>NC_081426.1:41284538-41601351 GCF_949786415.1 Peromyscus eremicus
CTTGTAAACTGGAGACCAAAAGAAAAGGAATTAAATGTCATCCTTGTTAAGGGAGCCATGTACTGTAATCTTCTGGTCAAGTCTTATTAACCAATGAAAGATGAAGTACCATTTACACACTTGAAACTTCCCTTATTCCTCGGGCTCTTTTCCAATGCAAATTCCATTTGACAAGTTACTTAAATTTCTAGCCTAAATGATGCCTTAGAAAGGCATGATTTTTGGTTAGAGTTGAGTAGAGGGGAGGGGATGGGGGTAGGAACATGAGGGTTTGAGGTTTGAGATGGCTGAGTTTGGGGAGGGACAGAGAGGGAGAACAATGAATGAGATATCTTGACAGAATGAGCCATTATGGGGTTAGGGAGAAATCTGGTGCTAGGGAATTCCCCAGGAACCCACAAGGACAGCTCCAGCTAGGACTCATAGCAAAGGTGGAGAGGGTGCTTGAACTATCCCTTCCCCTGTACTCAGATCGGTGACTACCCTACTTGTCATCACAGAGCCTACATCCAGCAACTGATGGAAGCAGATGCAGAGACCCACAGCCAAGCACTTGACAAGCTTTTGGAGTTCAGTTGAAGAGAGGGAGGAACTATAGGAGCAAAGGGGGACAAGATCAAGACAGGAAAAAAACACAGAGACAGCTGACCCAAGCTAGTGGGAGCCCACAGACTCTGGACTGACAGCTGGGGAGCCTGCATGGGACTGCACTAGGCTACTTGAATGAGGGTGACAGATGTGTGGGTTGATCTGTTTGTGCGTCCCCTGGCAATCAGACCAGAACTCATCCAGAGTATGTGAATTGACTGTTTTAGAGCCCATTCCCTACAGTGCCATGCCTTACTCAGCCTTGATGCAGGGGTGAGGGGCTTGGGCCTGCCCCAACTTGGTATGCCAGTATATGCTGAATACCCAAGGGAGACGTTACCCCCTATGAGGAGTGGGTGGGGGTGGGCTGGGGGGAGGGGGAGTGGGAGATGGGGAGGGAGGGGGAACAGTATGTAAAATGAAAAAAAAAACTAAACAAACAAGTAAACCTGAAAAAAGAAAGGCATAATCTTTTTTTCTTGTTATTTTAAAAATATTTGTGTCATATGTGTGTGTGTATGTGTGTGTGTGTGTGTTTGTGTAGATTAATAGCATATGACATTGTATAACATGAGGACACCTTTTCACAAGTGTGTATGTAGCCAATCAGAGGAAGATACTTGTCTTCGGTCATGGTCCACTGGCTGTGGCTTATATCAAAATCAGATTAGAACTTGTTACAGCAAGTATTGTAGCCCCTCCCTGAGAATCAAATTCTCAGAATCCATGAATATTTTGGCTATAGTGGCCATAAAAGAATAACCCCTATTATAAGGGAAGAAGCAATGTTCTATACATACTGAAATATCCTTTAATTTTATTTTATGTATAATAAGGTTTTGGTATAGAGACTCCAACCCTTGAATGATACATATATACATATATACACATAGACATATACATAATATATACATTATTTTATATATATATAAATCAGTCATTTATAAATGATACAATTTCACATGTATTACAAATTTCATTATTCAAAATATCTCAGTGACTTAGATAAGACGTTGATTATTATAATGATATTTTCAGTAAGAGGTAAAGTGTTCAAAACAAATGGCAGAAATGTATACATAAAGGCAATGGTCACACCCCAGACATTTGAGTATTCTTTTTTTTTCTTAAAAATTTATTTATTATGTATACAGTGTATTCTACTTGTACATATTCCTGCAGACTAGAAGAGGGCACCAGATCTCATTACAGATGGTTGTGAGCCATCATGTGGGTGCTGGGAATTGAACTCAGGACCTCTGGAAGAGCAGCCAATGCTCTTAACCTCTGAGCCATCTCTCCAGCCCCATTTGAGTATTCTTAAAACATCATATGGACACTAATAATAGTACATATAGTACTAACCTGTTTGGTCTGCAAATTAGAATTGCATGAAGATATTACTAGTAATTGAGTGACATAAAAATTAGATAGAGCTGCATGACTCCAAATTTTGTACATTCCCTCATACTCCATAATACTCTAATGATAAAAGGATTCTGTTCCTAATTTCTCCATGAAGGAAATGAGTACATCTGACCATCACAGATTTGAGGTAAGCATCTTCATTTTCAAGGGACAGGATGATGCCTGACAGAAGTAATCACATCACATCTGTCTTCTTCCCAGTATAAAGAATTGACTCTGCTTCTTTCCTCACAGACTCAGAAGCAGATCTCAGGCCAAGGGAGTAAGGTTCAAGGAAACCATGATCTGAGATTTGGCTTCATGGTTCTGCTCTTTGCCTCAAGGCAGGGAAGCAGCCATTTTGCTATCTAGCATCTCCATAGTCTCACCCTTGAGCTTGCTCTGCTGTACTTCCAAACCCACAAATATGTTTCAATGAAGGGAATGTGCTGAGTTGAAGTGGATCTCCCCATTTCTGTGAAGGAACAACACAGACCTTAACTTAGACTTCTAAGCAGAGTCCAGAGGGAGTATGTTTAATTCGACCAAGCATCAAAATCCTTCATGGCCTGCCAGAGAGGCCCACTGATTTTCAGTGTGCTGAGGTGCTAAAGGACACAGAGTTATTTCTATTCTCTACTCACAGAGGCATGACTTCTTTGAGGAGGAAAACACACACACATACAAACACACATACACACATACATACACACAACTTTACCAAAGAATTTGTAGGAAGATGCTTCCTAAATTAGCAATGAACTAAACGTTTTGCATTGTCTAGTATTTTCACAAAAAAGAAAGAGTTCCTGCATGGGTCCAATTAATCACTTCTATGCATTTCATTTGGTTATTTGAATAATTATATGCTAAACAAAAGTTGGCCTTCTTTTGAAATTATAAGCAACTTTAAAATAACTTTTGTAAGATTCAAGTCATTTTTCATAGTTTTCAAAATTAGCTGCAATGTTAATATGAGAGCAAGTACTACACAAAATGGAGTTTGCTGAAACTATTTTAAAATTATGAATCAGATTCTGCTTTGTGCAAGAACACACTTTAATTGAATGTAAAGTTGTTTGTATTAAAACTTAGACAAAACTATAAATATTTTACTTGGTGCAGTAGGTATGAATCAGTATATTTATAAATCAAATAGTGAAATTCCCTGAGCATCCTGTATTTGTTTTACCAAACCCCATGCTATAAAACTTTTACTTTTGTCTTTATGTCATAAATTTAAATAATGTCAGTTGCCCTTACAGAAGATCTTTAGACACTGAACAAGCATCTTGTGGCCAAATTCATTGAGGCAAACTCAACTGAGCAAGAGAGAATACCAAAAGTGAAGGTCAGAGATGTTCCATAAAGGACATGTCCAGCTGATTCAACAGGTAGCAGTGAGGAGAGAAAGAAAGGAGGGGTGCTTACCATGGAAACCAGGAGAAAAAGAGCCAGATGAGAGAAAGTTCCAGGTCTGAAATGGAGTGCATGGGTATCAGCTACTAAAGCCAGGCAAGATGTTAAAGTTTAACTACTGTGTCTTGCCTCTTTGAAACCTCAGTTTCTCTAATAAAAAGAAGTAGTTATCAGAATACCTTTGTTGCTTGGTATTTGCATAACTTCCAAAATGTTGCTTTATGAGAGGAAGACTAATTTCTTCAAAGTGCTAGATATTCCAGTTACAGAATCTTGGGGTATCTATATGCTATTTGTATTTCTCAAACTCAAGCCTCGGTGTGGAAGATCAAGAATTAATATTATTAGAAGCAGAATAGATGACTTCTGAGTTATTGATTTATGTAACAAATGAAATATGTAAGTAGAATAATTTCTAATAAACATCAAAATATTTAATATCTGATGAACTACTTAGCAAAATGAGCTATGAAAATATTTCTGACTTCCTATGAAGCACATCAGGGATTCTCAGGTTCTAAAAGTGCTTTGCACTCAGGAGTCTCTGTTCTCACATTGTTACATTTAGATATTGAAACCCTGACTTACCTGGAATGTCAGTGTTGAACTGCTTCAACAGACAGGAGAAATATGAATGGAATTGTGAAACACAGAAAATGTCTATCAAATATTTTAACAACGTAGCAGATTAGCACATGAGACAACCAATTGATCTACCCTTTAAGGGGCCAGAATGAAAGGAGCCCATCATTTGCTTGATCATTTCATGAAGTAGATCAGTTCTGAGAAAGGGGTCATTCACATTCCCCATAGTGTACTTATTCACTTCTTTAAGTCCTCTCCAATGTGACCTTGGTCAGGAACATACTCGCTTTGATAACCTTCTCAGTCATTCACACATGCATACTGCTACGGAAGTGACTTTTCTAAGATACAAATGTACACAGGAGCTGGGAATGGTGACTTAGCCCAGGAAGCCCAGTGTTTGATAGGACAAGACAGGCCTACCATGATTTAGAGGTCCTCCTTAGATACAATGTGCAATCTCATCTCAAAGGAAATGAAAAGTGAAAATAATAAAAGAGCAAATAGCTATATAAATGTGCATAAGTCAGCATTGCTGCAATAAAGCTCTACAGCATCCTTATGGCTTAAGACTGCAATTTCCTGTTTATTTTCAGTTATAAAATATCTGAGGGTATCCTTTTCATAAAAATTATTTTAGATTGGTTTAATTTCATGAATAAGAGTGTTTTGCTTGCATGTATGTATATGAACCTCTATGGTGTTCATAGATGGTTGTGAATCACCATGTGGATGCTGAGAACTGAACTCAGGTACTCAGGAAAAACAGTCAATGATTTTAGTTACTGAGGCTTCTCATCGGCCCCCAAAACTGTTTAGTTGTATAAGACTGCCAAATTATCTTCTCAACTGGCTGTACAATTTTCAACTTCCACAAGTAAAGAATGAGTTTCCCTGTTGTATCAGAGCTCCATTGGCTTGTGGAGTTTTACTATTTTAATGTTATCATTCTAATAGGTATGCAGGAGCATCTCATTATTTTTATTTTGCAATCCCCTAATGAAAATGATGGTGAATTGTTTTTCATTAGCATATCATCTTTAGTGAGTAAAATGTTTAGAGTACTGTTTGGTTTTCCTTTTTTAGTTTACTGGATTATTTTCTTGTTTTCAATTTCTTTGCATACTTTCCAAAACTCTTCCTTTTCACAGAATGTAATTTGTAGATTTTTCTACTACTCTGATATGTCTACCATTCTCTTGATACCATCTTTCAGGAGCAAAAATTTGAGTTTTAGTCAACTCCTGCTCTCCAAGTTTTCCCTCCTAGATCATACCTTTGCTGTCACATTGAAAGTCACCACCAAGATCAAGGTCATATAAATTTTACCTTATATTCAAGGTACTCATTGTAGTGTATTTTACATTTAGAACTGTGATAGATGGAGTTGACACATCATGTTTTTTTATCATTTATTCATAATTTTTCCAGAAAAAATGTTTAATTCCTCTTGTTCTAGCATATTTTCTTGAAAATGCTGTCTTTTTTTCTATTAATTCAGGACTGTTTTGTCTATCCTGGGTGTTTTCTGTTTCCATATGAGTTTGGTGATAATTTCTTTTGACAATTTATGTAAAGAATTCCATGAAATTTTTATGGAGGATTGCACTGAATCATGTTAATTGCTTTTAATAGGGTAGCAGTTGTCACAATATTAATCGTACCAATCTATGAGCATGGAAGGTGTTTCCATTTTCTAATGACTTCCTTAATTTTATCTATTCAGTGTCTTATAGTTTTCATCGTACAAGCCTTTCAATTCTTTGATTAGATTTATTCCAAATATTTTTGAGGCAGTTGTGAAGTGAATTATTTGCCTGATTTCTTCCTTGTTCTGTTTGTCATTTGCATACATGAAGGTTACTGATTTGGGGTTGTTAGTTTTGCTTCCTGCTACTTTGCTGGGTATGTTTATAAGCAATAGGAGTGAAAAATCATATCATCTGAAAACAAGGATTATTTAACGTCCTGCTTCCCTTTTTGTATCCCCTTGATATCCTTCACTTGTATTGTTCTAGCTGAGACTTTAATTACTATAGGGAACAATAGGAGAGAGAGTGGATATCCTTGACTTGTTCCTGATTTTAGTAATAATGTTTTGAGTTTCTCTTGGTTTAGAATAATGGTGACTGTAGGCTTGATGTATACTGCCTTCGATATGTTTAAATGTACCCCCATGTCCTTAAATTCCCTAGGACTTTTATTATAAAAGTATATTGGATTTTTGTCAAAGGCCATTTCTTCATCTAATAAAATAATCATATGGTGTCTGTCCTTAAATCTATTCATATAGTAGTTTACATTTATTGATTTACATATGGTGAAACATCCCTATATTGCAGGAGTGAACTTAATCATAGTGGACAGTTTTTATGATATGCTGAATTCAGTTTTCATGTATTTGATTGAGAATATTTGTATCCATTTTCATCGGAGGTAACAGATTGCTTTTGCTTCTGTATCAAAGGTCACCTGAATATATCTATGGGGGTCAATTCCTTGTTTCATTTTTTATTCAATCCATCTCTTTTTTACTCTAAATTTATGTTAAGTCTTGGAGTTGAGTAGAGTCATTATTGAAAGTCTGTTTTACTCAATAGTGTACAGGTTATTCTAGTTCTTGTATCTTTTTTTCATAAAATTATATAATCACTTTGTCAAAAGCTACAAAATAACTTAGAAGGAATTTGAAAATAAATTCATTGGGTCTACTGGTCAAAAGAACTATGTTGAGTATACAGATCATGCTTATACTTCTATTACCTGTACCAAGAACAATATTTGGCACATTTTGCTGGTCTGATTTAATTTTACTGAATCTATGCTGGGAGCTATAGAAATATGAAGTAGGAATTCAGCTGACTATGGCAAAAGCTAATACCTGGAAGAAGCCCAGGGCTTTCCAGAGGATAAAGCCAGGGCTTAAGGAGTCTTGGTGATACTGACTTTTGAATATTAGCCATTTCCTGCTATGAATTTCTCATTGGCTATTGTAGCTTTTCCATCATTCATTGGGCACAATTTCCCCTACAAAATTAAAGTATTTGTATAATTTTCTCCAACTGTGCTAACAACAGACACAGTCAAGATGCCTAATTTCAGGCCTTTCTGTAATTATTGTCATTAGCAACATCCACCCAGGACCTTCTCTGGACAAAAATATCTCATCTGAGATACTCTCCAGATTTTCTAAGAACAGACAAGCATCCAGACTACGTGTTTGTGAAGGCCTGGTGGATGTGCTAATTAAGCTTAACCTTCCCCTTTCCAAAGCCTTATCTCTAGTTTCAGATCTCCCTTTAACAATTACCAGGTGCATCTAGCTATGACACAGGTTGCCTAGCAATGGAGCACACTTTCCCCACCCTGCCAGAAAACGGTGGCAGCTGAGGTAGCTTGGACAGATAAGGGACTAAATGAAAAAAGAAGGCAGTTTTATTTTCACTCATGACCTAATGACTTATAGGTTCTTAACATTTTAACTAACCACTTCTGAGAACACAGTTTGAGCACATAAAATACCCTGTGCTTAGATATTAACCAACTTTAACCCTTAGTTGATTCATTTCCCCATTAGTCACTTCCGTTTTTGGTTACAGATGATGGCTGACAATTACTGCTCTATTGTGTGGATCTCATTGCCCCTCCTTTTGACCCTGAGGGAATTTAAGCCTGGTGACCTTGCCTTAGCCAGAGCACTGCTATTGCATGGTTATATAACTGTAAACCCCAGAGACTTAGAGAAGACTAGATTGGAGGACTAGAAGAGAGAACTAGAAGAAGGAGATGGAAGATGAGAAAGAGCCAGGTGGGGAAGAACAAGATGAGAAAGAACAGGATAAGAGAGAAGGAGATGGGAAGAACTATTGAGATGGGAAAGAACTAGATGGAGAAGAACCAGAGAGAGAACTTAGAAGAATAAAGAGAGGAACTAAGAGGGGGAAGGAGCGAAGATGGCAATGAACTAGATGGATGAGAAGCTAGATGGAGCAGAACTAGACGAATGTATTAAGATAGCACATAGAAGGAACAGCATAAAAATACAGAGAGACATCAGGCAAGAAAGGAGCTAACTAAGAGAGCAGAACAGAAGCCATGTAAAGAGAGAATTGACTCAGAAGAATAAAGAGAATGGAATAATTTTGTGTACATATATTCATTTGATATTGTCTAAGATTATAATATCAGCTAGTTGTAGATTCTTCCATGGACCCTTGGAGAAGGCTATCAATGGGCTGGACCTCAGTAGCCTTCATTAAATCTAGACATTCCTTAAAGGATATTAAAAGTGGTGGATTTTCTATTACTCCTAAACCTGAAGGTAGTAGGTTTTCACTGGCACTGTCGCAGTAATAAAATTATCCCTGCTTCCTATATGTTAAGAACATAGGAAGACAGAGGAGAGAGCTGTGAGCTCCAGTTGTAGAGACACGGTACAAGGCCAGGAACAGCATGTGTCTGCTTTGCTGATGTTCTTACCTCAAACACCCAAGACAGCCCCTGACATAGCAGGGTCTGTAGATTTTTATGTAGTACTGAATGAGTAAGGATTTTGGCCTGAGATCAACATACTGAAGCAATTTAAGTACCAACCACAACATCATTTATTTGTACCTATGTAGTTTTTTTAAAAAATATTATTATCGTTGTGTGGAGCTCTGACATGATTTCCCTCCCTTCTTATAAAGTACAAGACAATGTTCAGATACCAGTTTATTCATGAGTTCTTCTTGATCTAGGACACTCTATGTGCATTGGTTCCTAATCTGTTTCTACGGATCATAACATTATGCTGTTCTGGCATGCTGTAGCTATTCAGCAAATAATTGTTATATAACAATTCATTCATGTAACCAATATGGATTGTGAAAACACATATTTGTAAATCATTCTGGAATAAATTATTCAGATGTAGCAACCAAGTCTACATTCTAGTCAGAGTCTACAGAGTATCTTTGTGGATGTTGTAACACCCCTCTTGTAAGGGTATATGGAATTTTCATCCTCCTGATGCATTGCAAACAAAACACACCCTCCAGATTCTAGTTCTCTTTCTTATTAGGTGAATTTCCTCCAATGTAACAAGGTATCTTGCATCTCAGCACCTTAAAGACAGCTGTTATCCATTTCCTGAGTATTTTGGTTGCAGCTTCTGGTCTTCTGTTGAAAGGTTTTATTCCATTATTTATGATTCAACCTATTAAATGTCAATGGGGACATTCCCTGGATAGGTGTGTTACTGTGGTTACCAGCAGCTTTTCTTATCCCAGGAAGAGTCTGCCTTCTGGAGTTTAGAATGGGTTTTAAAATCAGCAGGAACCACACACGCAGGAGCACGGCTGTGTGAAGGGCACAAAGAACCTGCTATAATTCTCAAAACAGGATTCCAGGGTTTTCATTCCAAATGATAACTTATGGACAGTTTGAGGAAAATCCATGGAAATTAAAAGACGTTAATCTCATGCCATAGATAGAACAGTGACTTTTTATTCTGTTGCTATCTTTCCCCACCACCAATAATGCATTTTTTATGAGAAAGTCAAACTGGCCTTGTCCCAGCAGCAAACACTCCTCAATAGAACAAATGTGCCTTTTTGTTAAATTACAGAAACAGTGAAAGATTTATGATTCTGTTGGACAAAATCCTTTTGTTTCAAATAGTTGCCATTTTTTCCATGAAGAAATCAGACACCTTGTTGGTGTTTTCTTATAGTAAACATAAGGTCACTGAAAGGAAACAGGCTAGATGAAAGATCACCACGGTATTAAATTACTTCCATCTGCAAACACTGTAAATCCCGTAGACATAAAAAGGAGAAGTTATGGTTGGAGCTCTGAAGTGTCATGTTTTTGGACTTGAAAAAAGTCCTTCTGCTAAGGACTTTATTCTACTGCCAAGATTAAGAAACATGAAGTTGTGATGCAGTAACTGGACCGTGTCAAAAGCATTCTACAGTAGAAATCTCACTCACCCTTTCCACATCTCAGTCTCTTTTGTCCATTCACTTGCCACATTATCTAACTTTCAAGTTTATATTGGAAGAAATTACAGGAATTAGAGTCAAGGTCCATAGCATTAGCTCTCAACAGAACTCATACAAAGCATGCAATTAGTCTCTTCAGTTTTTCTTTCCACTGATTATAAACTGTTTACAGTTAGGATGAAATTCAAAATGGTGTCTTTTCAAAACAAGGCCACTTACATTTGAAAGCAATTAATGTTATTCGAAGTTGCAATTTTTCTAAATTGTATAGTAGTCTTTAAGTAGGATTTAGATTTTTTCATCCAAGGTTATTAGCTGTTACTATAATAGATAGCAATGCCTCTTGTTGCTAGGCATCTGAACTCAATTCCTAGTTTATACAGATTTATTCTTTTGTGAGTTCCACCATCAGAGACCAGGCACTTGCTTCTGAAGCTCCTCAAAAGCAGGATGCAGACTTGAACACAGTAGAGTCAGATAGCTATAGAATTTGAATCTGAAACAAGAGATTCATAGTCACCTGCTGATCCAGACCTCATTCTGATGATGCCCAGTACCCAGTGGCAACATGATGGGAAAGAAAACGATACAGTGACTAACAGAGGCAGAGGGGCATGACTATGTAAATAACATTGACTGCTCTTCCTACTTCACCAAGCAAACATTTATTGTCTTGGAAAAAAAATTAACCAGTCTACCACAATTTCTTTACTCATAAAGTAGGGATAACAATAGCAGTATTCCATAATACTGACCTGGGATTAGATTAGCTGATATGCATTGTCAATTTGTGGTATGTGGACAGAGATTTGCTGGCATTACCTTGGATGAGCAGCTGATGCCTCACCGAGGGTTAACACATTAACTGAACTATCTACCTTAGGCATTCTTGTCAATGAATTATTTCAAATACTTTTAAAGTTTATTGATTAAGAAATTTTTCTTAAGTATTTTTAGTAATAAGCAGCATGATTTTCCACTGAATGCAGCCAAAAATTCTGACAAGTCCATCTGTAAGCCTCATTTCCCACAAAACACACTCATGCTTGAAACACTTCAAATTCAGAAGTGGGATGTTTGGGAGAAACCCTTCCAGGGGTTCTTTTGTATCCTGCTATCAAAAAACAAACAAACAAAATCTGTGTTTAGTTCTGAAAATAACCATCCTGGCAAGCGAGCCAAATGTATCTGTTCATGCAATGCAATCGAAGAGTGACCCAGAGTCTGGAATTCTGGAATTCCAGAGCTTGAATATTCAGCCCAACTGATTGAACGTCTGACACAATTACGCGACAGGAGGCTGGGTTTTCCAGTTCTGCTGAAGTTAGGATCGAAGAGCAGTTTGTCTGTCTGTTTTTTTGTTTTTGTTTTTGTGTTTTTTTTTTTTTTTTTTTTTTTTTTTCGTATGAGACTGCAGAGTTGCCTACGGAAAAGAAGATGGAGTGACATTTACAGGCTCACACAGACAACAGGGATCTTCCAATCCCGCATGCACAGAGCAAAGGTGACAATTCTGTTTGGCTTTGGTCCATACAGCCTGGAGATATTATGGGGAAATGTTAAGGGTAGAAACACCAGTTCAAACCACATCACCAGCTGTCAAGAATCCGGCTCTTTATTTAGGGATTCCAGAAGGTTGTCTGGGCAATCGTAACACCAGAAGCTTCTTTGATTCTCTCTTTGATAAGATCACTTCTCGAAGCTTCTGAAGGAAAGGAGAGAGATAAAAGATGATACAAAGAAAAAGTTCTAGCTGCTTCAAAGAAGACCATGTGGTTTGTCTGCCTTATATAGCTCCTCTTAAAAAAGAAAGACAGCTGTTTCCTGAAGGAAGGCCCAGACTGCTGTGGCCAGTCACTGCAGACCACTAATTACAGTTTCAGAGGCATCCAAGAAGGCAAAGTTTTTTCACATCTATCTCACATACTTCAGGATCTTTAATTTCATCCAAGTATGAGCTGTTTCTCATGACCTCAGATTCACCTAGAGGAAGCAGTTATCTCCTCTACCATATTATCTATAAAGCCAGTATGTGATCATTTTTGCTTATAGAGAGCTGATGAGCATACCTTGGATTCCCACCCACATAATGTACACACATTTGGTATCAGCTAAATGGGAAAATATTTCCGTGTCCACAGTGGAATGTTGTGACTAGGGTCACATGATGAAGCTAGAACACAGCGAACAGGACATAAGCCACTTTTGCTCTTGTTTGTGGTTGAGTATTATTTGCCTAGAAGATCCTAAGTGTGGTCTGATATCTGTAAAAATCATCAGTTTCTGTCCTTAAAAATAAGAAAAGTGACAGATACCAGCTTTGAAGTGGTCTCCAAACCTAAATCATATAATTTATAAATCCACAGTGAAAATTTCCTTAGTAAAATATACACAACAAGAAAAAATATCTACACTAAAATAGTCCAGCTAAGTCAGAATGGAATATCCACTTTATTGAATATGTGTGTGTATATGTGTGTGTATATGTGTGTGTGTGTGTGTGTGTGTGTGTGTGTGTTGAACTATGTTTTGACAAACATTTCATATAAAATGTTTGAACATAGTTGTTTAGCAATGTTATTAACCATTGAACCATGCCAAGCACCATGACAATTCTGGTAATAATCAATAGATTTTATAGATAAGGTCAAATCACAGGCAGAGCTAATACAAAGGTCCTGTCAAGAGATGTGAAGCACAATGTTATATCAAATGAGTTGAAGGCAGTGTGCAAATGTCTAAGCAATGTTAAAGAGTTAGGAACTTCATTATATGTGCAGTGGAAGCCATTTAAAAGTTGGAGAGGCAGAGTAACAAAGTAAAAGGAACAAACTAACACCATAAAGGAAACTAAAATTTCTAATTTTACTTCAGGATACAAAACAAACACAATAAAGGAAACAATCACAAAATGGGCTTGCACTTAGGTTTTTCCTGAATTCCTTCATTCCAATCAGTCTGCAATAACTTCCCATTGGCTGTTAATGCAATTTTTCTGTGTCTACTATTTGGATAGCATATGTTGTATAGGAAATAAAGTATTTATAACATTTGTGTCTTTTTCTTTTTTTCACCAATAGGTTCCAGTGTGCAGGCCTTATTCGTAGGAATTACATATGAGTGAAATGGAAGAAAATGTAGGAGGTCTATGAATCTCTACATATGACACTGTCTTAACCACAAAATTGGACAAAAGTCTTTCAATCACTTGTCTTTCCATTAGCCATCTTTTCACTTATCAATCTTTCCATGACACCTGATACCAATGACTGCCTATAACAGTGCCATGCAACATACTATGTTTGGTTGGCATTCCTATGACGTACAGTGATGTTGTTTGAGTTTATTGTAAAATGTGCCGGTGAAACACAGAAGAAAGGTATCAGCTCACATCTAAATGCAGAAAACCTTGAATATGATTCAGCAAGTTTTGTGCTCTAAAACTATGGTTAAACTAATTAAAATGTAATTTATTTTCACTGTAGCTGTGTTAACCCAAGGCATGCTGGTCATAGTTATAAAAGAGTTGCCTTTGAGGCTTCTGCAAGAAAACTGAAAATGGAGGTAAAGCGAGGCTGCAATTTTCCTTGTTGTCTTCATGGCCGAGTCTGTTGTCAACAGTTCTTAGGAGCTGGATTCCTTCCACATGAAAAGAATGTCAACATTCTATACATTCCTTCACTTCCAGAGAAGAAACGAAAGACTACAGGATTATTTCAGATGAATAGCATTTACACACTCAAACACATTTACCTTCACACACTCAGTCACACACACAGTCACAGACACACATAGTTTGCACAGAAGATTGGTGAGAAATGCTCTTATGATTATTTCTTCTACTTTATTGGTATATCCTTTCCTTTTTTATATTAAAATGGTTATAGATTTTTCCAGGTAAATACATTTGTTCAGACTTAAAAATAATTATATTAAGTAAAGGACTGAACAAATTACATATTTGAAATCTATAACTTAAATAAATTAATTGGTTCTTTGTAGTCTATTGATTAGTTTCCAGACAAATGAATACTCTGATTATCTCTCCAAAGTTAGGGGTAATGTAAAAATCTCAGAGCCTTGATCACTGGTATCTAATCATTAATTTTTGGTGTTGTTGTTTGTTTCAAATTCATATACTCATATAGATGATGGTGCATCATTTTTATGCACCAAGAGTTGGGTTGCTAGACTATGCCCAAATCTGACATATTTTTTGCTCCTGTAGAACTTGACAGGACATAAGCCGACGTGTTATTCAATGCAGTTTTGTTTAGTAAAACAATGAATTAATATACAAATGGGAGAATGATGAAGCAAATAGTGTTTGTCTCAGGTTGTGGTGGTTTAAATAATTATGAGTCCCATAGGCTCATAGATTTGAATGTTTGGTCACCAGGGAGTGTCACTCTTTGAAAGGATTAGGAGGGGTGGCATTATTGGAGGAAGTCTGTCACTGGAGGTGGGCATTAAGTGTTTCAAAAGCCCAAAGCCAGCCACAGTGGCTCTCTCTTCCTGCTACCTATGGATCCACATGTAAACTCCCAGCTCTTTCTCTAGCACTATGTCTGCTTGCACATCACCATGCTCCTCACCATAACGATAACGGACTAAACTTCTGAAATTGTGGGCCCGTTACAATTAAATGTTTTTCCTTTTAAAGGTTGTCATGATCATGGTGTCTCTTCACAGCAATAGAACACTGAGTATGAGAAAGGTCTTTGAGTAAGTAATCATTTAATGCATTTAATGAATATTTGCAAATCCTGTATTCATAGACATAATCACTGTTTCCAATAGGTATTGTGATATGCAGAATAATCTCAGGAGTCTGCATGCTTAAGTCAGGTGCAATAAGCTGGTGGGTTTGGTTAAGTAGAGGAGGTCTTAGGTATATTTTTCTGCTTCATTGAAGAAAGCTTTGTTATAGAAGTTAGTTTAAAATTGATCCTTGAAGACGGCCATCCAAAAATAGCCCAGCATGTGAAGGCCAGCATGCTGTTTCTTTCACTTCCCGAGGCTACTCCCCTATGAAAAATATTTTGATTTACTTGGTTCATTTCATGTGATGGCAGCATGAATTATCACTTCATAGCGGACATCAGCAAACGGACTGGAATTTACCAGTAAAACAGAGTGAAACTGAAACTATTTTGGCCTCCCTCTGGTTTCCTTGAAGATAAATGATGATGATGTCAGTGCAATTGGAAAGAATATTAAATCAGAGGCTGAAAATACCTCATAGTTCCAATTCCCTCATATCACAAGGCCTGTGTTCTCATGAACTCTGAAATCTGGGATGACTCTCTCATTCTCATGCTCAAACACCAAAGGGCTTTGCTTCAACTGGGTTCGTGATGCAGTGAGTGAGAAAACAGCCCACTTCCCTCATCTGCCTTTGTCCTTACAATTGGCTACATTACTCATTGTTCTTCCTGATGCTTTCCACACATAACTCTGTAAATACTACACAGCAGACACTAAACACTCACCAGGGAAGGAAGCAAATATATACCATAAATATAGTAATTCCAGCTTCTTAAAGCTTTGACAGCCTTGTTGTTGTTGTTGTTGCTTACTCTTAGAAATCCTATCATAGTTTTCCCTTCGTGTGTGTGTGTGTGTGTGTGTGTGTGTGTGTGTGTGTGATGTGCACGAGTGTATTAACAGCAGAGGAGCACACATGTGTGCATATGCACGTGTTAGAGCTTGATGTAGGGAGTCTTCCTCAATCACTCTCTACATTATATACCTCGGTCAGTTATCTATTTTAAAATCAGTACTTGCTGATTCTGCTAGTATTGCCAGCAAAGTTACATGGGGGATTCTCCCTCTATCTGCTTCCTAGGCACTGGAAATACAAGAATTTCATATCTACCTGGCACTTACAGAGGTGCTAAGGTTCTGAACTCCACTTGCATGGCAAATACTTTACCCATATAGCTGATTTCCAGCCCTGACTTTTGTGGTAGTGGTAGTGGTATGGTGTGTGTATGTGTGTTGTTGTTGTTATTGTTGCTTGTTTCTTTTGTTTTTACTTCTAATAAGAGTATTCTGATAATGATAAACTGGTGAAAATAGCTGTTCCATATTGACACAAGTTCTTTCAGTACAAGAGTGGACATTTATTGTGCCAATATTAGAAATATATCTATGAAACGCTATCTGTGAACCATTACAGATACCCTAGTACATTGGTATTATAAATGTGTTATATTATGAAATGTATGCGGCAATATAACTAATGATTATGAACTGGAAACATTTATCACAGTGGGCTCTGTAACCACATGACCCTTATCAGAGGAAGGTGGGAGATGGGATGATTAGAAGGGAAGATTGAAATGATACACCAATAAGTCAATAAAAAAAAATCAAAACAAAACAAACAAAAGAATGTACAGGAAATAGACTTGAAGATCTGGAGAATATCAAAATGAATTCTTTCTATAGGCAACCGAGGGGAATATCTCTAATGGTAGCTTGCTTTTAGCACCATAAATCTCTTTTTAGGACTTTTTACACTGATGGTTTAAGATAACCTCTTTGTGTCATTTTATAACACAGAGTTTATGACCATTTGGTATAGCAGCAATAGTAACTAATATACTTCATATTATATCATGATGGAGTCCTAATTATTTAGGAAGAGATTAACTGAAATTTAAATAGCAAATACGCAGTGGGGTCTTATCAGAGCCCACGATTTTTCCATAGGACTATGGAACAAATAATTTGGTCCAGATTTCCTTACTTACTCTCTGATGTCAACCAGATGATTTTCTCATGGACATGGGATATCTGGAGGTTTTCAGAAGGTAATTCTGTTCTAAAGGATATTTTGTGCATGAATGGTCACTACAATGTTTGGGCTGTCCAGAAATCCTACATTAATTTACAGAGTATTTTTATTTAACTGGAAATTTAGGGATTATCTATTTTTCAAGGAAGCAGGGATGATGAGTAAGAATTTGAAGTCAAGACATACTTTCATGTACAAAAAATCTGAGTCTCAAACCGGTATTTGAACAGGGTAAGAGTCTGGTAAAATGAGCATAGTTCTTTTGTTTCTTCTTTACAACTTTAGATGGAAGTTATCACAACACACAGCCTCATCTGCTACATAAACTGGCTTAAGGGATGCTGACTGCTGACGGAAGTGATTGAAATGGGCCCTTTCTCCCTGAGCTACTGGAGAGCTGCATCTGACATCTCTAGGGGAAGTTCAGACTTTATCCTGAAGAGACGCAATCTGATTTACGGCAGTGCCTACTGTGATGCTAGGACAGCCTCCTCCCCACCTCAGCAGTGGAGAACAGCTGCAAGGAAATGCACCCCACACTCATTCCAAAGGTGGGGAGAAGCCAGTCCAACACCTGGCTTTCTTATCGGGGACTGATGTGCACACTAAGGCTTTCAGGCATGTGAAGTCATTCCTGTACTATGGCTTGTGGAGATCCTTCTGTAACTCATACCAGACACTCACAAAATGAAAAATAATTCTACCATGTTCATGGAGCTCAGCTTGATTATGCTGAAGCACATGCATTCTTTATACTTGAGCCCCTCCTCATCCATGCCAAGTGTTCATCTTAAAAAGAAATGAATGAGGGACAGGGATGCCTGAAGCCTCTGGATGTGCAACAGCACATTAGCCATCCATGGATTTTAGCAAAGATGACATCATGGATCTAAGAAAAGCAACAATAATTACAATTTCATTTAGATTGTCTTCCGTTGGTTTTCCTGCTCCTCTCTGCCTCGTCAAATGTTTTCAGTGGGAGAGTAAATAATTTTAGTCACTTTTGCATCTAACACCCCTCAGGTTTAATCAGGTAGGAACTTGCCTTGTGTAACATAACCTATTGTTACAAGGTATACGTGGCTAATTCTACCCCCTCCTTTTTTATGATCAAAATCTGGTCCATTTGTAATCAGAATTAAAGGAACTTCTCTTTGAAAAAGATGGCAGAAAGCATTTGATGAATCCATTTGTATGTCAATGCTGAAATTTTTCAGACTCTGTCAACTGTCTTCTTTCTGTATCTCAAGGGCTCCTCCACATCAGTCCCATTGGGTTCTCCACAATTGCTCATAAGGGCCACATAGACCTGTTAGGATTTCTGATTGCTCTTGAAGCAAGATTCTTTGTTATCTGTCACCATCCATCTCGGATACAACTGTAGAGTCATCTCCTTCCTGAGAAACCTGACCTGTACTTGAACAGTATAGTTAAGGATGGCATTCCCTTGCTTCCTAATTGCCTATATCTTCACTTCCTCTTTATTTGCAGTTTTGAGAGAATGAATTGTATCTTTTTTTTTTTTAAATTTAATGTCATCTTTCTCTTTCTCTCTTTTATTTTTTTTTTTGGGGGGGGTGGGTTGAGACAGAGTTTTTCTGTGTAACAGATCTGGTTATCCTGGAACTTGCTTTGTAGACTATGCTGGTCTCAAATTCACAGAGTTCCACCTGCCTCTGCTTCCCGAGTACTAGGACTGAAGTCATGGGCTACCACTGCCAGGCCTAATAACGTCTCAATAAGTCTTATAATACTTCAAATAGAGGTAATACAAAATAAATAATTATTGTAAAATGGTAGGTTCAGTAAGTAAAAATCAAAGTGATTAATGATACCTTTTCATACTTGATCACCTAGTTTAATTATCTTGATAATTTCACATTCTTTTAAGTGAAGTTTGAGTAACTAATACATGACCAGCTAATAACACATTATATGCCTGTCTTACATCTGAGGAAATGAGGCTTAGAAACATTAAATATACGGAGCTGTTAAGTTCACAAACAGGATTTAAATTCAGTATATTTTCATCACAGAATCTACTTTTTATTCAAGCAAACTTTATTCATAAAACTTGTTTTTTTTTTTATTTTTCAAGACAGGGTTTCTCTCTAGCTTTGGAGCCTGTCCTAGAACTCTCTGTGTAGAACAAGCTGGCCTTGAACTCACAGAGATCCATCTGTCTCTGCCTCCCAAGTGCTGGGATTTAAGGCATGCACCACTACTGCCCAGCTTCATAAAACTCCCTAACCTAACTTTTCTGTTTCAAATATGTTCAAAACAGGGTAAGAGCATCATTATCACCAAATGCCCTAGTAGGTATGATTAACCTTATTTATACTTGAAGAAAGATTAAAGAACAAGCACAAACAGTGAGAGAATCAGGAAATCAGGATTCATAATCCAGAGTCCTAAATAGCAAATTGATGTATCAGTATATATTTCATCACTTTTCTAATGTTAAATGTGTAAGTGGTTTCCAATATCTTGATATTAAAAATGATGCCACATCATTCATCTTTATCAGAATTTTTTATTGTCTTCAATAGGATAATTGAAAGAAACACACTAGGTAAAACAGTATGTAATACTGCTAAAGATATTTTTCTCTCCCTTTTTTAGAAATATATTTATTTCTCACATAATTTATCCTGATTACGAATTTGTCTCCCTCTACTCCTCCCAGTTCTTCCCCTCCCATAGAGATCCACTCTCTGTTTCTCATTAGAAAGCAAACCGACTTTTAGGGGATAGTGATAAAATGAAATAAAACATAAGATAAAACAAAAACTAACATCAGAATTGGAAAAAAAAAACACTGAAGCTGTCTTTGTTAGTTTAATGTCAACTTGTTAGAAAACAGATATATCTGAAAGGAAGGTATTGCAATTGAGAAAATGCCCCTATAAGATCCAGCTGTAGAGCAATCTTAACTCATGATTGATGGGGAAGGGCCCAACCTATTGTTAGTGGTGTAATCCCTGTGCTAGTGGTCCTATGTTCTATAAGAAAGTAGGCTGAGCTAGCTCTGAGAGAACGCCAGTAAGCAGCACTCCTCCACGGCCTCTGTATCAGCTCCTGCCTCTTCCTGCTGAGTTGCTGCCATGACTTGCCCCAGTGATGGGCTGTTACCTGGCAATGTAAGCTAAAATTGACCCTTTCCTCTCCAAAGGGTTTGGAGAGGTTTGCTTTGGTTATGGTGTTTCTCCACAGAAATACTAACTCGAACTAGGATAGAAGTAAAAGGACCTGAGAAAAGGCACAAAACTCAGAGACCTGTTCATCACACACTTGAGAATCGCATAAAAAGACTACATTGGATGCCATAACGTATACACAGAGGACCTGGTGCAGGCTTGTTGAAGCCCTGTGCACGCTACTTCAGTCTCTGTGAGCTCCCATGAATTTTGATCATGTTGATTTTGAGGGCCTTCTTTTCTTGGTGTCCTTCGTCCTCTATGGCTCTTATATTCTTTCCACCTCCTCTTCATCAGGGTTCTCTGAGCTCTGACAGGAGGGATTTAATGGGTATGTCCCTTTTAAGGCTGAGTGTTCCAAGCTCTCTCACTCTCTGCATAATGTTTGGCTGTGGGTCCATGTACTTGTTCCCATCTTCCGTAGATGGAAGCTTTTCTGATGAAGGTTGAATAAGCACTGACCTATGAGTTTAGTACTAATAAAGATTAGGAGTCCTTATTGCTATGTTTGTTTTAGAACAGTAATATTTGTTTTTACCCTAGGTCGCTGAACTATCTAGTCTTAGGTCCTTGGTCACGCAAACAGTGATAGGTATGGGTTCTATCTCATAGAGTGAGCCTTAAGGCAATCAGATGTTGGTTGGTTACTCCCACAAGCTTTGTGCCACCAATGCACTAACATGTCTCACAGGCAGGACATCATTGTAGATCAAAAGGATTATGGCTGGGTTTGTGTTTATGTTTTTCTTTTGGTAACATGCAGTACCTTCTTGTACCAAAGACAGAAGAATTAGGGGGAAAGGCTTTATGTAGGCACCAGTGCAACTTCTTCATGTTCAATGAGATGAGCAGCTGTTGCCTTCAGCAAAGGAGTCTTGACTTCAGTTTGTGGAGAGCAACCTATAGCCTTGAGCAATGACCTGGGATGTTTTGGGGTTTCCATTTGATCCCTGTGGCAAACAACTCAAATACATGGAACTCAATTTTGGGAATAGAAGTGTCATTTAATGACAAGAGACAGTCAATTGGGAGTCTGTTTTCTCCATTATTGGGGACTAGCTAGATTGCCTTCATATTGATCCTCCCATTCCAGCCCCATTTATTCATCTATAACTATCTATTCTATTTCCCTTCCCTAATGAGATCTATATATCCCATCTAGTCCCTTGTCCTATACCTAACCTCTGTTGTTCTATGGATTGTAGCTCATTTATCATTGACTTAACAGCTAATGTCTGCATATAAGCAAATACATACCATATTTGCTTTTCTAGGTCTGGGTTACTTCACTTAGGATGATTTTTCCTATTTCCACCAATTTACCTGCAAAAATCATGGTTTTTTTTAAACAAATATTATTCCATTGTATAAATGTACCACATTTTCTTTATTCATTCATATGTTGAGGGACACATAGGTTGTTTCCACCTGCTAAATATTATGAATAGAACAGCAATGAACATTGTTGAGCAAACGTCTCTGTGCTATGATGAAGGAACCTTTTGGTATATGCCCAAGAGTGGTATAGCTGGATCTTGAGGTAGATGGATTTCCATCTTCCTGAGTAACTGGCATACTGACTTTTATAGTTCCTGTACATATGTACACTCCCACCAGCAATGCATCAATTTTCCTCTTACTCTACATAGTTACCAGCAAGAGCTGTCACTTATGATATTGACTTTAGCCATTTTGGCAGGCGAAATTTCAAAGTAGTTTTGATTTGCATTTTGTTGATGGCTGAGGAGGTCGAACACTTCTGTAAGTGTTTTTTAGCCATTTGTGTTTCCACTTTTGAGGATTCTGTTTAGATCTGAATCTCATTAATAGTGTTATTTGTTTTCTTGATATCAAGTTTTTCATATTCTTTATATATTTTGAATATTAAGCCCTCTATCAGATATTTAGTTAGTGAGAATCTTTTCCTATTTGTAGTCTACTGCTTTGTCTGAATGGCAGTGTCTTTTGCTATGCAAAAACTTCTAGTTTCATGAGCTTCCATTTATTAAGTAGTTGATCTTTGTGCCTGTGCTGATGGTGTTTTATTTGAAAGTATTTTCCTGTGCTGATGTGTTGAAGGATATTCCCACTTTCTCTTCTGGTTTTATGTAAAGGTCTTTGATCCATTTGGAGTTGTGTTTTGTGCAGGGGTATGTATAAAACAATTTGGATTCTTCTACATGCAGCCAACCAGTTTGACCAGCAACATTTACTGAAGACTCTGATTTTTTTCCAATGTATATTTCTGGCCTCTTTAACAAAAATTGGGTGTCCATAGATATGCAGACTTATGTCTGGATCTTCAATTTGATTCCATTGATTCATGTATCTTTTTTGTGCCAGTATCACGTCGCTTTTATTACTATAGCTTGCTGTGGGATGTCTTTCCATATGCTGTGAATGTGTTGCTCTGCTTGCTTGATGAATACAGCTGTTTGGCCAAGGTGAGGCAGAATAAGGTTAGGTGGTACATTCTAACCAAAGAGAGAAGGGGAACGGAGAGGCAGAAGAGATACTGCAAGCTGCCACCAGGAAAAGCAAGATGTGAGGGTACCGGTAAGCCACGAAGCCACGTGGCAACTTATAGATAAATAGAAATGGGTTAAGTTATAAGAGCTGGCTAGCAAGAAGCTTGAATCATAGGCTGTGCAATTGGTAATTAATATTAGGCTTCTGAATGGTTATTTTATAAGTGGCTGAAGGACCATGCCCCCGGGTGGTACTGGAGAAACCTTTTGACTACATTTGGCTGTCCTGGCTGTCCAATGTGTTGGCTCGACTTTCCAGCTAAAACATGAGAGCACTTAAAAAGAAATTCTAAAATTGAGCTAAGAACATCTTTCTACTTCATGTCTCATGTGGGCAGAAATATAGAGATGCAAATATGCATATAGGTTATTTTAAATACTTTTATTTATTTACTCTCTTTGTGTGTGTGTGCGTGTGTGTGCGAGTGTGTGTGTGTGTGTGTGTGTGTGTGTGTGCATATGTAATATGTATAGAGGTCAGGCTACAAATTTGAGGGCATAGTTCTTGCCTTCCACCTTGGTAATGTGGGGCACCTGTTATTTCTGTTCTTTTTCATTATTTAGACTAATTGGTCCATAAACTTCCTGGTGATTTTTCTGTTTCTTCCTCCTACCTCTCTTTAGCAATATTGGAAATACATATGTATGCTCTATAGATAGTCTTATACTGAACACATGTCATCAGGTTTACATAGTAGGTGCTCTTTAAATTGAAGAGCCATCTCACAGCCTATATATGATTATTTGATCGCTGTAATGTTTAATCTTTATGATAACAGAATCTACCCTGTTTATGGTTTGGCACTGTATTCCTGGACTCCAAAAGAATGGCAAGTCTGCAACATAAATTTCTGATAAATGACTGAAAAAATTGAAATACATGATATTTTCACCTTAAATATTCTCTGAAAGACTTTCCATAAGAAGCTACCCACCAAATCTGTGCATCTAAGCATTTCATGTGAATACTAATCATACAGGATCTGGTTAAAATTCTTCAAGCCTAAGATTCCCCAAGTCTAACAGCTCCAGGTGAGGCTAAATATAGACTACCATGGAAAACAGTTAAAGTACCAAAGAATCCTAAACAGCAGACACAACTTGGATACAAACAACAGCCTGAACGTAGAACTTACCTCCTTTCTCAATATGTTTCATGACCAGTTTCCCATTAAAGTTATCCCTGATATTTCTACAGTCTGTGTAGCACAACACTAGAGATTTGCAGTGAGTTGATCTGGTGTATGATACAATCTAAGAAGTACAAAAGAGCTCACCTAGTAAGTTTGGTACATAGTCCTGGTTGTTACTCACTGCATTATATGAAGTCCCACTCACTTCTGGGTTACTTTGAGTTAAAAGCCAAATTCCTGGCCATCTCCCTTCACTCCTCTAGTCCCTCGTGGGCCCCTGCTTACTTTGCTCATTAGCCTAACTCCTGCACAGATGGTGCTTATGGGCCGACTGATGACTCCCATCACCATCAGGCTACTCATTGCCAGAGGGTACAGCAAACAAATTGTCTGTGCAGGTGTAATGGGGAAGAGAGGATTGATGCTTAGAGGAAAGTCTCCTTTTATGGCATCTTCTATCAAAATTGTGGTCCCCCTGGC
The DNA here is from genome assembly GCF_949786415.1 of Peromyscus eremicus. NCBI lineage: Eukaryota > Metazoa > Chordata > Mammalia > Rodentia > Cricetidae > Peromyscus > Peromyscus eremicus. Next base: position 41,308,662 of record NC_081426.1, read on the forward strand.
TGACTTGTGAGGAACTCTAGTTTGTCATGCTAATATGAGAGAGAGCTAATGACACCTACATATATCTACTTTTCTTTCTGTTTCTTTTTCTAAACCTCTCCAGCTGTTCAGAAGCTCAGCATCTAATATCCCACACTTGACCTTATAGAACTCTGCCATCTGCTACACAGGGTGTTTCGGCAAGCTAAAGAGGCATCTGACAACAAATTAACTGGCTGTGACATGTTTGGATAATCCCAATTCAAGGCAAAAGTTCCAGTGGCAATAATTTGTTATATGTGAGTTGTTAGGCAACCCTTTAAAAGTTTCTGAAGACAAAAGTATGTGAAGACATGGCCACTTCCCCCAAATGCCTGTTAGATCTTCCTTATATTGCAGCCTCCCTTCCTCATTGATAAAAGACATGACCTGCTCCAAACTAAAAATGTATCTGTATTTGACCATTTAAAGTATAAGAGATTCTCTCAAGTGTTTTAATCAAAGAAATTAATAGCAAAAATATTAATAATATGTCAGCATAAGGTTGCTTAATCAAGTAATAGAAAAATTTTAAAAAATCATATTTTAGAGATGAAAATATAGCCTAGGTTGAGTGTTATATGGTGACTGAACATAGACCCAATTGCTCATTGAACTTTTATGCCACAAAATCTTATTGCTAGTTCATTGCTAATACTGTCTCATGCTACTATGTGAAGGACAGAAGGTATATCATTTCCCTATCAATCTCTAAGTCTATGGCTCATTCAATTATTAGAAAAAGGGCACAGTAACAAGACAACATAAGCTTTATGTGTGTGGTAAACTTAAGAAATGAAATAGTTGTATGAATCAGGTTTGGAGACAGTTATAATGTCACGTGTCCACAATTCCAGTTTCATAACTTCACTGCTCCCCAAGTCACGAGTTCCTTCTCTTCATCACCCACTCTCCCCATTCGGAGCAGATATTGTTAAACATTTCAGTATCTCTAGTTTCGTTCTTCCAAACACCAGAGTAATCGAACTCATAATAATACAGTCTCTCCAATTTATCTTTTTATTTATTCAGTGTGTGTGTGTGTGTGTGTGTGTGTGTGTGTGTGTGTGTGTGTGAATGTGAATGGCAGTGAAGGCCAAAAGAGGGCATCAGATCTCCTGTATATGGGGTCCCCGTCACCAGTGGTTGTCAGTTATCTAACATGAATGCCGGGAACCAAACTTGGGTTCTCTGGAAGAAATAAAAGATCTTTTAACAGCTGAGCTATTTCTATAGCCATTATATATCTTGTTAATATCTTGTACATGTTGATTACTTTTCACCAAGCAGTTAGATCTTCTCCACTTGGATGCTGATAGAATTTTTAAATACCAAATTCACCTTGAAGACAGGTACAATTCCAAACATGTATCTGGATAGGAAAGGTATTTAATCAATAAAAGGAGAAAATAAGTGGTGGGTATATATTGAATTTCTCTTTCATTAAATTCAAGATGAATAAAATGTGAAAGTAGTATCCTTGTAATCCACTTGTAGCTTCTTCATGTATCTGGATAGGAAAGGTATTTAATTAATAAAAGGAGAAAATAAGTGGTGGGTATATATTGAATTTCTCTTTCATTAAATTCAAGATGAATAAAATGTGAAAGTAGTATCCTTGTAATCCACTTGTAGCTTCTTCATGGAAAGAAAATTACAAAATGAAAAGAAAGATTAAGATTAAGAGAAAGCATTTGAGAAGGGAACAAAACTCTAACAAATATATCATACTCGAATTATGAAAGAAACTCTTGGCCCAGTGATGGTGGTACACAACTTTAATCTCAGCACTTGGGATGCACAGGCCAGCCTGGTCTGTGAGTTCAAGGCCAGCCTCGTCTACAGAGCAAGTTCCAGGACAGTCAGGGATGTTACACAGAGAAACCTGCTCCCAAAACCAAGAAGAATGAAAAAAAAAAAAGGAAAGAAAAATGAACTATTAAAACTCAATAATAAACAAATAAGAAAAAATTAAGAAAAGGAAAAAAAGCTTAATAAAGAAGATAGGTAAAGGTCTTAAACAGACCATTATCCCCAAAAGGAATAGAAATGTTACACGGACAAATGAAAGATGCTCAACGTTAGCCATCTAGAAAATCCAAATCAATAGCAAAGAAAACTTCCCTCTCACCCCTGTTACCATGGGTCGTATACAAATCACAGAAGTAACGTGTATTGGGAATGATGGAGGAAAAAGAACCACACATCCTGTTGATAGAAATGTTGATACCTGTATCCACTGGAGAAAGTAAATGGAGATGGTGTAAAGTGTTCGCCACAGGACTAACATGTGGTCCACAACAACTCTGCTTGACAAATATCCAGAGGAATGGGATCACCAGTGTGGAAATCTCAGTCTTCCCACATCCACTGCAGCGTTATACACAATAGCTAGGATAAGAAGACAAACTAAGTCACTGGCAATTGCTGCATAAAGAAATTGTGTGAGATGTAATAAAAAATTGTTTGATCTTAAAAAAAGAAATTGATCCAGACATTTATGACAATAAGTTTGGAACTGAAGAGCCTTACACTAAATGAAATAAATTGGGTACAGAAAGGAAAAAAAGTATTTTGGGGAGCTAACAAAATTTCAAATGTATAGGAACAGTATAATGGTGCTTATAAGGGATACAGAGGGGTAGCAAACGGGAAGGATGAGTCAGTGGATGAATCAACAAGTACAAACTTTTAATTGTATACGGTGAGTAAAATTCAAAATCTAACGTATTTTGGTATTTAAGTAATGTGTTTAAATATTACAATGCATGGTGTGTTGCAATTTTTCTAACAACATGGATTACAAATGCTGTTACTTCCCTCACAACTGTATATTTACGTGTGTAAATATACATATATATGAGATATACATATATATCTCACAATCACAAAGTATATTTAAAGTTTTTATAACATATTCTCTTTTAGAACTAAAGGTGTGTGTGTGTGTGTGTGTGTGTGTGTGTGTGTGTGTGTGTTACCCAGATGCCCATTTGCTAACAGTTTGATGGGTTTGTCATTATTTTCAAATTGTCTAGCTCTTCACTTAAGATTTTACCATGGAGAAGTGCAAACACATCCTTTTTCTCTCCTCTCAGGAGTCTTTCCTCTTCAGTAGGTTAAAACTTACACAGAAAGATAATAATTTCTTAGTTATACTGGATGACTTCAACATGAAATATTCATGATTGTAGTTCTCTGCATATACAAAAACAAAAAACAAAAACACTTGTCCTTCTGGACCAAAGGCTTAAACTACTTTATCAAAAATGAAAAACATTGACCCACACAGGTAGATCATGAAAACACACACACACACACACACACACACACACACACACACACACACACACAGAGAGAGAGTATTATGCCTTTATCTGCATTCTAAAATTCTACTGTCTGTCTTGTTCTGCATTTTAGGGTACTCCAACTTGTCCTCACTCAGCCAAATTTCCTCTGAGATCCAGTAAACATATGTTAGTAAAGAATGGAAGGTCTGACTGATAGGTTCACTCACTCTGTGACTTTTATATCAGTGTTAGTGTGCCTTAATCAGAATACCTGTCTGTGGAAGTTAGGAAATTGTCCCAAGAATCAGACCTGTAGGCAAATACTCTACAGATAAATGATATCCCTACCCAACCATTATTTTCTGTCATGGATATAAAAAGTCTCATCATTCTACTGACAATCTTCTAACTTTCCCCACAAAGACTTAAAATTGACTAGCTATAATTAATTAATAAAAATCCTAAGTAAATTCATCAAATCAAAGTTTAATAACTCATTGCTTTAATATTTACCATCCTGGGGACTGTGCGAGTCAAGCTTCTCACAAGTCACCAAACTGAGGAAGCCTTTTCCACCGTTCTTTTGAACCATACAGGGGGCCTTTGCTAGATACATCTGCATTCTTCTAGAGTCTGAGTATTTCCAGAGTAAACTCACCAGTATCTTTCTCTTCTTATCTCAGTTCTTTTCTGAGAGAGGATGACTGGTATGAAACAACAAAGGAACCATGGGTAAGACATTGTGACCCCTACTAAACTATCAGAGATTGTTGAAACTTGTACCCCCAAAGGGTGGTGGATAACAGACAATTATCTTTTATCACCAATTACTGAAACTCAGTTGGCTCAAAGGCTAAGCCAAGTTGTACTTATTTTTATTGCTAAGAATCTAGTTTTCATTTCAATATGTATTTTATTTTGTTGTTTTATAATCTTTCTTTTGATAGTACTTCACTGTATCTTCCCAAAGAGTAAAGGATTTCCCTGGAAAATCTTAAAATTGTTTGACTATTTTCCTAAGTGCTGCCTCCACTGTCACCGATGCTCACCATGGTGTCATACCAGACATTTCTATTATATGGCACATCTAACATATATTTTTACAGGTGATTCTAAAACTGAAATATGGCTTACATAAGTCAGAAGTATCCAAAAGTAGCTAGCAATAAAAATGTAAAGCTGTAACAGTATAAATTGAGTTCAAGAGTTCTCAGCAGGGAGTGTACAATTATTGATTGGCTCTGAAGTGTTAGATCAAAATGATTGTTGAATCAAAAATCTATCTCTTAATAGATTAGGCCCATTATATGCATGAGTCACTTATAAATTCAGGAAAAGTCTCAAAATTTCTAATTCACTTGAAAACTTCGAAGACTGAATTTAAAGTCCCCAACTGAATATTTCTGTATCGTCAAAGAAGGTCACCCTTCCATCCCAAATCACATGTGGGAGACTAATACATAATTAAATTGAATTTTGAGGTAGAGCTTTTGGGAAGTGTATTAGAAACTTTTTTTCTGTTGATATTATAAGAATGCCATGACCAAAACAAGTATAAAAGGAAGGTTGTATTTGGGGTTATGGTTCTAGAGGATCAAGAGTCCATCTTGGCAGGGGGACAGGGAAGCAAGCAATAGGCTGATCAGGAGGCTAAGAAATACTGTCTCCAACCAGTAGCATGAGGTAGACGGAGAACTGTAAGCAAAAGGAAGATTAAACTCCCCAAATCCACACCCAAGTGCACATAACCTAATTCTTCTTTCAGGTCTACATTTCCCCATAATCTTGACAAACCGTGCTACCAATGGGTTGCTATGAAGTCAAATGCTTGAGCTTATCAGGGACATTTATCACTTAAACCACCACAGTAAGTGATTAGGCCATGAGGTGGGGTTTGTCAAGTGACATAATTTCTCTTATAAAAGAGATTTCAGAAAATTCTCTGATGGCCTCCTACCATGGATATTGTGAGAAGATAGCCTCTAGGAACGTGGAAACAGCCTCTCCTCAGACAGAAGATCCATTCAGGCCTCAGTTTTGAACTTCTGAATTCCCAGACTGAGAAATAAATTTATATTTGTTCCTAAGTTGTACAATTTATGTTATTTTCTCATTTCAGCCAAATAAGGAAACAAGTTTCTGAGGTTCTTCTTCTCTCCAAGAGAAACCACTATAAGGTTGTTTTTTTTCTTTGTTCTGTGTGTGTGTGTGTGTGTGTGTGTGTGTGTGTGTGTGTGTGTGTGTATGTGTGTGTGTGCATGTGGAATGAAAATAGGACTAAGAAAGCATACTATTTTATGTCGAAGCATTTGTTTAAGATCCATGGTAGAATATTTTTTAAGAAGAACTTCATCAGCTAGATCTCATCTGACAACCTTGTTAATTTTCTAGGTCAAATCTTATAGATAGGAACAATCTTTATGATTGGTTTCAAGTTGCCAACATTGAGAAAATAAATCTTGAAAAGAAAGCCAAAGTCTAAGAACTGCCACAATGCAGTATAGAGAGATTGCAAGTAAAACAGTATGTGGATAAAATACAAAGGAGAAAGTCAAATTCAGACTCTTAAAAAGACACTTTTAAGTTTAGCAAGAACCTTCATCTACCCTTTTATTCAATGAATATAAATCCTTTAGAAAAAAAACTCCCACTGAGATCCAAATTACATAGAAAGAGAGAGAATGTGAGTTATTTATGGTAGTTTTTCTAAGGTAAAAGCAAATTCTGCTGCAGAATGCCTGAGTTGGTGAAGTTATAACTTAGATTATCTGAATTTCATTTTCCCCTAGTATCCAGCACCGGATCTGAAAGTACAACTGCAGTAGCTATTCCCATTGAAGAACGAGAAATTTTCCTACCTGTAAAGAAGATGGATGTATCTTTAATTGACTCTTTGATCAGAACAAAGATTTATAGGAAGAAAATGCAATATGCGCCTGATAAGAAATTAGGAATGATGAATGACTGAGCTATTAGTGTCATGGTTAGAGGAAGCATATGTCTCAAGACAAAATAACCTTTATCGAAACAAGATAATTTAAGAAACAATCTTCTTGTCTGGATTTAAATCTGTTTGCAAATTACTTCTAAAACTCCCCTTTAACAAAATCTGAATCTCACATTGTTATAATAGCAAGGTAGAACAAGTCCTTCTTGTCTCTGTTAGGTACTTGACAAAAACACAGGGTAGCCTATAAAGTGCCGTAAAAGCATGAAGAATGTTGTTTATTTTTTTTTTCCATAAAGATCTGAGCTCACTACGAATGCTAAGTGGATGCTAAATCTGAGTCATGAAAATGCGTCTCTAATGAGTACTAAAGAATTCCCAGAGCCAAACCATGTCTTTGTACCCAGTGTCAAAATTCACCTTTCCTGCCTTCTTATCAAAATGACTCCCAGTTCTCTTCCCATAATTCTTTATCATGCATAAAGCAGGTACTCTGTGAATGGTGATTAAATTAATTTGCGATTTTTGTTGAAATAAAATGGTCCAGCAAAGAGATTTTAGTTGTACCCATATTTCCATCTCAGTTACCATGATGAAAAAGTGTTTTGTGTTTTAATGAGATAGGAAAATACTCCTAAAATATGATCATCAAGGATGTGGATAATCATTATATTATCCTTGCATACAGCCTCAACTTTTCCCTGTTTCACTTTTGTCCTACTCACATTATGAAAGCAGACTTGGTTAAGTTATACTTTATACCTACCCCTACTAAGCTAGCCATGGCTAGCGACCATGGCCTATGTTGGCTGATGTGATGTTAAGTTCAAGGACATTAAAAGCATATGCATCTTCAGTGTTATCCATTTATGTGTTCCAATTAGTGTTCCTCTCCCAAAGGTAACTATGCCAGATTTTCTGTCCAACTCAACCATACAGCTTCTCTATTCCCATTCTCAGTTTTTGCCAATGCTTTTGCTTCTTTTGTGTTAAAAAACAGTTTTACTATCTCATGTCTACACACATAATGATATCTGTACATTATACCAAATTTATATTCTCCCAATACTATCATGAACACTTTTAGATACTTATTTGATACTTGTTTGTTTGTTTATATGTAAATGTTATACATGTGTATATTATAGCACATGTGCATGTAGACTTTAGATAATAACCTGGTAGCATAGATTCTCTCCTTTCTTCCTGTAGCTTATTGGGAAAAAGCCTAGACCATCAGATTTGGAAGCAGGCAACTTTATCAGCTAGGGTCATCTCATCAGCCTTGAACTTTTTCTACAAGGCATTTCTCTAGCCAATCTTACTTAATCCTATGGCAGTTTTTAGTTATTTAATACATGAGCCTCATAAACATATTAACATGCTACTACTTGTCCTATCTTAGAAAGCAAAATAAACACAAAAAAGTGTTGTTACTCATATTGAGGAAGCTTAAAGAAATGTCTATGTATACCATATAAGGTATCCATAAACAAAAGAAATCATTTCATCCATGTCCAAGTTGGTAAGCCAATGAGTATTCAGGGGCTACTTATAGAAGTAGGTGTGAATCAAAGGCAGGCAGATCACTGAGAAGTCTCACTCAGCATAGGTGATGATGAAGCTGCATCAGTAGATTACCAATAAAAAATGATCTTCTACCACTTACATACTCTCACACATCCCAGGACAACTTATTAGCAGCTACAATCTTAGGATAACATCCAGAAAGGGCTCCTGCTGCTTGAATGGAATGTTAAAAGCCACATAATAATAATGTTATATATCTAACTGTCCCTCTATATCTCTATTTTTTCTACTTACTTCACTGCTAAGGGCCATGAGAGTATACAGCAGGTAACAACTAATATTCAACAGATTGACCTACCAAATGAATAACTCTCTGATGGGAAACCCCACTAGGCAAAGTCCATGGAGTCACTGGCTGTGGAAACTGGTTGTTTTCTGTCTGTAGTTTTCTCATGTGCCACCACAATACCTTCCTAAAAAGAACCACTGTAGGATTCCTTCCACAGCCCATTGGTAGTATGTTTTCCATCTTTGGGCACACATAAAGCTGTGGATGGTCAGGAAGATGATTTCTATTTAAGCTATATAATTCTAATAATACTAGAACATTTTTCATAATTGACATAGGAAAGTAACAACATTCTCAGTGACAAAGACAGCTAATTTTAGACTTCAGAACAAATTCAAAACAGACTGGCTGCCCCTGTAGAGAATACTCAAAGACCTGGGTGTTTATTGCTGAACCAAGGTCAGACTTGAAGTAACTTTGGTAGCCATAACCCTCTGCAGTAATTGATTTTCTGCACATACTCCCAGCCTTAGTTTATGTTACAGGACTCTGGGTTGAGCCAACTAACTGTTATTGTTAAGTCCTGAATTTCAATGTCACTTTCTGTCTGGGAAAGAGCTATGTGCATGGCCAAGTGTTACTCACTGGATGGTCCATGTGACCTCCCTGGCCTGAGAAAAACTGTGACTTATCATGTGTTATGAGAATGGGTCAGACCTGGAAAATGTAAAATATAATTGCGTAGAGTTTGGCTATCAGAGAGCAGTGAGTGTGAGAGTGAGGTGTGTGTGTGTGTGTGTGTGTGTGTGTGTGTGTGTGTGTGTGTGTGCTGAGTAAGGGATGTAGAATGGGTGGAGAGAAAAGTATGAGAGATGAAGAAGTGTGATTAGAGAGAAGTAAGGGAGATAAAAGAGGAAGTGCCATGAGAGTAAGGCGAGAGAGTGAAATAGAATGAATAAAGTGTGAATGGATGATGCAGTTGTGTATGAAGGAATGTAACAGAGTAGAGAAATGGTATGGCTGAATGTAAACAGATACACGTGTGTGGAGATTGAGAGATTTTTTTCAGAGAGGATTTTTTTTTTCAGTTCATGGAGCTTTTTTATTGATTCTCATTATTTTTGTTTATCCAACAATCTTTAGTTTTAGATGATGAATGAATTTCTTTTGTAGCTTATATTATCTTTGCCAAGATTTCTACTAGAGTCTTCTGTAACATTGGATTTGCTATGTGAGAAACAGAGGTAACAGTAACTACTCAAAGTTCTGTGTTATCTAGCTTTTCTGTATCACAAAAACTGCGGATAATTGAGCAATAAAAATAAAGCAATACTTGATGACCTTAAACTTTCAAATTATTATTATTAAGAAATTTTTTATTCATTTTACATACCAACCACAGATCCCCCTCTCCTCCCTCCTCCCACTCCCCCCTAGTCTGTCCCCCACCACCCAACCACTACCCTCCAAAAAGCTAAGGCTTCCAATGGGGAATGAACAAAGTCACCAGTTGAGGCAGGTCCAAGCTCCTTCCCCTGCATCAAGGCTGTGGAAGGTGTGCCACCATAGGTAATGGGCTCCAAAAAGACAGCTCATGCACCAGGAGTAGGTCCTAATCCCAATGCCAGGGACCCCTTAAACAGACCAAGTTACACAACTGTCTTGCTTATGCAGAGGGCCTAGTCCAGTCCCATGCAGGCTTCATAGCTGTTGGTGTAAAGTTCATGAGTTCCCATTAGTTTGGTTTCGCTGTCTCTGCAGCTTTCCCCATCAGAACCTTGATGCCTTTTGCTCATAGAATCCCTCTTCTCTCTCTTCCACTGGACTCCTAGAACTTGGCCTGGTGCTTGGCTATGTATCTGTGCATCTGCTTCCATCAGTTACTGGATGCAGGTTATACGATGACAGTTATGTTATTCACTAATCTGAAGTAATCAATAAACTGGAGTAGGCCAGTTTATGTACTCAGAGAGAGGAATTTTTGAGATGAAGTAAAAGAGCAAGTTACTATTAGAAAGTAGGTGTTTCCTCATTTTCATCTCAGATAGAAAAAGTCTAGCCCTCATCACATTCATGGAATGTTGGGTTTTTTTTTTTTTTCATACCCTAGTATTGCTGGACCCTCCAGTTAGCAATGTTCCATTGTAATGACTGTAGGCAGATGCATTCTGAAGATTATCAAATAATTTTGCTTCAAGATGTTATGCTGGTTATGTCCAGCAGGTCAAACCTGGAAGAAAAGCTCCACAAAAACAAAATAAAAACATCACAACTTTTCCAAACCTATTTCACAAACTACAGCCCCTCTTTCTCTTTCCATTTAATTGTGAAACTGGAAAGAATTGCATCTGTCTGCAAATACATTTTTCATCTCTATTGTCTTTGGAACTAAGGCCAATATTTTCCAGTTACAGCACTATACTGATTCTGCTTTGTCAAGGTTACCGTGACTTCCGTATTATGAAGTCCAAGGATCAATGTAGTCCTAATTTACAACTCCTCTTTCACTCTTTATTCACTTTGTTCTTTGAGAGCACAACCCCATCCTTAGCACTTCTATCTATCTCCTACCTCCATTATGTCCTTGCATGTAACTCCATCACTCAAAATAGGAGTATGCCGGGGTTCGGTTTCTTTCTTTCTGTTTCTTCTCTTACCAGTCAATAGCTTTCTTTTTTATATATATATATATATATATATATATATATATATATATATATATATATATATATATTACTATTGCTATAGAATCAATCATGGAAAAATATTTAACACAAAATTAACAAATGTCTCATTTTTTATTTGTGTTGGCTTTAGTTGAACAGCTATGGATAGATTGGTGGTTTGGATGAGAATGGCCTCCACAGACTCATATTTTTGAATAATTGGTACCCAACTGGTAGAATTAATTGGCAAGGATGAGGAAGCATGGCTTTACTGGAGGAGGTGTATCACTGGCAATGGGCTTTGAGGTTTTAAAAGCTCATGCCATCCTATTTTGCTCTTTATCTCTTTCTGCTTCCTATCTGTGGATCAAATGTAAATAGTCAGCTATGCTCCAGTGCCATACTTGCCTGCCTGCTGCCATCATCCTTCCTGCCATGATGGTCATGGACTATAATCTCCTGGAATTGTGAGCTTTCTTTTATAAGTTATCTGTGTCATGATGTTTTGTCATGGCAGTAGAAAAGTAACTAAGACAATAATTGTTAGCTCTTATACAAGTAATGACAGATATTGAAGTCATTTGAAGGGGTTAGTTGTTTGCATGGCAAAGACAAATAAATCATGTGGTGTGTTGTAAGTGTTGGCATTTGACTGGGATCCCAACTACATGTCAATTGCAATGTCTATGCATGTAAATTTTATTGGACTTGGTTTCTCAGACAGCGCATGAAACCTGAATTCTAAAAGGATACAGTGCCAATACCAGAAAACTCTAAATTAAAGACTAAAAACAGGAGTTCAGAAACAGTTACAATGAGTGCCACTTGTGTTGTGTCCTATTGGTTAGAGCAGATGCAACCCACTGAGATTCAAAGAAAAGAGAAGCATCTCCCACCTTTCAGGAGGAGTGTTAACATATGACTGCACTTAATCTGCCACAGGTTCAATGTCACTCATGTTTTTAAAAATTACTCTGGTGGAGGGCCAGCCTGGGCTACCAAGTGAGTTCCAGGAAAGGTGCAAAGCTACACAGAGAAACCCTGTCTCGAAAAACCAAAACAAAAAAGTTCTGTAAGTATACATTTTGAATGGGAAACAGATGCCATATTTGTTTAATCCCTGATAGCATCCCCATTTTGTTTAACTGCAACAGTTTAGAGGTTCCCCCATTTGATTCACTTGGATTGCAATAAAAAATCATTATGGGGCCGGGCGGTGGTGGCGCACGCCTTTAATCCAAATACTCTGGAGGCAGAGGCAGACAGATCTCTGTGAGTTCAAGGCCAGCCTGGTCTATAGAGGTAGTCCAGGACAGCTAGGACTGTTACACAGAGAAACCCTGTCTCGAAAAACAAAACAAAACAAACCAAACAAACAAACAAACAAAACAAAACAAAACACATTGTGGTGCTCTTCAAATCTCTATACAAAAGAATTATAAGGATTCTAGCCATCCATCTTCTCTCATTTTCCATATTTTTTTTCATTATATTCCAGCTCTTTCTTAAAGGCATAATGTTTGTTTTTTTCTATCTAGATTCCCCCAAGAAGTAATTTTATGTATTTAGAAATTTTTGTATTTCTTTTACTTTCTGTTCACATGTTCACCCCTCTTTTTATATTTTATTAAAAATTTTAATTTAAAATATAATTACATCACCCCTTCCTTCCTTATCCACTTTCTCATGACCTACCTCACTTCCTTTCATATTGATGATTTTTTTTATTATTGCTGCGTTTTTGTTTTTGTTTTTGTTTTTTGCTTGTTTGTTTTGGTTTTGGTTTTTCTGTGTAGCTTTGCGCCTTTCCTGGAACTCACTTGGTAGTCCAGGCTGGCCTCGAACTCGCAGAGATCCGCCTGGCTCTGCCTCCCGAGTGCTGGGATTAAAGGCGTGCTGCGTTTTTATGTGTGAATATATAAATAAGACTTGCTGAGTCCATTCAGTGTGGCTGTTGTGCACTTTATTTCAGAGTGGACAACTCTGTATTGGATAAAACTAAAGTACTAAAATAGATGTATTTGTTTTCTAATTTATCACCAGAAAGACAGAGACAAAAAGTAGAGATTTTTGACTTTTGGCTTACTACTTCATCTATGATACCTATGGTAGTTTTTAGAGTGGTTTTAAAAGCCTGCGGTGGTGGCGCCCGCCTTTAATCCCAGCACTCGGGAGGCGGAGCCAGTCGGATCTCTGTGAGTTCAAGGCCAGCCTGGGCTACCAAGTGAGTTCCAGGAAAGGTGCAAAGCTACACAGAGAAACCCTGTCTCGAAAAACCAAAACAAAAAAGTTCTGTAAGTATACATTTTGAATGGGAAACAGATGCCATATTTGTTTAATCCCTGATAACATCCCCATTTTGTTTAACTGCAACAATTTAGAGGTTCCCCCATTTGATTCACTTGGATTGCAATAAAAAATCATTATGGGGCCGGGCGGTGGTGGCGCACGCCTTTAATCCCAGCATTCAGGAGGCAGAGACAGGCGGATCTCTGGGAGTTCGAGGCCAGCCTGGGCTACAGAGTGAGTTCCAGGAAAGGTGCAAAGCTACACAGAGAAACCCTGTCTCGAAAAACCAAAAAAAAAAAAAAAAAAAATCATTATGGAAGGAGTTCTCATTGCTTAAATATTGATTACATTCATGGATCCACTCCAAGTGCATCAACAATTTAGAAGGTTTTTTATAATGCCTTACTGATAACAAATACTTATATGGAAGCCAATGTGACAGCACGAAGCAATAAATTAATTTTCAAATGCTACTTTGGGATTTAAATGTCCTAAATAAGGAATACGTAACTTTGTAAAGTTTTGAGTACGGCAAATCCATTCCCTAGTATTTATGTAAACCTATTATCTAGCATTTATATACAAACATATTTAAATTGAAAAAAATTCAGTAACCCTTTAAATCCAGAGGCTTCATTGAAGATTTTTTTTTTCACTAAATCTTCAGCCCAATTTTCTATCTACCCAACCATATTGTTTTCTGGAAATAGATCAAAGAATTATTAGGTACTCACTCACTTTAACCCTCCCTTCCTTTATGAAGCTCTCTAATGTCTCAGAAGCTCAGCTCCATTTCATAAAAATTCAAGATATGTATTTTTAAAAATTGAAACCTCAAACTTGCTCTTTTCATGATGGATATTAGTCATTATTAAAAGATAAATTAAGAGATTAATTCAAGTTTTTTTGAGGTTAGTGAGTTTTTTTGAGGTTAGTGGAGAAGACAATGAAGTTTTCCAAAGGCATTTTTTGACCAAATAAAATTTGACCCTTGTTGATGATGTCTCCGCTTTGCCCATCAAAGGATCTTGAAGGGAAGGATCTAACTTAAACACGTTATTGAAAACAAAGTTACTGAACAGTTAGAGAGTCTGTAGAACTTCAGAAATATGTCCCCATCTTACCCGAGAATCAATAGAGATGCAAGTCCTGCTCCATCTGTGGAAGGTTTGAGAGTGTGCTTGCAGATATAAATGGACAGAGTTCAAGTTTGCCAAGAAGAAAGGTATCCTGAAAAAGTTACCACTCAAAATTGATTTGAAGGATGCTCATGAATCCCCTCACTAATGATTTATCCAGTATCAGAAAATGAATCTTCAATAAGCAGCATTAGTATCAGGCAGTGATACTGCTTCAGAATCTTGCATTGATTGTACTTCCAGTTCTGTTTGGGTTCTTGAAAGATAACTCGATATTGGAAGCACCGGCCCAAGATAGACATGTGCTTAATATTTAAGATGCCACATCTTTATGTATTTCAATCTATTTCCTTCAGTGCAGCTCCTCTAAATGGCAGTCAGCATTTGCATCAAAGCATACTATTTGGAGGGCACAGTTTAACACCACGAAGAAGGTTAACACAATTAAGACCCAGATAATGATCCTTGCTTCTATATTTAAACCCTGATCAGTTACTTACACAGAAGAGGGATTGGACTTTCTGTACGGATGTGATATATCACTGTTTGGTTTGGTGCTTGCTTCCCCTCTCAGCTTGATTTCATAGTGCTGCCCACTTTCCTTTCATGTGCTGGCTGTATTGGCATTCTTCTGAGTCCCCTCCTGTTCCTCCCCATTATTTTATTTCTTTCTTGACTATATGCGCAACATATCTTTATATCTATTTCCACCCATACACTCTAGAAAAAAAACAGTCTTTATTACTACAAGGCTTAATCTCCATGTTTGATTTCATATAAGCACATAAGCCTCCTTAAACAACACTTAATATAATTTATTACAAACACTTCACTGTGTATTTCTTTAATTAATTTGTTTCTGCCTATTATAAACACAAACACAGGCTTCACAAAGAGGAGGAATATATGATTTTGTTAGTTGTTGTATCCCTAATAAGTAGTTAAAAACTTTTAAATTAAGAGTGTGTATATTAATAAATAGAGAGCATCCAGTATAAACTTTTGAATGGATAATAATTTTTTATGTTATTATATTGTTATATGGGAATTGACATTGTAATAAAAGGAAGAGTTTTTGAAGAGAAGATTGTATATAATAATGGGCAAAAAATATAATTATGAAGCACACCTTAATTCCACTAAGACTGACGTGAGGTCATGGTAAAGCCTTCAAAAAAAGAGTGACCACACCAAATAGCATCACATAACCCTATAAAGTAATAAGAACAAGAATGATCACACACACACACACACACACACACACACACACACACACACACACACAAATATGCTTGCATGCATGCCTACACACACGTGCAGTATTATTTCATTATTTTAATTTAAAAGGAACATTTCTTATTCTGTCAACCAACAAAAAAAAAAAAATGACATTTGAGACAGAGATTAGTGACTGTCTCTGTGGTGATATTGTGTTCCTCAAAATATTGTGCACCCTAATAAACTTATCTGGGGTCAGAGAACATAACAGCCACTAGATATAGAGGCCAGAAAATGGTGGCACACACACCTTTAATCCTAGCATTCCAGAGGCAGATAGCTGCCTGGATCTCTGTGAGTTCAAGGCCACACTGGAAACAACCAGGCGTGGAAACAAGAGCCTTTAATCTCAGGAAAAGATGGCTGGAAGCAGAAAGGTATTTAAGACGTGAGGATGAGGAAGAAGAGCTGGTTAAGCTTTTAGGCTTTGAGCAGCATAGTTCAGCTGAGATCCATTTGGATGAGGACTCAGAAGCTTCCAGTCTGAGGAAACAGCATTGGCTGAGGAATTGGCAAGGTGAGGTGGCTGTGACTTGTTCTGCTTCTCTGATCTTCCAGCATTCACCCCAATACCTGGCTCCCAGGTTTCTTTTTATTATTAAGACCATTTGAGATTCATGCTACATGTCTCCAATGACTGGAGTTTCTGAGGCACTTGGCTCTGAACCTTGCTAACTTTGACACCACGAATGTCTTTTCTTCTCTGTCCTTCTTGAAATTGCTTCCCTGACACTTCATTTTCAGTATTTTCACAAAGAGCCTGAGCTTTCCCAGTGTGCTGGCCTTGTTCTCTCTTTCCATATTTTCTACTTGCTGTATTTGTTTTTCTGTGTTAACTCAGCTTTAATCACTAAAAATGTTTTACTCATCTAAAAGATCATAGACAATATTTTTTTATTTTTACATTGGCCTTTAAGATTCAACACATTCTCTTAAAATTATCTGCTGAGTGTCTATTGTGAACTAATGAGCTATCTTAAGCTGACAATTTATAACAAAAACTGGGAAGTATTTTCATCTTTATTACACTTGCAGAATTCAAGAGGGACTTTAAACTAATAAATGCAATGACATCAATGATTCAGATAGGTTTTAATAATGAAGAAAGTACACTCTACTCTATCTTGTGATAAATGAAAACATTGCAAACATAAATAAGACGGGCTCATGAATGGCATTTCTGAACAGAAGGAGAAAGCAACTTCCAGCTGATTCCTCAGGGAAGCCTTCCCAAGAACAGGTTTACACATGTGATAGTTTGAGGAATGGAAAGTTAGATGAAGGACAACAGACAAGCTGTTTGCTTGAAATGTGAATAGGAATCTCAAGACTGAGGAGATGAACTCAAAAACAATTCCCAAGTGTTCACACATAGGACAGCACAGTAATGGGAGCATCTGAGACAGCTAGTGAAAGAGTAGGCTGATCCACATGTACAGAGGGTCTGATCCTCCAAAAGCCATTAGATCTCCAAAAAGGCAGTGGGGCTGCACGTACCCAATGTATCTCAGTACACACAGATCTACATAGTTGTGCTCAGTTGTACCAGCCATAGCTACCTTCTTAATACAATACAAGGTTTTAAAACTTGTACACAGTGAACAGTACACAAGATCATATATACTACATGGGTTTGTTTTTATTGCTTTTCAGAAAAGAGTTCCATAACCTTTGTTTGAAACCATACTTTTTGTGTCTTCTCTGTGGATTTTCATATAATACGATACTGTCCTCTCTGTCTCTCTCCCTTTCTCTCTCTGTGTGTGTGTGTGTGTGTGTGTGTGTGTGTGTGTGTGTGTGTGTTTGTGTGTGTGTTGGTTTACTTCTGGAACCTCTAATATGCTAATATGTTTTTCAAACACAATCTCAGTATCATTGTACCAAGGAAACATTTCAAGGTGCTTCTTTGCCACCCCAGCCCAGAAAGATTCTTTTGTACTTTACAATATACTCAGCATATTGAATTTCAAGCATTACATGTCTTCTTCTAATAAGTTCTGAATATTTTGAGGTAGGATCAGGGTCTCACTTCTGTACACACCACATATTTTTCAGCACATTTGGTACACAAATTATTTGGCTAGGAAAGTGAAGGCAACAGCGTTAACTAGTTAAGAGATTCTACACTTGAAATACACATTTTTCCTCTTTCATATGTTAGAATTTAATTGTAAATTAGCATTATTATGCAATCACAGGTCTTGTCCAGTGTATTTTATAGCAGTTCATTTCAGAGAGCAAGAGAGTCAGCTGACTCTATTAACACAAATGGCCAAGACGATTTTCAAATGAGACATTTGTTTTTGCTAACCCCGTGAGTTAGATTTTGCATTTCTATAAAATGCTAATATAGTCACTAATGTAACCCAGCAGTCTTCCTCTAGACATGCAATTAAAGTCCATTCATATCACAGCTACAATTTATCAGGAATTTACTGGCCCTGAAGGTCATCAGAATTTAGCATCAACAGAATGCACAGAGAGTACATGGCTCTTTGAAGAGAATTGCCCAAATAAAATTTCCAGAACAAAAAAATTACTAGAAAGAATTGCAAACACTCACAAATAATACTCTATGAGAAGGTGCTTTTAAAGATAACTTTTTGGATAAGAGGGTGTTCAAAATGTGAATTTTTTTCCATTGACTTAAAAAGCAGTAAGTCAGAACTCCTATCCCTGACCAATGTGAGGCAAGTAACTTCCATATTTATCAGAACATAGTTTTCTTGGTAGCTCCACTGAGGCATGAACGATTTCCTTATAAAAGAAAAGAAAAACAGTAAACCCGTTAAGCTCCACAGCTCTCTCATTGCAGCCTCAGATACCTCCCAAACACAGGGTGAGCCTCTGTAGATGACCATATTTTTTAATCTGCGAGATTAAAGAGTAAAGCCATTAAAATTATCAGAATTTCCTTTGAGATAGGAGACTCTGAATACTGAATTCAACTATTGTTTTTCCTTGAAATGTTTCTTTAATATAATTAAAGGGAGAAATACATAAGAGGTCCTGTGGGACACAGTAGAAACCCAAAATATGTGGAAGGCAAATTATTTTTAAAAGCATACCTATCACAGATGCCAACAACTGATCACAATGCAGAGAACAATTGACTAAGGGGTTCTCAGTCCCAATTGAGGTGTCTACTCCATCATCCCACCTAAAGCTCAGAGAGCATCATGGAAGACAGTGTGCAGAGACTGTTCAAGCCAGAGTTCTGGAACGTGTTGTCTGCTGTGAGGCAGTTTTTTCTGTATATGACAGGGAAGCTGTACCCAGGAAATCTCAACAGCATAGTTGCCTAAAAAAGACCTTAAAAATGACAACACCAATTGCTTGGTAGTCAGTTGATGAGAAACATTCTTCCCAATAAAAGAAAGTAATTCACATTCCTTTATTTCAATTCATATTTTTAAATACAGTTCAACTTCATGTTATTTAAGAATGACCTGGAAGAAAAGTGCAATGATTTGGGTCAAAAAAAAAAAAAAAAAAAAAAAAGCAATATGTCACAATGTGTAAAAAAATGGTAAGAAAATATCCAACTTTACCAATCAGATTGAGCAGCTGAACAAGTCCAGGGACCATTAGTAGGAGTTTCACTGTGAAATCTTGATTATCTTGGTTGTTTTATGCGCTGTTGGCATTCTATTGCATGCAGTCATATTTGCTATTTGTCACAATGGCATAAACACATGTATAAAAATGTCATAAGGCAATAAGGATCATTTATGAGACTTTTGACATGAGGTGTTGTATCTAAAAGTTATCTATAATATAAATATTTTGAAAATCCCCTATTGATGGTGTATTCCAAGTTGGCCCACAGGGTTTGATTAATATGATATTTTCAATAGGAAAAGAAGTTTCTGAGAGAATGCCTAAAATAATTTCCCCTTGGCTTCCTATAAGTCAAAAGCTTTTTTTCTTAAAATATTTGGCCACAGGCAAAACTAGATCATTTAGTGGTTGGATACTTGCTACTTTGCTTCATATAGCTGAATGTAATTTGTATGCACACACTGTAGGACTCCTAAATAACTTAACATAAGAGATTGATTCAAAAATTATTAATACAGTATAATTAATAAATATTTTAATAATACTGAAATTTAAAAAGTATATAAAGGCCTAGCCTTTAGTAGGTAAAGTGAAAAATAAATATCATAATTAAATATCTAAAATATTAGCCTGGTGGTGGTGGCAAATGCCCTTAACTGCAGCACTTGGGAGGCAGAGCCAGGTGAGTATCTGTGAGTTCGAGGCCGGCCTAGTCTACAGAGTGAGATCCAGGACAGGCTCCAAAGCTACACAGAGAAACCTTCTGTCAAAAAACCAAAAAAAAAAAAAAAAAAAAAAAAAAAAAAGAAAGAAAGAAAGAAAGAAAAAAAGATAAATCTAAAATACTAGTTTTATAATCAGCCAATAACAAATCACATTTATGTATTTTGTCTTTAAGTTTTAAATATTTATCATGTTATAGGAAATATCTTCATTAGATATTTTAACACTTAAAAGTCTATAATAAGAGAGAAGACATTAATTTGGGTATGACAGGACTCATCTAAATTCCAAGTTTATCTTAGTAAATAATTGACTCAGCAAAACTTCAAAAGAAATATATAGTAAGAAATGGTTCATTCAAAATTTAAAAATCGTCTTCAATAATCAAATTTCTTTATACTTTTAAATTTTTACCGTTAGTAAGCTCTTCATTATATTGTTTATAGACATTTTGTGTTTAGGGTTGGAAAAACTAAGTTTTATAGCTAGTAAACAGTATATTCCACAACCAGCTGGAGAGCCACTGACAATTGATAGCTGATGGTAGACAGAGTGTTGTCTTTAAGACTGTGACTTCTTACAAGCCAACCATGTTCCAGTGAATAGCCACACATCTAAGAGTAGATGGACAGTACAAACTAGACTTGATGGCTGAAGAAACTACTACTGCTATTTCCATAAACTGATACAATTTCTAACTATATTCTTATACATTTTACATACAGATAAATATAGATCACAGTTCTTACCAAAGAAATTTCCTGATGCAACAGATGAAAATTACTGAAGAGATCCACAAGTGTCCAAAATACAGAGATTGAGTGATTTGTGGGTGCCCAACCTCAACTGATATATCTACAATCCAACTTCTACACCTAAGGCTCAAAGTAATTCATGGAAGAGGAAGCAGAATGATTGTAAGAACCAGGACACTTGCTGCTAGATAGCCTGTTCTAGACACAACAGGAAATTTGCATCTATGAAATCTCAACAATATGGTTGCCTAAATAAGACCAGTATAATGATGACACTTTTGACATTCCAACACGGATGGGTACTATTTCATAAGGTCTTACTCCTAGAAGAAGAGATACAGGAATCAATGACAAATAAGATAGGGAGAATCCTTTTTCTTCATAGACAAGCTCTTTGATAGGTTTTCCAATTCCAAAGGCTCAGTCATAAACACAGGTGCATGCACAAAACTAAATGGCTTTGATGTGTTATAAATAATTATTAAAAATAATTAAGTCATGAATTTAAGAGGAAGTTTGGTGAGGAGTCATGGAAAGGACTTGGAGTAGGAAGAGATGGGGAAGATATAGTATAAACCTAGTATTCATGCTAGAAATTCTTTAAAACATTTTGACTTTTAAAAAGATCCTTTCGTGAATATAAAGTATACATATACTTACATGAGCAAATGCACACACGTACATACACACTACTAAAATCATTTTTTTTGGTCAGGGAAATCACTAAGACACTAAACATAGAGCTTTACACATTTAAGAAGCATTGGAAATTCAGTTGTCTGAGTCAGCTATTGCCTAACTGACCACAGCACATTTTTATTTTATTTTATTTAAAAACTGGTTTTTTTTCATTTTACACACTAACCACAGTTCCCTCCTTCCCCTTATTCTACTCCTCCCACTTCCTCCTATCCCCATCCACTCCTCATGGGGGTAAGGCATCCCTTGGGTAGTTAACACAGGGTGACTAGGGAGCCTGCATTGGATCAAACTAGGCCCTCTGAATGTGGGTGACAGTTGTGTGGCTTGATCTGTTTGTGGAGCCCCTGGTAGAGGGACCATGACTTATCCCAGGTAATGAAACAGGTTCAGGTAGGAAGAACTAATATAAGAACTACTCTTCTCAGACGTCATAAATAACTTCTGTGAAATAATTTTCAGTGTCAAAATTATTAAGTCCCTAATATTATCTGTTCATCTATTGTTGTTGAATTGCTAAGCAGTCTTATTAATAAAAACCTCAGAGCCAGAAATTGGAGTGAAAACCTGAGAGAGATCAGAGGAATACGAAAAGCCACAAGCTAACCTCACCTCACTGACACCTCAGTCTCCAAAGTGAGCTACTACCTGTATACCCACACTTATATGCCTTCCTGTTCTATTCTCTCATTGGCCCTCTCAGCCCAGCTACATCACTTCCTCTTCCTGCTCAGCTCTTTCACTTCCTGTTTGTCTGTATAGACCTCTAGACCTCAATGGTTAGTGCTGGGATTAAAGGCATGTGTCACCACCCTTGGCTCTGTTCCCCAGTATGGCCTTGGACTCACAGAGATCCAGACAGATCCCTGCCTCCCAAGTGATAGGAATAAAAGCATGTGCTACCATTTCCTGACTTCTATGTTTACTTATAGTGGCTGGCTTTTTCCTCTGATCCTCAGATAAATTTTATTGGGGGACACATCACCACAATCTATTTCAAACATAGGATTGCTTCCCACAGTCCCCAGAGTGAGAAAGAGCTTATGAAAAGGAGGAATAGCATCTGCAACAAAACTCAGTGTGTAAACTGACTGTCAAGTCATTGGAAGAATTAACATACAGTTGAAATGGAAGACTGGTGAAAACTGCCATTGAAACAGTAAGTAAAGCACACTTAATTTACTCCAGCCACTTGGAGAAGTTGCTTATCAAGCCATGGTTAAAAGCAAATTGAATAAATGAACATTTTCTGTTTATTTTCATCAATACAAGCATCCAGCCTGGATATATCCATTGGTAATTTAGGAGCACTCAGCCAGAATATCCACATTGATTAACATCATTAGAGGATATCTGTACCACATCAGTCCTATTTCATCATGAGTGGAAACTGCCCAGATTTTTAATGTGAAGACTCTTGAGTATTGGTGAGACACTCAGTTTGTATTTAAGGGATAGGACTGATGGCATTTGGGGAAATTTTAATTCTATAAGCAGAGTGAGAAATAAATCCCTTTGAACACATCTCATGTGTTTTCATAATCAGTCACAATCATTTTATTGGAAACCAGTTGAATAATGACCTACTTGAGATAGTAAGGATGTGAAAACCTTTAAGAAAGAGGCTGAAGTCTGCATCTCTGAGAATTGATGCTTTCTGGTGCTACTGATGATGAGGAATACCTTTATTTATCAGCTCAGTTTACTCACATCCCATCTTAATGCACAGACCAAGATGACTCTTAAAAAATGACACTGACAGAATGAACAAATAGAGATAGTATTTCTAAATTAAAAGAGATTGCAACTTGACATGAACTAAAAATAACAGGGAAATGGTACTTCTACCAGCACATTGAATAGAAGTTGTTCTTTTTTTTTTTAACAGCTTGAAGTTTACCAGGTATTGTAAAATAATACTCTCAGAAATATTGTGTTGACAGCATATTGATTTCAAGCATTGGGTTTGAAGTACTTTAAGATTTATTTAAGTGTGTGTGTGTGTGTGTGTGTGTGTGTGTGTGTGTGTGTGTGTGTTATATACATGGTGGGTATTGACAGAGTTGAGATATCTGTGTCAGATCACCAAGAACTTGATTTAGAGATGGTTGTGAGCCACGATGTGGGTGCTAGGAACCAAATATGAGTCCTCTACAAGAGTGAAAGATGCTCTTAAGTGAATTACCTTTCTAGCCCCAAGCACAGTGTTTAAAAATAAGTTGACCCAAGTATATAAAGTATCAAGAAATAGCTAGTGGATATAGCTTATGAGTTTAGAAATGTATACAAATCATCTTTTCTTTTGTGGGTGAGAAAAAAAGCTGAAGTGAAGAGGAGATGTCAGTAGCTATCAGCTGATACCCAATCTTGAAAGTCTGACATTTCCAAATATCTGGTTTGCTATTTCCCAGAGCAATATGAGGTTTGAAAATGACATGCTTGAGCCCAGAGAGGAAGAGAGTGTGGGTTTTGTGGCTTTCAGATTGTAGAAGGGAAAAGCATTGTCTAAAGCCAGAGTCAGGTTTTCTCAGGCAGAGAGACGCTGGTGGTACTTAATCTAAGGCAAGGAGACAGCCAAGTACTTGCCTTTCCTCTGTTTTGATTTTGGTCTTTGATGCTAGTCTACAAGCAAGCTGGTGGAGATTACAGTGGAAAGCACAGCAAAGGAGACCCGTCTTCTTACAATGAAAAGCCTGACTCACAATGTCATAAAACCATGTTTGAAAATGAACAGCAAGGGTGTGTACCAGAGTGTAAAAAAGCAGTCTTCACAAAGCTAACAAGGTTATCAGTAACCTGACATCTGGCAAAAAGACTGGGATGTGCCATTGGACTTGACTTCTTCACTTTCAATGAGTATTTGTGCTTAGCACCTGAATTTTAAGCACAGGATAGTTTCTGGAAATGTACTCTTCTTTAAGAGGCTGTTTCATTGGTATACAGGAAACATCTGGAGCAAGAGAAATGGATTTACTGGCTTCCCACACTAATGACATCTGTACTATTTTGTTAAGGAACTATAGTGGGTGGTTAGGTCTTATTTGAGGGTTCCCCTAAGTGTATGTGTCTGTGCCAGCATTTCTCAGAATCTAGCCTGAAAGAGGATAAAAGCTACCACAAAACACATGTCATTTAAGGGAACAATGTCTCAAATTCAGTACCTGGAATAAAGAAAAAATGTATTTAAAGTTAAATGACACTTTCAATATGCTACTGTTATTAAAGAAGTCATTTATTTCAACATATTTTGGATAAATATCATTGTTAATTGGACTTGGTCTATGGTTTTGGTCCCTAGTTTCAGATAATCAGTTGGAATCAGAAATCCAAAATAATTACCTCAAAATAGTGATTTTTGTTTAAAATAGTGTACTGGAAGCTCACTGCATGACTCTCCATAAGCACAATTTGTTGGTTTATAAAGACTCCAAAATTGTGTTTTAAAAAATATCAAGAATATATAAACATGGTTACAATGAATAAAAAACAGAAAGAACAGCTATTTGTTATGTGCACATATTAATGATTATTACAATGGTATTGAGGATAAGAAACTTAAAATAATGCATACTTTTTGCTTTGTTGGGCAAAAAAGAATGACCTGCAGTGTTGTCAATCATAATATAACCAAGAGTAAAGTAATATTTGATCAATTTACATATGCAAATAGAAAGCAGTCTCATGATATTTAAGACTAATATGGTGAAGTATTATTGAACTAATTAAAATTATTTCCTTAGACAGTAGGTAAAATGAGTCTGCTTACAATATGTTAATAGTACTTTCCTACTAGAGGGATGTAAAAATTGTGTGTGTGTGTGTGTGTGTGTGTGTGTGTGTATGTGTGTGTGTGTCTGTGTGTCTGTGTCTGTGTTTGTGTGTTAATCCTCATAGTCATTTTGATTTGACATATAATCACCTAGAAGACCATTCTCTGGGAGTATCTATGAGGATGTTTCTAGAGAAGTTTAACTGAAAAGAGATCTACTCTGAATGTGGGTCCCATCATCCATGGTTTGGAACCAAAGGAGAAATAAGAGGAATCCAGATAAGCATAATGCTTTAGTCATTGTTCTATTGCTGTGAAGAGACAACAAACCAAGGAAACTCTTGCAAAATGAAGAATTTAATTGGGTGATTGCTTAGTTTCAGAGTTTTAGTCCATGATCATCTGATATAGGATGTCTTTCTGTACACTGTGAATATATGTTACTCTGAATGGTTGATAAATAAAGATGTTTGCCCTATGGCAAGGCAGCTTAAAGGCAGGTGGAAAATGTGAGAGAGACAGGAAGGAGAAAGGCAGATTCTAGAGACACTGTGAGTCACTATCAGGAGAAGCAAGATTTGAAAATACTGGTAAGCCACAGCCACATGGAAACTTATAGATTAATATAAATGGGTTAATTTAAAATATAAGAGCCAGTTTGTGAGAAGCTTGAGCCATAAGCCATCCAGTTCATAATTTATATAAGCCTCTTGTGATTACTTGGGTCTGAGTGGCTGCAGGACTGGGTGGGACACAGGAAAACTTGAGGAGCAAGGCGTGGGGTCAATAGCTAAGGCCCACTCCCAATAACATACTTCCTCCAACAAGGACACACCTCCCAATCCTTCTCAAATAGTGCCTCTCCCTGTTGACTAAGCATTCAACTGTGTAAGGCTATGGGGGCCATACTTATTCAAACCACCACTCACAAGTATTATGTTTCTACTTCCTGACTTGCGTGCAATGTGACTCTGCCTGCTTTTCTCACTGGCATGTCAAGACCTGCTCTTACCACCACTTCTTCCCTGTTATGATGGTCTATATCTTCAGACTGTGATGAAAAAATAAACTCTGCCTTTCTTAAGTTGCTTCTTGACAGGTATATCGTCATAGCACCACAATAATAAGCACTATCTCTGGTGGAGTGTAGATTTGTTTACAAAAGAGAAATGATTTTCCCAAGAGTTATTCTCAGTATTAGGTGTCTTCTATGTGGCTTCATGGGTGTCCTAATTTTAAGGATTTTATGACTGTAGAAATCAGACTTCCATGGGCACAAAAAAGAAAGGGGAAATTTTCCAAATTATATAACTGGACCACAAATAGATGAGTATGAGTACATGCAGAGTGAAAAGGGTAAAGAACTCCGGTTGACATCCAAAGGAACACCATCCAGAAATGTTATGTTGGCCATTTTTTTTTTGTCAGCTTGACATAAGCTAGAGTCATTTTAGAAGAGAGAAACTCAATTGAGAAAATACCTCCACCATTTGGCCTGTAGGCTAACCCATGATGCATTTTCTTGGTTGATGATTGGTGTAGTAGTGCCACCACTGGGCTGGTGGTCCTGGGTGTTATAACAAAGCAAGCTGAACATGCTACGAGGAGCAAGCAGTAAGTAGCATGTAACAGGTCTTTCTTTAGACTGCTAACTCCCAAATAATGACAGGGAGAGTTCTTATTAAGTATGAAAGTTTAGCAACTAGCTCTTAAAACTTAAGCTAACCCATTTGTATTAATCTACATCATGCCATGTGGCTTACTTTTCTTCAGTACAGTACATCTGACTTCCTCTGTGCCTCACTGGTGAAATTGCCACTTCTCAGATTCTTCCCTCTTCCCAGAAGTCCCACTTACCTGCTTCTGCTTAGCTATTGGACATTCAGCTCTTTATTAAGCCAATCAGAAGGTGCCTAATACAGGCAGGAAAGAGACACATCTTCACACAGTGTGATCAAATATCCTACAAGAGCATCAGTCCTCCATGGCCTGCCTTGAGGTTCCTGCTCTGAGTTGCTGCCCTGACTTTTCTCAACAGTGGACTGTGATATGGAACTATGAGCTGAAAAATATCTTTTCCTCCCAAAGCTGATTTTGCTCTTGGTATTTATCACAATAATGGACAACTAACTAACATACATGTGAACTGTTATTGGCTAGAGAGCATGGAACGATTCATTAGCAGAACTACAGTTTCTTAAGTGAGCAGTTTTACTAATTGTATGTAGTAATGTAGCAGTAATAAAAGTGACAAAAAATAATAATAACTAAATTTCATTGAACAGAACCAGAATATAGTTCAGGTATTTTGCCTAAAACAAACAAACAAATTTGTCTTACTACTAGCAAATGGTTGCACATTGTAATTAACTGACACACTGAGAAAATATATGACAGTAGATTAATGATTGAAAGATATATAGATGTGTAAATGTGCTACGTACAATTTCCAGGCTATAGTCAATTCTCTTGATTTATTATTTTTCTGGTGAGAGATATAAGTAACATTTTAGGATATAGGTGAGCCAAATAAAATATGCCTAGGTCTCATAAATGAGGGTACTTTTTATTATTTGATTATATAATAGTATATTTCATATATATTGTATATTATATATTATAATAGTACATTTTATAATCATATATAATAGTATATATTAATATATATTGCATAAAATTCCATCATAAAACTCAACAATTTATATGTGAACTCCAAAAATAAATTGACAAACCCCACAGTTTTTTCATGCAGTGGTGAAGATGAATCACACACACATACACACAAACACACAGACATCTTGCATGGTATGGAAGAAGAAATCAAATTCTCAGGCAAAGATTTCTGGCAAGAAAAGAAAGTTTAAAAAAAATAAGAGGAATATACAATATGAAACAATAAAGGGAAGAAAAAAACACTTCCCAGTAAGCTTTGATCTCTTTATACAACTTTGCAGGCTCTTTAAACTGATTTAACATAAGGCTGAGTTCTCATGAGGACTAGAGAGGTAGTGGAGAAATTATAAATAAACAATAAGAGAGAAAGTGGCCCTGGGGCAATTCAATTGCCCCACCCTAGCAGCTAAATTGGTTTATGGCCTTTTGATAGCTCCATGGCTTGTCAAGACTTCAATGCTGACCTTTATCCAACCACACAGAGGATGATGCAATTAGCCTTGTGGCTCTCAGGCTGACACCAGAGCCCAGAGTTGTGCTCCACCCTTCCTCCTTTTGGGTATATATAAGTCAGTGGCAAGAAACAACAGACACAGCATAAATAGGAGCTGTATTTTTTATTCTACAAATTTCTTCAAGCCAAAATATTTCATATAAAAATGAAACTATCAAGTACAGAGATTAATTGTGGTAGACTTCAATATCCTGTGCTTTCCACTGATCTATCTTAGACCCATTGCCGAATGTGTCCAGTTATTCCTGTCTGTTTTTCAAAAAGGCCTGTAAATGTCATGAAATATTTCAGAAGACCAAATGCTTAATGTACTGATTCAGTAAACTTTCACAAAGAGCCTACTGTGTGTTGCTCACCAAAAAATTTATGGAGCAAACAGCTGAGAAGTGGAAAGACATGCTTTACATATACAGAATGAATATTTACTTCGTTTGCAGTATGTAATTTCAAAAAGTGAACTGACTAAGAGTTCAAGAAATTGGATCTGCTAAGTTAAAGTCTTATTTCCACTTCTTATAAGTAATAATCTCTATTTGGCCTAGTCTACCTCACTGTGCATCTTTGTCTATTTTTTACATTACCATAATTTTAGTAGTGGACTCCTTGGGTTGTTTAAGAATAAAATTAATAGCTCATGTGAAATACTTAGACTAGCACACACTGGCCAACAGATAGAGAAAAGTGACCAAGTCTTAGAATTATTACTTGTTCCAGGGAACACTGTAGTTCTACCATGTTCATCATGAGATAAGACCGTTTTGAGTGAACAAGCTTCTTTTCTTGTACTCTATCCATATTGATATCTCTATCACAGCCTATGTGTGTAGAGGCATATTGATGTGTGTATTAAGGAAAGACAGGTGATAAATTTCCAAAAAGAAAGTGTCCTTTTTTTTGTGCTTCCTGGTGATAACACTAGTCTAGACACTACAGATACGTGGAATGAAATATAGTTGCTGATGACAGATAATCTAGTCAAGGCACTACAACAAGAGTGTCATCTTTTTATCATTGACTGCTCAGTGCTTTCCTGAACTTAAAGTGTTAAATGTAGTACCAATGTAGTTCTGGGAGTGAGTTTTATCATTTTAAATATTACAGAGTGTGGAAAATAAAATGGCTTAAATTCACTCTTAGAGATGTGGAGCAGGACACTAAGCTGGACAGAAGCAAAAAAAGTATTTCATTCTGCATACTCGGCCAGCCTTCTTGCTTAACAATGTAACCAAAATACACATTTTTAAGTGCATATACTACCACATATTTGTGGAAATGTTAGAAGATGGAAAAATGTGAGTCACATTCTTTACATAGATACTATAAAACTGCTATTATCAAAAGAAATATAAAACAATGTACCTTGCATGTCTAATATCTGGAAGAAAACCTCAATGATAAAAATCAAAATATTCTATCTTTTAAATAAGTAAGCCCTGAATTAGTACCAGGTAAAAAGATGTAACTGCTGAAATGATACATGAATAAGTTCACATCAAAGCATTATTTATCATGTTCATTGTTCACAAATAAGGAAGTGGGTTTTATAACTGAATTAGATTGTTAAGCTAAGTATTTATCTCAGCTATAGGCAGAAAGTCTTGGTCAATAATTGAAAACTATAGGGATTTGAACTTTAAATAAGAGCTTTATAAAAAAAAACTATATTTACACAAATCTAGTTGTCATCTAGGAAGGACACATGCAGGATGGGGCAGGCCATTTAACCAGCTGATGTGTCAAATGCTTCCCACCTGAGACAGACAGGGACATCCTTAATTACCACTCCTCAAGTCTTTGTTAATATCTATTTATTTCATCCTTTACTAGGAAAAAATTGTGGCCCATTCAGAAGATCACATATCCATAAGTACAATATCTAGTAATGTTTTATTTTACCTGTTTGCAACATGTTCTTATAGATAGAATGATTAAATGTTGACTGGAACTGAATTGTTATGTTTTGTCTATTTGTATAAATCAGAATTGACTACAGGTGAGAAAAATCATTTAGAAAATGAATAAATGTACCATGAATTGGAAAAAATAAAAAGTTTTAAAGATAAAATGTCTACATATGTAAACAGAAAATTATGCTATTATGACTATGACCTCCATAATTTCATTGCTAAGCACATGTGTCTGCATTCAGAAGGGTACAAAAGCACTCTACACTGGGCCACATGTAGGAGTTAAAATGTCATCTACTCAAGAGACCTTTCTATGTATGAGCCGTGAGGTCATCCCACTGTTTTTCCGACACTTCATATACTATGTAATGACATTTGATATTGCTAAGACATGGCTGCTCTGGAAGAATTAATGCATTGCAGCAGAGAAGTGCATTGTGTTTGATGAGTCATGCTCAACAAATTCATGAGCAATCTCAATACTATAAGTAAAAAATAGAACAGGATCGAGTAACAGAGAATCAGGAAGAGAGAAAGTTCTCATGCAGGCACAAAATCACTTCCACTTTGCTTAAAGTGAGGAGGGCTTACACACACTCTGCTTTCTGCATGGTTCTTGTAATCTTCCATAGTTCAAGCTCTGGATCAAATGTTATTCTACTATCACTTCCGACAGAGAAAAGACACTTTTCATCCTTGAGTCACTTTGCAAAATGAATAATGTCTGAATAGTGTAGCCTCTTCTAAGTTATCCTGAGGTTTGGACACACACCAAAGAGGAAGTTCAAGAATAAACATAACCAAGGCAAAGAATTGGATGAGAAATCCTCAGAATTTTTGGAGGAGGGAGAGGAAAAACAATGTGAAACATGAGTATATCCAGAAAATTAGTTCATTTATGTAACCTGCAATGATTGGCAGAGATTTTCTGGCTTTTGTATACAAATCCTCAAATAAGAGAATAGATGTGCCTGAAGGGAAGGGGATCCTTACCAGGAAATTTGTGTGCAACCTTCTTTATAAATCCATGACTTTTAAACTGGTTATGCTTCTGTCTCCATTAGCCCTTCTCTGCCCTCTGTACACTACCTTTCTTATCAGAATTCATGGAACCTTTTAGGATAGGCTTTGGCTATGTGCAATTTCTGTACTGGAAGTAGTTGGCATATGCATTCTCCTGTTTATTCCTATTATCTCTCCCATCTTCTTTCCATTCCTCGTCCTCCCTCTAGAAACTCAGAGAAGAATGGAGTTGCTTTGCACTCATTTCCCATGTGATGGGCCAAGCAGGATCTGCCTCTGTTCTCTCCAAATTTATCTACCTAAAGTTGTAAGAGTTACAGAATCAGCCTTCACTGGGACCTTTATTTTAAAGCAGAGTATTTTAAATACAACAATGATGGATCAGTTCAACCTGCCATGGTCTTGAATAAAAGTTAGGTGTTCAAATCAAAATGTGAAGGCATTCATATTTTAGCTTACATTACTCCACTTGTCTGTGTTGACTCAATACAGTAGAAGGTAGAGAAGGAAGGATTTTTTTCTGGCACATCGAACTTCCCCCATGATAATCACTGGGTAAGGATAATTCCAAAGAAGTTGAGAGTGGGTAAGGAAGCCAAATGCATGAGAAAGGGGTTTATGTGGAATATAGGTATGCATACTCACTGACAGGATTCCCAAATGAGACTTTGTTCTAACTATGTGAATAGGCAAAGGTACAACTCAATGGGCTATTTTATGATATTAAACTCTGCAAGCAGCCAAAGACTAGTCAGGCCTGGAGAATCGCATATCTCCCTGTACCAGAATGTTTCTGTTAAAAGAGCTCACCACAGATTGTTTGTGCCCTTTGTCACAGATGTGACTGACTTGTATATACACAGGGAGGTAGGAAGGAAGGAACCTGGAGGTCTTTGGGGCAATTGAGTGAATTTTGGAGACAGAAAGATCTGACCTCAAACGTGTCTTCCACTAAACACTTGTGAGCAGGTGGATGTTGCTCAAGCTTTCTGAGGCAGGTTTCCTTAGTGAAAATCTGAACCCTGTCACTTGATACCTAAACAGATATAGTAACAAGTAAACTAGTGGTTTTGGTAGGAAAGTATAAGAAATAAAAACTAATAAGCTAGGGTTTTTGTTCTGATTATTTTATGTTATTTTAATGTCACATAGCATCACTAATATAGGTCATAAACTTCAGAGGAAAGAGGAAAACAAAGTACTGAGTGAAGGCAGCATGGTTTGTCTTGAATCTCCACTAGCCTGCTTTTTAACTGTAAAGCTGAGGTTAAATTAGAATTCCGTGAAATTCAATTGTCTTCTCTGTAGTAGTGACAAATAATACCTGAATTAAAATATTGAAGTCTCTTGTCAAATTGCTCACCTCAGTAACTCATTAGTAATAACATTATATAGTCCAAACCTTGGCTGCTGTTTCTGAACAAAAACAAAACAAAAGATAGAGACATCCCAAGGCAACATCTTTTTATAACATTTGGTGGGACCAAAAATAAAGATTTCTCTTTCCTGTGAGTGATTTAATCTGGTTTACCCAGTGGGAAAGCACTAAAGGCAATCATTTTGTTTTCCTCTGTTGAAGCTATTAGCTGTAATTGCTTTTGTTAATAATACTTTACTTATTATAATCAAAGCTCAATTTTTTCTACTTATACCCTGGGGCCAGTTTGCAGAGGCACAATTTATAAATGGATGAAAAACAATTAATAACACCTAGAAAAACCATTAATGATCTTATCAGCAAAGTGCTATGCAATCTCCAAATGCAATATCACATGCAATGTGCCGAATAAAACCCTGGAACTTAGAAGGTGGTGTGGGCTCTCCCAGAAATGACCAAAACACATTTCAGTAGTAGAGGAAAAAAATCCCAGAAAGGGAATTCAGCCCTTAGGCTTAAGACTGAATGTTGCTACTAAGCCAGCAAAGGTCAGGTTCAGCCTTTGTGTCTCCTGTGGAACGTTGATCTTGAAAGACAGAAACGGCAATAATGCAAAGAGAAAACTGTTCCCACTGTTCCATCATTATTACTCTTCAGAGATCCTTTGCTATAACCAGCAAGGCATGCTGGGATCAGGTGACTCCCTTTCTATCACACTAAGACTCCATTTTGCTCCTAAATGCCCCTCACACCACCTTAGCCTCTTCCTGAAACATGCCTCATGGTTTATAGCCAGAGCTTTCCACTTTCTCTGGGCTTTGTTTGGAATATCATCTCTGCAGGTATTCTTGTAGTGTGACAGCTCTGACATAATGTCTGCTGATCATGTTTTTAAGGCTGCTTTCAAAAATACATTTTAATGCTCTTCTGACTATCACAAATGGCTGAAGTGTGCGTTCAGCACCTGGTTTGTCTTCACAACTATATCCTAACATTTCTAATACAGCCAAAATCCTAAGTATTCAAAAAACTATCAAATAAATGGAGTAAGTGAACTAAGAACTAGACTAGGTGTTAGCAATTGCTTCTTCTTGTTGCTTGTCTAGAGAAGAACAATCGGTGGTTGCTCTTTGCTCCTTTTTACTCATGCCAGCCATCCATGTTTTCATCCTCTCCCTTGTTGCCTTGCTGAATGCATAGCTTCAGATGCGCCCACCCCCCCATGTTTGAAGTGCAGACTTCTTTTTGGTGCTGATGAAAGAAGGCAAAACATTTGTTGGTTTTCTTTTCAGTGCATTCTATGGATGGCAGAAGACCATCAAACGGGCAGTATTTGTATGCTACCAAATGAGAAGGACAATTTGAATGGATGGCTACCTACTTACTTTCTTATGTTCTGTTTTTTTTTTTCCTCTTTCTTTCATAGAATGCTGTTAGTTAAGGTACTTAACCTTATTAAATATAGTTTTCCTCAAAAAGGACAATTAAAATGATTGTTTATTATGAGTATTAACTGACGTCGTAAATTCCCAGAAAGAAATAAGAGAATTAACCGAAGTCATAAATTCCCAGAAAGAAATAGGACTATAATTAATGATTAAAGAATTATTAGTAAAATGTGTTTCATTCCTATCTGAAATATAAATACTGACTTGGATGGAATTATTCTTCTTGAAATGTTACAGTGCCATCCTCATAAAATATTTTCCCTCCAGCCATATGACTTCAAATGTATTGACCTCTTTCCACCTGTGGATCCATTTTCAAGAATCACAGAAATCTAGGCTGCCCCATGGAAGTGGAGCTTCAAATATTCTTTATAATGTACCCTCTGCTTCTTTTTCGTCTACAGATAATGGGATGTTTTACTTTGAATCCCTGGACTTACACCCACACCATTTAAAAGGTTTCCCTGATGCCAAGTCAGAATGGTTCATCAAGTATTTGGTTGAAAATAAGTCCAGTATTTATGTCTGCCTTCTTTCCATAAAGACCTATAAGGAACAAGTGTCATTAGTGACATTCACCATGGCTGTGTTTCAGTAATTTCAGCATGAACCATTGATGCCAAGATGTCTTTGTCCATGTACCCTCCCATACTATCACAGCCTGATACTTAATCACACTTCAAGCCTTTCTCAGAAACTTCAGAGACTTAAATAAAGCCAACAGGAGTTCTTCATGTTCAATTCTTCTTATGTATTCATCAGTTTTACAAACAATTAGGGTTTCAAAATCTACATATATTGAGTGATCTTTTCAACAGAACTATACCCTAAGATACCATACACCAAAATACCTTAACCTAATGATTCTAGTGTATCCTGGAGGCATTCATTAACCAGGATCATATCACAACAGGACCAGAAGATAATGCAGAAAGAAGTCTTCAACCTACAACAGACTACATTTTAGCAATATCATCTACCAATGTGATGTCTTTCTCCATCATCAAAATTCAAATCTTACAAAATTCATGTCTTGAGGATTCAGTCTCTAGAGCAGAGAGTGAGAAGCCGCTCTGCTGTTCTGTGGGTTAGTCGTTGGTCACCCTCCAAGGCCAGACCCTGTGTCACTTTGATGTTCCCTTCAGTATCTGAGCCTTTCTTATGTATCCTGTATGTGAGCTGGATTCCTCATAACTGGATCATACCAAGGTTGTACTACTCAACTTGAAGAGCTCCAATGGACTGAGCAGGCAGGATTCCAGTCTGTAACCAGGTACAGACACATTCAGGAGGTGTAACCCAGTAGAGTAAAGGTCTCTTTTATGGTGGGTACAATCAATTTCATAAGATGTAAAGAGATAAGGGATGAGCCAGGCGGTGGTGGCATACGCCTTTAATCCCAGCACTCAGGAGGCAGAGCCAGGCAGATCTCTGTGAGTTCGAGGCCAGCCTGGGCTAACAAGTGAGTTCCAGGAAAGGCGCAAAGCTACACAGGGAAACCCTGTCTCAGAAAGACAGAGACAGAGAGAGAGAGAGAGAGAGAGAGAGAGAGAGAGAGAGAGAGAGAGAGAGAGAGACAGAGAGAGAGACAGAGAGAGACAGAGAGAGAGAGAGAGACAGAGAGACAGAGACAGAGATATAAGGGATGAACATGTAAGACTCATGTTTCTCCAACTCTAGTCAATATTGGATTAGATATTAGTCTATTTAGGATGCTGCATCAAAATGTTGCTGGATACAGCTGAAATAGCAGACTTTTATTCTTTATATTCCTGGAAGATAGGAAGTTAAAAGTCAAGGTTCCATTAGATATATAGATATATACATACGTCTTTCTGGATTGCCTGTGGATACTGTATTATTTAGAGAGAAACAAGAGATGGAAGGGACTACAGGCTGTATCTTATTTCCTTAACAGCCAATTATCACACCATCATTTAATATAATTACATCATTTAATATAAAGACTTCATTTATAAATACTGCCATTTTGTAAGTATTTGTAGGTTAAGGCTTCAATATATAAATTATTCAGGAACTCTCTCTCACACACACACACACACACACACACACACATCTTCAGCATACTATCTTATGAAGAGAATTGTAAGTGAGAATAATCATAATTTTTCAAGGATATGAAATGAGGAAAGAGTAAATAAGCAATCCATTAGCATAGATACATTGATAAAAATTTATATCCAACTATGGGTCCTTGATCTCAAGTCTTAGCTTACTAGTTTCCTTTTATCATAAAGGAAATCTGAGACATGTGGATTTCCACTAAAAACAGTGTATTCACTTCCTTACCAGATTCCACAGCACTGATGCTTCAACAGCTTCTTAAAGGCATTCACCAAACAAAGTGGTTTCTCCCTCACACATTTGTGGTCAGCTGCATTCAACTGATGTAGTCTCAACTTGGCTCACTTACCTGATTATGAGTTGAGCCAGTGATTGCTGTCATCATGTTCTCATGGCAAGAACACAAAAGTGGTTCTCACACCTCTGCCAACATGTCTGCTAAATACCAAATTTTCCAGAAAACTCTTAAATGTCCCAAGTCACATCCCAACGTAAAAATCCAGGGAAGAATGCCCACCACAAACCACAGCCTGTGTGATAAGATTGGTGAAATGAAGAACTAGGCTTGATAATTCTACCCATCCTATAATTTATATCTCAAAGAATTGCCCAATAGTCATTCTAAGCAAGTTAAGAACTTCTGAAGAGGGAGTAAAAAAGTGAATTTATATGGTCTAGGTGTGTGTGATTTGTTTGTGCAATTCAAGTTATGTTTAATATTTTAACATTAATAACATTGCTTTAATTTCCTTAACTTTTATCTTTATTGTGAAAACAGAAAAATGTGCTTTGGAGAGAAAGCAAGGGAAAATGCAAACACCTAGTTCCAGACCTGGAATGCCACTAATTAACTCTGAGATCATGAACAAATTATCTCAAATTGTCTTGGCCACGTTCTCCTTTTCTGTACAGGTTTGGACTAGATAGTTACATTTCCTCTCATCATAATTACTGCACAAGGGTGTTTACTGACATGGAAGTGGGCCAGAGGCCTTGTCTTTTCCTCCTTTTTAAAAATTTTATTGTTTCTTCATATTAAGTGGTCCACTATCCAAAATACAGGTGTGAATTGCAAGTGAGAGTTCTATTTCAAGTTGTAGACCGAATTTGTATGCTTTCTGGATATACTCAATGTTTTGTGACCCCTTTAAGTTCCAGGCCTACACTGTCAAAAACAGAAGGGGTCTAGTATTATATGAAAGGTCACCCATGATAAGAAATTTAAAATCACCTCCTAATCACGGAGGATTTGCAGAGCCAAAATTAATACACAGAACTTATTTTTGTTTGTTTGTTTCTTTCTTTGTTTTGCTCAGATTTATATGGAAACCCAAGGTACCGTCTGTAAATGGGATGATGGTCATTTTTCTGAGATTGACATGAAAGCAGAAGTTTGGGGAGATAATAGTGTCATGCATGCTTTTGACAGTGATGTATCAGCAAATCATCTTTAAAGAGCATCACATGTTCTTTTAACACTCCACAGCTGAGATTTCATCTGGGCTGCAGCCTTAAGTGACTATAAACCAAACAATTATTTGTATTTTTAGTCCCAGTGTGTTGTCTTCTTAATGACCCACAGCCTTAAACTTATACTGAGTAGGATAGTAAAGACTTTCTTTTTTTCTGCTACAGGCCCCTACAGTAAAAGGCACATTCTGGAAGACTACTTGTGAGTGACCAAAAAGCAATTTAGAACATCAACAGCCTTTGATCAGGGCAGCTAGCTTACTGCTAATTGTTTCCAGAGTTCTTGTTTGAAAATCTGTTAGACTACACTTTGCATGCAATGAGAACTGATGCCTGAGTTCACTGCCTTCATTCTTGGCCCACAAAGGAGTTATGCTTGGTTCACTTACACTTAGGAAGCTAAGTGTTTGGCCAAACAGCAGAAAGACGATTTCAATCGTCGTCTGTTTTCACCCATACCCCAGATAACAAAGCATGAACTGAAGGATGCATTAGGAAAGTTTGAAGTAATGGGCTGCTGGCTCTTTTTCTCTGGTTGTACTATCTTAAAAATCTAAAGACTTTTGTTTGTTCTGAATTTTTAATTCTTATAGATTTTTGTTAAATACAGGCCCTATAAAATTCCCCCTTAATTAACAAGCAGGCAAAGAATAATTAGTGTCCAAGGAAATAGTCTTAATCCAGACAGAAAATCATTTAGTACTTAAAGGTACATGTTAGAATTCCCTGACACTATGTGAAGAGACACAGTGGGTGTGGGAACCTCTTTTAGCAATCCAAATGTCTAATCTTGGAATTCTTTCCTTCAAACCTTCATGATACCTTTAGATGGCCTCACAAAAACCCTAAAGATTCAATGAATATTTCTATGCACATAGTTTTAGTGTGTGACCCTACTTACAATTTCAATTTTCTCTACTCTTTTGACTACCAACTGCAAAACATTGAATGGACAGAGGCCACACATTGACTGGAGAGAGAGCATATACATACTTAAAATCCAGATTGGGTAATGATAATGTGGTTGTCTTGGCCACCCTATTCCCAATGCCCAATCCTATTGCCTTGTGTATATTCTGAACTTTCTTACTTTTACATTTCTTTGTGTGTGTGTGTGTGTGTGTGTGTGTGTGTGTGTGTGTGTGTGTGTGGGTGTGTGTGCAAATGTGAGATGGTCAAAGGGACAGTTAGGAAAGTCAGTACTCTCTAACCAGCATGTGGGTTCTTGTGGTTGATCTCAAATTGGCAAGATTGATCACAAATACCTTTCTTTATCCATTGAGCCATCTTTCTAATCCATACCTTTAATTTTTTGACTTGCTCCACAATTCAACTGTACTACCCATTGCCAAAAACCTAGGCAACCCCTTCAAGTGCTTCCTGACTGCATTATTGTCACTTTGTATTTGATCTATACATCTAATTGTTTACAAAATTCATTTTCTTTTCTCATAATATTCTGGAAATATACTCCTAACATTTTCCTGAGTCTCCCCCCACTTACCTGCTACCACCACATTCAATATATTAACATCAGAATGAGCTTGCTCAAGAACACTGATTACATCAATACTGACTTAAAATTATTTAGCACTGCCCATAGCCTAAAGATAATACTTACATTGACTCTTAAGACTATTGTTGGCCAGTTCAAAATGGCATGTCCAATTTTGCTTTCTACTGGCCCTACTACAGCTACTCTGAGTTTTGGGGATAACTATTTACATAGCATTTGGATGGTCTCCAATCATTTGTGCTGCATCTGATCTTTAATGTGAAGACTGTTATCAACAGGTCTTAGAAAACCAAGCCACGGTGTGAGATGTTTGCCAACTCCTTAGAGCCTGTTACGCTCCTCTGCTCTGGTCTTACAGAATCTTCTGAGAATATAGAACATTAAAATGGTTAACCATCTGTTGGTATTACTTTATCCACAATCCAGTGCAAAGAGTTTGCACCCCCCCCAATCCCTTAGTTCCAAGAAGATTATGATGCATAATCAACCTAACCAGTGTGTGGTCACTGTTCATATACCTGTTTATTTCATCAGAGTAGAAGCTGCCTAAAATCAGTGAAACTTCAATATAAATTTTTGTAATACTAAAAGATAGTACAAAGTCTACAAAATTGTTAATGCAATAGTGGAGTAAATACTGTAATTATGTTTTGTTCTTTCTTATTGATCCTTGGAGTCTTTGGAAGATGTTTTATTAACTAGTGTTTTTAGACATGCAAAGCAAATATCCAAGAGAAACAACAATTTTCCCAAACTCACACATACAGAAAAAATACACACAGCTGCTTTTCTGATTATTGAATATGCTCATTCCCCGTGGAAATTGAGTAAGCCATTGGCTGCTGAATTTGCAAATAGATTTGGCTATTTTTCTACACAAAAAGCAATTTGAGGGAAAAATTATTAAAATCAGATAAGTGGCCAATTATCAACCTTCCCAATCAATTAATTTTGAAATAGTTATTTATTTGAATTAGACATCTTCAACTAAGATTGATTATCTACATATAACTATTACAACCAAAACAACAGAAAACAAAAATAAATGTTAATTTTCCAAGAATTAATGAGATAATATAGAAAAGGAGACCACCAGGAATTTTTTAGTCAGCAAGCATGTAAGCTGCAGTCATAGTTATTTAGTTGTCATATTATTTAGTTGTCAATTAGGGACACTTTTGCCCCAGGAGACAGTAGCAATGTCTGTAGACATATTTAGCTTTCACAAAAAGAGGAAGAGAGTCTCCAGCAATGTGCTACTAAACACTCTCCAATGAACTTCATAGAAAATAAAAATCATCCAGCCCCAGGTGGCAATTAGCATAAAGGCTAAGAAAAACTGCTTCAGAGTGAAAAGTAGGTAAAACAAAGATTCTCACTGTTAATGTGTAGTCTAATAAACATCTACAGAAGTGAACTACTAAGGTTACACATGCATATACGTATGCATATGTGTAGAAACAGATATCACTAATCACAGAAAAATGATCGTTATCTTTGTATAAATAAATATACGCGTGTTTGTATTTTAGTGGTGAAAAAAATACGTAAACAGTTCTAAGTATATAGACAAGTGTTTTCATTTATTAAAATGTGTATTTGCATTACTCATCATTCAAATAAAATTTAAAAAGATCCTACAATCTAACCACTGAAGAATGTATTTTAGTCTATTTTCTTTAGTATGTATTTACAGAGTTAGTTTTTTTATATTTAAAATGACATGAATTGTGTTGTGTTTTTTAAAGTCAACATTCTACCATGCAATAATCTTCCATAATGTTACTTATATATTGAGCAAATTCCATCATATGACTAGACATAAATTATTTAATAAAACTTCTAAGTTGGTCATTTGAAATTTTTCATCTATGTTTTGCCATAATGAGTAAGAACATGAAAAAAATTGTTGTACGTGCATCTTTAGCCCCTTCTCTGGTTATTTTCTTGGGATAGATTCCATGAACTAGCGTGTTGAGGTCAAAATGAAGCATGAGGTTTAGGGTTTCAGTGATATAAACCATAAAATAGAAATAATAAACTATGGCTTCTCCCTAGTCCATAGTATAAAAGGGTCATGGAATGACAATTTATTAAACTAAACCACAGAACAGGCATCCAACTTTGAAGTTATCTCTCTGTGTGCAAATAGAGGTGGGGGGCAGAAAATACACAAAGGCACTGTTACAGAAATAGACCTGATTGTGTTTATTTTTACTCTGGCTCAAAAGCCATGACTCATATAAAACCCCCTTTTCAGGTAGAATGTCAAATAATATCCCAAAGAGACCCATATGAGTGGCTCTCAACTCTCATGCCCATATAGCAAAAGAAAGTATTTACAGATTATACTTACTAAAACCATATACAGTGCATCATGCAGATCCCAGTAGTAAAAATGTACTCCATTCACAAGCTATGCTGTCTTTTATTCTTTATAATACATAGTGGTTCTGATTCTTTTTCACAATTTCACAGGTAAGAACACTGAAAATCTGAGGTCATTTGCTGGGGATGCTGTGAATGTATTGCTCTGATTGATTGATAAATAAAATGCTGATTAGCCAGTAGCCAGGCAGGAAGTACAGTGTAGGCAGGATAAAGAGAGAGGAGAATTCTGGGACATGGAAGGCTGAGTGAGGAGACGCTACCAGCCACCAAGATGAGAAGCGAGATGTAAAGTACCAGTAAGCCACAAGCCACATAGCAACTTATAGATTAATAGAAATGGATCAATTTAAGATATAAGAACTAGATAGCAAGAAGCCTGAGCCATTAGGCCAAACAGTTTAAATAATATAAGCATCTGTGTGTTTATTTGAGTCTGAGTGGCTGCCAGTCTGGGCAGGACTGGAGATAACTCCAGCTACAGTCATTCCGAATATTGGCCATATAAACAGTGTAGTAAGTATGGAGCCTGGCTTCTTCATGCTTATCTTATGACCCGAGTAATTCTCCCCCCCATTCCTGTTTTCATGTTATCATAGTCTCACATATAAGTCTTTCCTAGTCTTACATATAAAAGACTACTTAATGTGATAATTATCCATAAGAATAGAAACTCTGTTCCTTATAATTACTTTGGTTTTAACTCTCCCAACATTGTAACCCACCAAGCTACAGAAGGCCATCTCTGTTGGACTGACACTGCAGATTTCACTCAATATTGTTGACTTTGCATCAAAGATTCAAGAAAAGGTATGTGAAGCCTCATTTTAAAGTTTCAGATGATGATGTTTTAAAATAATAGCATGTGTTTTAGGTTATAACCTTAGAAACATGGAATTGTCCTTATTTCTCTAGTACTTCTAAGAAAAGAAAAGCCAGTCTCAAGAACTGTTGGTCAGTTGTAAAATTCAGAATCTATAGTTTTTACATGGGTAAACTTAAAGGTACATATTGTCTACAGGCTGTCACGTTGCAGAGTAGATTGTGTAGTGTTTTACCACTGTTTCTATTTCTAACAATCTTTGTTTGATAATTTAATTGATTAAGCTTCAAGATTTGCTAATTTCTCAATTTGTTCTTTAGAGTCTTTCTCTGGGAAATGTATCTGTTTTTTGTGACTTGATTGATTCAGTTGACCTAATTGTATTTTGCTACTTTCCACTCTCCCTGAATCACAGCACTATGTATTCATAATTTTGAGCTGGACAGGGAGTGAGTTGTCATTTTTTTACTACATTAATTAGGGATTCATATAGAAGGTGTGAATATATTTTCTTTCTTCATCTTCTGTCTTAGTTAGAGTTTATATTGCTGTGAAGAGACACCATGACCACAGCAACTCTTATAAAGGAAAACATTTGATTGGGGCTGGTTTAAAGTTTCAGAGGTTTGGTCCATTATCAACATGTTGGGAAGCAAGGCAGCACACAGGCAGACATGATGGTGGAGAGGTAGTTGAGAGTTCTGCATTTTGATCCACAGGCAACAGGAAGTGAACGGTGTCCCACACCAGGTGTAGCTTGAGCATGTGAGACCTCAAAACCTGTTCCCAGAGTGGCACATCTCCTCCAACAGGACTCCACCTACTCAAATAGGTCCAGACCTCCTAATAGTGTCACTCTCTATAGGCTAAGCACTCAACCACTTGAGTCTATAAGGGCCATATGTATTCAAACCACCATATCTTCTGACAACTTTCACATTCTATCCTCATTAATCAATGTCATAGATCATTTCAACTACATTGAGATTCTTTTCAAATCTTCTGATTCTTCCTAAGTCATACTCCTATTTAGAATACTGCCTATGGACACTTGGGTTTACAAATAATTATTTTCCAAATAGCATAATTTGTCAAATTATAGATGAAGTGTGGATGCATCAAAAGATTGTTTTAAACTCATGCATTAAAGGTAGTTTCTGTTAACACAGCATCAATAAACATAAATACATCTGCATGACCATTCCTCTAAACATTTATAACACATAAACATTTTGCAAATATTCAGTGAATTTAATGTGTTATTAGTACTTGCTATATGCCAAGAATTTTGCCATGCATTGTCGATGCACAGTGGTTTGAAGTGACATGTGCAAGATTCCTAGGAGCAGGAACTTTGCTAACAAGGCCTATCATCTTATTCAATCTGTCAGTAGCATCTACTGCAATGACTTCTGTGACTACAGCACATTTCCTCCTCTCTTCTACTTCTTTTCAGAATGAAATCACTAAGAACATATCGCCTCTCTTTGAAAACTTCCTCTACTGTTCTTCCACTGAGAAGAAATGACCATGGAACTCTCCAACACACCAATTCTATGTGATGCTTCCTATCAGTACTTTTATTATTTATTTCTTATTTACTTTTTTTTTATCAAAGTAATAACTAGCAGATATGTGTCAGGTGGACAGTGTTCTGAATCTGGAAGCAACAAAGAAGTCATATTGCTATTACTGTCTGTGTTGTTTATGTACAAGGTCTGCCTGGGAAATACAAAACAGAGTTAGGGAGATTTTTCATTCTATAATGTACTTATGTGCAAGCATAAGGACCTGAATTTGAGCTCCTAGTGATCATATTAAAAATAAAATAAAATAAAAAGCCAGGCACTGTAA
Source organism: Peromyscus eremicus (assembly GCF_949786415.1). Lineage (NCBI taxonomy): Eukaryota > Metazoa > Chordata > Mammalia > Rodentia > Cricetidae > Peromyscus > Peromyscus eremicus. Next base: position 41,352,694 of record NC_081426.1, read on the forward strand.
CATTCACTTGTAATCCTAGTGCTTGAGAGACAGAGACAAGTGGCTCTCTAGGGCTTGGTAGCCAGCTCACCTCACTACATTGGTAAGCTCCAAGTCTTATTTCAAAGACTAAAGAGGAGACCAGAGAATCCATACTGCTGTTACAAGGAACTCGTTTGCTTCCCAGCAACCATATTGAGTGGCCCACAAGCTCCAGAAGAACCAACCCTTTCTTCTAGTCTCAACTGGCACTTGTATACATGTGTACATGCCAACATACCAACACCCCACCCACCCACACACATACATACATACATACACACACACACACACACACACACACACACACACACACACACGTGCGCACGTGTGTGCAACAGTAACAGTTTACAGTTTGAATTCACATATATGTTTTCTCTACCTAATCACAACTGTGAAATTGGCTCGTTTTTCTTACTATTGCTTTTTTTGATGTTTCATGGAACTCTCTCTTCCAGGTATGGCATGGCCATTGTACTCCTAAACTTTCAGTACCCTTACCTACATAAAAACTTTATAATGTTGGGACCCATTAACATTCTGTTATGGAGAGAGAAGTGTCTGTTTCATGAGGCCCCACCTCTCTCTTGAGGAATTGGAGGTGGTTGTTGGTTGTTAGGGGAGGGAGGGACATTCTTAAATGGTGTAGACACTGATAAGTTCTATGTTCCAGTAAATAATCCCTCATCTGTTCATCTCTCAGCAATTCAAAGAAAACTCGTTATGTTTTATTTTAAAGACATGAAAGCACACCAGGGCATATTTGGGAGGAAGAAAGTAATAAGCACAAATGGAAAGAGGACAAAGGAAAGCAACAGGGGGATAATGTGATTATAATCTAACATATATATGTATGAAAGTGTCAAAATGATATCCATTGTTATGCACAATCAATGTATACTGATTATATTAGCTAATTTTCTGTTGTGATAAAATACCAAGACCAAATACAACTTGTGAGATGAATAGTTTATTTGTGCTTATGATGTGAAAAAGCTAAGTACACTGTTACATCAAGGCACAGGAATAGGCTGCAGGCATGAGAACAGAAGCAAGAAGCCGAGATTACATCTTCAACCACAAACAGGAAGCAGAGAATAAACTCATAGTGAGGCAAGGCTATAAAATCTCAAACCCACACTCAGTCACATACTTCCTCCAGGGAGGCCTCACTACCAACTGGAAAGCAAGTTTTCGGACCCCTGATCCTGTAGGGGGCATTCTAATTCAAACCACCACACTAATAAAAAATAAAATAAAATAAGAAAACCTTTTCTTTTACTTTCTGTTTTAACTCAGTGATACTTTTGATAAGTACAGCCAAGAAGTCATACATTCCAAATACAACATAATCACATGGTTCCAGGCAAGGTGATGACTCTGCTCCAGCTTCTTCTTCTATAAGCCAGAAATAATATCCACACAGGGTTTGTAAGACTTTTACATGAAAACAAATTTTCAAAGCAATTTCCCACTGGTGGGGAGGTAGAGTGATAGCCTAGGATACACAGACATTAATCCACAAATCCTGTGATTATTCAGCCTTCGCAAATGCATCTAATTTAAGGAGAATAGTAACAGGGAGTACTCTGAGTTATCTGTGTGAACTCAGTTTAAATACAAGTGTTCCTGAGAAAACAGGATGTTTGTTATTGTTTGGTTTTTGTTTCAAGGGAAGACTGTGGTTAGACAGAGGTGTGATAACAGAAGAAAAACCCACGAGATTTCACCTAGCTGGTGTGGAAGAAAAAAGAAGAGCGGTCCTTTGAAGCTTGAAAAGAGAAAAAATAATTCCCCTAAAGCTTCCCAAGGATGCAGCCTTGCTGTGACCCTGACTTTACCCTGGTGAGACTCCTGTCAAAGTCTCACTTTAAGATCATACATTTGTATTGTTTTAAGCCATGCAATTTATGTGAATGTTTATTCTAGTTTTATTAAAATTCCTCACTGTCATATGGACTTCTAATGATAACACTGAAGGCAGGCACTTGAAGCTCATAAAAAAGGTCATTAGCTACATTTTTATCTAGGGTGCAAGTTTCTGTGAACAATCACTTGAACTCATAGAGAGAAGGGTTCCTCACTCTCTGCCTCAGGTTCTTTCTCTTGTGGTATGAAGTAAGGATTGGTTCCAAGAAATTACAACACTCTGAAGAACTTCATAGTATGCAATTGCTTATATAATGAATATTAACCTCTAATTAGCTGTGGTATCATTATGTACTCACAGAATTCTACACATAATTGTTAAAAATTTAAAAAAAATTCAAGATGAAAAAAAAATACAGTCCGTAATAAACGCTTTTTACCTCATGGAACAACCAAAGTAGGAAAATATAAAAAACAAAATTCAGGTTGGGGATCTTGACCTCAGTACTGAATCTCACTCCCCAGCACAGCTAAACTGTCTCTGGCCCACAGGACATCCACAAAGTAATTGGGAACTTGGTTGAGTTGATTTTTGCATATCTTCTAACAATGTGATGACTTGGAAAGGAGATGCTTAGCAAAATGCCAGAGTGGATCCTATTTCAAATTAATATGCAAAGCTGATATCATATACTTTTATATTGATATGCAGTGGGAGAATTCAATAATTGAATTAAACAAAATTTAATAACTAGACTGAATATGAAATTTTGTTAGTGAAAATAGAGTTAGGGGTGATCGGAATTTGGATTTCTAACACCAAATTCCAATAGTGAAAATCTGGACAAAGTTCTTAATCAGCAACCGGAACCGTCTCTTTAGTAAAAATAAAGTTAACTTGATTGGATAGAGTGAAGGAAGTCTCTTTTAGTGCGGTGTCTTTGCTTCACCAGGCTAATGTGCATGCAGCGTTCCAAAGCAGGGTCTGTATTAGTTACCTCATGCTCTGTAACCAGCTTCTAAGAACAGGGCCTTTAAATAATGCTGTCTTATCTCTCAGGATTCTGAAGCCTGGCTGAGCAATCTGGGTTCTTTGATGCCTCTTCTGACTAGAATCTAACCAAGCTCACCCTGTTAATTGAGTATCCCTTGCATCCCTTCTCTTATAGGGCTTATGCTTTTGTTTTTAGTTTCATTATGATTATTATTGTATTTTTCTTTTCTTTATTAATTTATTGTTATTTGTGCATTGATGTTTTGCCTGCATGTATATCTGTGTGAATGTATTAGATCCTGTGTGACTGGAGTTGTAGACAGTTGTGAGCTGCCATGTGGGTACTGGGAATCGAACCTGTATCCTCTGGAAGAGCTCTTAACCACTGAACCATCTCTTCAGCCCTTATTATGTTTTATAACTGATTATTTAATGTTTTATATTTTAATATCTTTTTTTAAATTCATTTACCAGTAACTAGAGTCAACTCTAATGAGGGACCCTTAACTGAAAAAAAAAATGCAAACAGATTGGTCTATAGGTAACCTTTGGGATATTTTCTTGATTAATTACTGATATGAGAGGGACCAATCTACTGTGGGCAGTATCACATTTGATCAGGTGATACTGGATGGTATAAGAAAGATGTTGAACAAGCTATGAAGAGCAACCCAGTAAGCAACTTTCCTCCGTGGCTATTGCTTTACTTCCTTCCTCTAAGTTCCTGCCTTGAGTTCATGCCCTGACTCAACTCAGTGTTGGAGAGTGACCTAAGAATTGTAAGGTGAAATAAATCCTTTCTTTTCTAGCTTACCTTTTTTTTATCATGGTGCTTTATCATAGCAATAGAAACAGTAATAAAGACACATAGAATTATTTATAGATAGCAGAGGTATTCTTTATTCACAATAATGGAGTTACAGGATTTCTTAACACCTAGGCTATTTATCACACACCACTTCTTCTCTCTCATTGTATCAATGAAGATAATTCACAAGGTTCAATTCAAATAGCATGGGTAGAAGCATAGACGGACAGCACAGAAATTTTAGTTATAAAGTGCACACAATGAGGGAAAGAGGTCACATCCATACTTGCAATCCATTAGTTAGTATTATTAGCTAGTCCCCAAACTAATGTGATTGTGGAACTTTTTTATTTATGAAATTTGTAGCCAATCTCAAATTTTTCAGTTTGTAAATCTTAAGTAAGGCTTTGAATAATACAATAAGACACTACTAGAATTCTTAGTTGAGCATTTATAACAAAAAGAGATATATATTTTTTAAATGTACAGACAAGTAATGTTTATAGGGACAAGTAAATTAGGATGGAGCAAAGAAATTTAATAAGAAAGTATTAGTTTAACTCAGAAAAGTGGGAAAGAGATCCATGAGATGAGAAAGCAGATTATAAAAAGGAACAGTAAATGCCCAAGATGGAGACTGTGTGCTCCCACCCACCATATATGCTATAGCTGGGCCTAAAGATAAAAGTTGACAAAACAAAAACAAATATCAAAGTTAATGGCACAGATTTTTGCCACAAAACTTTTGATCATTATGACAATGATGAAATGTTGAATAAAATAATACACATAAGAAAAGAAGTATCATGTAGAGGAAGACCAATTCATTCTGGATGTTTTAGATTTGGAGTGGTACCAGAACTTCTGGGTGAAATACATTGTGAAAATTTTAGTTGCCAAACTGAACACATTAATTAATTATTGATCTGACAAACACTTCTACAAGTGTGCATTGACATGACACAATAATGAGATAATATTGAATTAAATTGAACTAAATGAAAGATAATAAATATAGATTCAGCCATCTTAGAGATAGTAAATAACCAAAATAGGAGATTAATATGCAGTATCAGGGCTACAGAGATGCCTCGATGGGTAAACGTGCTTGCTGTACAAGCATGAACACTTAAGTTTAGAACTGCAGAGGTTATATAAACAACCAAGAGTGGAAACCTTAAACTATAACCCCTAACTGGGGCAGGAGGGCATAGAAATGATATTTTCTTGGCGTTACTGTAAAACAGAGTAGGGAGTAAAAAACCCAGGGAGTTCTAGGTTCTGTGAGAGACCTTGTTTAAAGAGAATGAAGTAGAAATCAATGATACAGAGCAACTGAAATCCTCCACCAGCCTTTGTGCATGCACACACAATACACATACACATAAATACAAACAAACATACACAAACAACACACGCACATAAATGTACAATATTATAAGTGATAAATAAGAAAAACAAGAACATACCATGCTTTGGACCCCATTGCAAAGTCTGCAGTATGAGTTTGATGATACCGTTGATGATATATATGAAGAAATATGTGCTGGTAAGAGCCAAACTGCAAAAGAAAATGAAGAGAAAAGAATAAACACTCCCTAAATAGCATAAAGACTCACAACATAGGAGTGATAAAAGCTGTTTCACCATCAAAAACTGATGAAGATGAGCAAGATCAGCCCTGCAAAAAGATCATTATTGACATTGGAGAGCACTTTATGGAGAGTGTAGAGAGAGTAACACAGAGATGAAGAAAGTATAAGAGCAACACAAATCAAATATTGTCATGATAAATTGCATGAGCACGTGAGAGGAAGCTTATATCAGAAGAGCAGCCTTTGAGTATGTTTATGATGTGAAAAAATAACATATAGAAAATGATAAATAAATGAATAAAAGGATGTTTTACTTTAATGAAATGACTACTGATATTCTGTTATGCTCATAGATCAGTGCCTTGTTCGGTTATCATCAGAGAAGTTTTCTCCTTCAGCAGACAGGAACAGATGCAAACAGCCAGTCCTTGGAACATGCAGCTCTAAATGGGATGTCTCCATCAATTGCCTTCCCTCAGAGCTCAGGGAATCCTGATGAAGATGATGCAGCAAGAGTATAAGAGCCAAATGGGTTAGAAGACACCAGGAGAGCAAGGCCTTCTGAATCAACTAAACAAGACTCATGAGTTCACAGAGACTGAAGCAGCAAACACAGGGCCTGAATGGGTCCGCATCAGTTCCTCTGCATATATATTATAGCTTTCAGCATAATATTTTTATGGGATTCCTGGGTGTGTGAACAAGTGGGTCCCTAATTCTTTTGCCTGTTCTTGGGGCTTTTTTTCCTTCTGTGTTTCTTTGTCCAGCCTCAATGTGGTGTTTTTTGCTTTATCTTATTATATTTTATTTTGTCAAAAATATTCAAATACAAAATTAAATAAATAAAACAAAAGAGCAATGGTTCTGCAATCAACTAAATGAAGACAGGCAGGTATCCATTACTTGCCATGTATGGTCTTTAACTATTATTAGAAGAATTATCTTTAAGCCTTCATGACATAGAATTTTTGACCCAGTGTTTAGCAAACTATGCACACACACAGTTTAGTGCCTGTCAGGATTGGCATCTGTAACATCAGGGAGCCAACAGGATTAGATGAGAGAAAGGTGCCAATAGGCAAACCATGGATTCCCTCAAGTCATCTATATTGTACTCCTCGAGACATGGGTGTGGGTTAAATTGCATACTACATGAGAACCAGGTTGTGAACAGAAGTTTTCTAGTCAGCTAACCTCAACATAGGGAGAGCTTCCTGAATCATTCATGTCAACAAGACATACTCACAAATCTCTCCAATCAAGCACTGTAGAGAAGAGATGCCAAAGATGAATGTAAAGTGAGGCAAAGTGAAAAGCAGTCAGATAGGGCAGACTTTGACGATGACAGAAGGGGCTATAAGCTAAAGAATGCACTGACCACTGATGCTTGAGAAACATGTAAATGAATCCTGCACACATCGGGAAAGAACAAACCCCACAAACACCTTGATTTCACTTACTCGCTACATAGTTCAGATTTCTACTGTAGAGAAGAATTAGAAAATAACTTCTATTTTACACTGCTAAGATTGTTGTAATGTATTGAAACAAAATAAAAAATAGGCATAACAGGCTTAAAACCACAGTTGGGTTACTATGGGGAGGAATGCAAAAAAATCATTTTTTTTATTAGAGTTGTCTCAACTGTGGGGAGGAACTCAGGGGATAAATTGCTTGCCAGATTAGTGTGGGGACCTGAGATTGGATCCTGAGAGCCTACATAAAGCAAGACACGATAAAGTGGATCTGTAATCTCAATGCTCCTACCACAAAATGGGAGGTAAACACAACAAAATCTCCAAAAGCTCCCACTAGTCTGGCACGCACAATAGCAAGGGACTTTCTCAAAAGCAAGATAGGTGATGGCCAATACCATAGGTTGTTCTCTGATGATCTCTACATGCACACTGTGGCACACATGCACCCCACTCAGACATTCAAACATGTACACACACATCTCACCCACATGTAAACACACAGACACAGAGAGAAGAGGAAGAAATAGGGTGAGTGAAGGAGGAGGAGGAGGAGGAGGAGGAGGAGGAGGAGGAGGAGGAGGAGGAGGAGGGGAACAAGAAGAAAAAGAAGGAGAAGAACAAGGAGAGAAAGAGAGAGAGAGAGAGAGAGAGAGAGAGAGAGAGAGAGAGAGAGAGAGAGAGACTGACTTTATTCTGACTTCCTGGTAGGCCATTCAATAAGGGGCATCCCAGGAAATGTTTGAAATGTATGGTTCCTTTCCCAGAAGTGACTATGCATATGCTAGCAGCTACTGACTGATAGTAGGTTGCCCCTAACAGACCCAAGAGTTAGTATTTCTTTGAGTATGATCTTGGCACCATGTGGCTGTGTTCACCACTGTAACCAAAAATGTATCATCCAACTAGGACTTTTAAAAGACAATAGAATTAACAACTATACCTAGAAAGCATGTCTCTACAATGCCTGTAGAGATTCATCTGAGATTTAGAGTCCTTACTTATACTTGGGTGAAGGGGAAAAACACTGTCACTATAATTTTTAAATCTTAAAAGTAATTCCATTTGATGTCAACAAATCCTCCAGATATTCAGCTTCCAAATCTTTAAGTCATTCCATCATTCATATGATGCAACCAAATTTTTAATGCATTTTCTTCTTTTTCCTTTTATTGATTCTTTGTGGTTGTCACATCACACATCCTGATTCCACTTATCTCCTTGTCCCCTCCTATTCGCCCTCTGCCCCTTAGCACCTTTCCCCACAAACAGAACCAAATTTAAAAGAAAACTCCAAACACCAACAAAACAAAACCAAAACCAGAAAAAAAAAGAAGATGAAGAATCTTGTCCTGGAAGCTGTAGTGGCCCATTGAGACAGTCACACAGATACCCTTTAGTTCATTCATCTTTACTTGCAAGTGTTCATAGCCAGGAGGCCTGGCTAGAAGACTCTGGTTTCTGCTGTACCACCAATAATAGACTCTCACCAAGGGACTCCTCTTGGATAACTTGTTGTCCTGTGCCATGAAGGTTCTGTTCTTTTGGATATATAGGTTTCTCCGTTTCGCATGCTCCAACAGTTCATAGATTCAGTAGAATGAATTGTGTTCAAAATGTATATGCACTTAAAAAATCTGGCTTTTGGGATTGTATAGAAGGCTCAGTAATTAAGAACACTTGCTGCTTCAGCCAAGGACCTGGTTCCCAGCATCCACATGGTAGCTTATAATTGTCAGTGACTCTAGTTCCAGGATTTCTGACATGTTTTTATGGCTCCTATGGGCACTGCATATGCATAGTGAACATACAAGCTTGAAAGACATTAAAAAATACAAATAACTGAATATCCACAAGAACTATAAAATCCATGAAGTAAAAGCATTTTCTGATTTTTTTCTTTACTGTAGCTTAAGAGGAAAGAATGTACCTGGTTCAAAAGACACATTGAACTGATGTTTCCTAGCTAAATCAATGTTTATATGATCCTATTATGTAAGGAAATGTTACGCTGTTTCCTGGAATTAGAATCTTTAGTGAATCTCTGTGATCACAAGACTTTAAGACCAATTCTTCAACTTGATGCTTAAGCCTCTTCATCACTAGATGGCTTCTAGAAATTTTTGCATCCTCACCTGGAAAAAGGAGAAATTATTTACTTGCCTATAGCCAGAAATTTTCGTGTGTCCTGCCAGGTCTACAGCCGCTCAGACCCAAATAAACACATAGAGGGTTATATTCTTTTTAAATTATATGGCCTAATGGCTCAGGCTTCTTGCTAGCTAGCTCTTAAATCTTAAATTAACCCATTTCTACAAATCTATACTTTTCCACGTGGCTTGTGGCTTACCGGTACTTTACATCTTGTTTTCTCCTGGTGGCAGCTAGCAGCATCTCTTCTGCTCTGTCTTTATCCTTCCTCTCTCTCTAGTTAGAATGTCCTGCCTAACTTTATTCTACCTCACCATTGACCAAACAGCTTTATTTATCAACCAATCAGAGCAATGCATATTCACAGCATACAGAACGATATCACCCATCATCCATCATTTCCCCTTTTCTTTCTATTAAAAAAAAGGTTTTAACTTCAACATAGTAAAATTACATAATATAGAACAATTATCAAGCAAGAATTACAGTTACAATATCTAGTTTATTTGTATTTGGCAAAATTAAAGAAAATAGTCTATCTATCTTATATTTGTGAGTCTAAAGTTTTATATGTAATTTATCTTTTATCATAACCAAGGAAAATTATAACTATCTAGTCTTCAGCTACATCAAAGACCCCAGAATGGTATAATATTATCTAAGTAAACAGGAAGAACATTGTAAGCAGCTTCCAAAAATCTAGAATGACAGAGACAGCTGGCTGCCTGGACAGTTACCTGAAGTTTCTGTGCAATGTTGGGTCAACCTTCTTCAGCCTACAGGCCTAGAGTCTCTTAGTCTCTTCTGTTTGCCCTGTAGAATGTCTGGCAGTTTCTTCTGAGAAGCAGGAACCTGAAGGACCATTTTGCCCTGCAAAGTTCAGTGGTCCCATTCCTACAGGTCCTGTATGTCCAGTTTATATAACATACTGTCAATCAGTTGAAACAAAGGCACTTTTTTTGCCCAGTGGCTAACTTTGGCCACAAAGAAAGCAAACTCCATAATGAGTTTATTCAATGCCCATCATTCTCCTGGTGCTGTCAGGAGCAGACATGTCTCACTGTACAGAAAAGTGTAAGTACTTAAAACATTTTAAATGCCCTCCTCTTTCTCACTAATTGGACTCCTAGAGATCCGCCCAGGGCCTAGTCATGGATCTCTGCATCCAGATCCCTCAGTAGTTGGATGAGGTTTCTAGCTCGACAATTAGGGTGTTTGGCCATCCCATCACCAGAGTAGGTCAGTTCAGGCTGTCTCTCGACCATTGCCAGCAGTCTGTTGTGGGGTATCTTTGTGGATTTCTGTGGGCCTCTCTAGCACTTTGCTTCTTTTTATTCTCATGTGGTCTTCATTTAAATACCATATTCTATAGGTCTTTGAAGTGTTTGAAGATTACCTACCTAATTGAAATATATCTATGTATATCTAGAAAATTTAACTAACTGAATATATGTTTGATTATCATAGATGACTAATTATTAATCTGTATTTATCAACTATACACTACAATCTTAAATTAGTTGCAAAAACAAAATACTTCAAACAAGAGTAAAAATATACATCCAGTATAACAAAATTAACTTTAAATTTGTATCAATAAACTAAAATCTATAGCAATTTAAAACAAGTTGCTCTTTAAAATTAGATTCAATAATCTACACTTTCATCCTATCATATCTCCCATTTTTCTTTTAGAAAGATATTGACTATGACCAATAACAATTTGTAACTAAGCTCTAACAAAGACAAATATCCATAATCCATTTTTTGGGAATGTGGGCATAGTTTTCTAGGCTACTTCCTGTTGATAGGAGGCACTGGTAGTCTTATGGGGATCCTGAGAAATTTAAGAATTATGGTCAAGTCCTGAGTGGAATAGTTTGTGATGCTGTATTCTCTGAGCCAGTTGCCTTGAAGCTGATCTGGATGTTGGAACATCTGGAGACCTCGCAGGGGGTCTTCCTTGATCAAACCATATTAGCCTGGAAGTAATCCATAGGTTCCTGTGTTCTGTGGAAACAAAAACAGAACCTCTTTTCCAAAGCAACGTATCTTTAGACATAAATTTTGAAATCAAGATATCTTTAAAACATACATATTGATTTAACTCAACAGCTTTTATAATCAAATGTCTCTGCAGTTAAAAATTACAAAGACAATATAATCCAGACTCTCTGTGTGATATTGATCTTTACATGGCTTATTTTTTATATTATCTTTACTGTCTCTTTAGAGACTTTATTTTTTAAAACTACCTATTTCTTTATAACTGTCTATCCTCCTTTTCCTCTTTCTTCCAAGCCTATGTACATTTTCACATACATTGTAAACTGTTCAGGGTTTTATTTCATCTGAATATGTTTTATTATGAATCTATAATCCTTCTCTGACCAGGTGCGATTTTAAACTGCTGAACTGCTTGACTAGGGCCAACACAACAGCCTTGGCTGCTGACTCCACCCACCTCAGCTTCCCAATATGGCAGAGGTATGCCCGGATGCCATGCTCTCTGTTGATTCTGAGAGGCAGTGGGTCCATGCCTCTATCCAGCAGCAAGTAGCCCAGGAGCTTCTTCTTCTTCTTCTTCTTCTTCTTCTTCTTCTTCTTCTTCTTCTTCTTCTTCTTCTTCTTCTTCTTCTTCTTCTTCTTCTTCTTCTTCTTTTTTTTCTTTTTGTATTAGCAAAAGATAAATCCACCAAGCAGCATACTGCATAGCTTGGAGATGCTTCTGTGTACCGTGGCAGGAATCCGCCATGCTGTGTTTCAGCCCACACTCTGCAAACCCGCCATACTGTAGCTCAAGTCTGCATCCCATGGTGTCTCTGTACCTTGGCGTCTCTATATCTCAACCAGCATGAGACATGAAATAGAAAGCTGGTTTTCGTTATTGTGCTGTTATTGTGCGTTTAAACTCTTTTAGGCCTTATGGAAATTTGAGAGCTGTAAGTTGGTATGACAAATATAGCTGAATCACCCATCACTTTCCTGGTTTATATGAAATGTTCAATAATAAACCATGAACATTTAACACCAGGCCTGAAAACCATGATAATGTGAGTCTTGGTTGACTTCATCTTTTCCATTGTTATGATTAACATTCATTGTCATTATAGTTATCATGAATATTTATGTGCAGATTTATTTTACTGTATCTCCTCATGTAGCTTATATGCTTGCCTTTTAAATGAGAGTAACTACTCTCTCACTTGTGTGATCACATCCTGTCCTGCATTAAACTCTCCCCCTTTACCATCAGTCTTCAAGATGTTTCCATAATTCAATTTTCAGTTCCTATATCAACACTTCTGTGACAATGTCACCAGCTAAACCTGGAAGAATCCTGTCCTTTCATTGTGTTCTTCTGAGTGCTGACTGGATCTAGATCTAATTTTGGCCTGCAGGATGTGTGCCCTCTGGCCTCCTGAAAACTTTAGAGCTCTCAAACTCAGAGTTTAATTACTTCTCTGCCTCCCACTGATATTTGGTGAATATGCTTCTTTATCTACCTAATGCTAAGAACTGACTCCAGATAAAGGAATTGTTAGTAGGAATGTCTTTTCTTTGAAATCTGTTTAAATCTCATTCTGATAAGAAAAATGCAATAACTTCCAGAGTATGTAACATAATGCATTATTAGTTTTGTGGACTCAATAACATAGTAGAAAGGGATTGGGGTTAAAGTCTCAAAGCCTTGATTTTGCCAGTAGAGTACACACGATTATTAAATAGCCAGTATTCATAAATTACCAGGAAGCTCACAGATTTGAATGTGCTTATTCTAAGCACCAGTTATATCTTGTAACAAAAGAGTATTAATTGTTTTTATCAAAACACCTCATTTCATAAAGCAATTTACTCTGAGTGATTTGCATAATTTCTAAAAAATATGCAACATGAATTTAGTATGCATTATTAGCAATTATCTACAGAGTGTTTTCAGCATTTTGCTACATTGATATCTTTTCTCATTCACAATATACAGCTACAAAATTAATATTCAGTAGATGTGAAATTCTAAGACTTGTAGATAGCAAATTCTCAGAGAATGTGGATTTTAGAGTCAGCAAATATTTTCCTGAAAGAGATGCATGTAATATAATTTATCCTTTAAATCTATCAGGTTAATTAAAAGAAAAACCATTGAGATGACTTTGATCAAAATGAAATAAGTTCAGGAAAGGAGGAGAGAAATCAGGACTCAGAACTAGGGCAATCTGAGAGAATGAGACTGAAGACAGAGAGGCAGAGGGCTGGTGATATTTCTGTCTCTCCTGCTAAGAGAGACAAACTCACAAATGTGTCTATCAAAAGTTACACTTCAGTTGCCTCAGAAACTCCAGGGTCTAGAAAACCATCACTGTATTCCCTTCACATCTTTCCCACAACTAAACCTCAATAGCATTTGCTACAAAATAGTACCCATTATTATGTGTACATCAGCCATATACATAATTTATTTAGCATTAAGAAAAATCAGCATTAAACTATGGTTTAAAATCTTCTTCCCTAGGCTACATAAATTGTGGGAGTGGCCAACAAATGACTGGTTCAGCCTGATACCTATGCCATGAGAGTCAGCATACCCATGACACTGCCTGGAGCACCTGGACCCAGAGGCTGGCTGGATGACCCAGAGACCTAGGATAGAACCAAACACAACTGGAGAAAAAATGTCAATGTAATGATGTCTAATGATATTCTGCTATACTCATAGATTGGTGCCTAGCCCATTAGCCACCAGAGAGGCTTCATCCAGCAATGGGTAGAAGCAGATGCAGAGATCCACAGTCAAATATTAGGTCAAGCTCAAGGAATTCTGCTGAAGAGAGAAGGACTGTAGGAGCCAGAGGGGTCAAGGACATCACAAGAAAACCCACAGATTCATCTAATCTGGGCTCATAGGAGCTAATGGAGACTGAACTGACAATGAGGGAGCCTGGATGGGATGGACCTAGGCCCTCTGAATATATATGACAGTTATGTAGCTTGGTCCTAACAGTGGGAGTAGGGCCTGTCTCTCAATCTTTTGCTTGCTTTTGGGACCCTATTCCTTGTAATGGGTTGCCTTGCTTGGCCTTAATACAAGATGAGGTGCTTAGTCTTACCGTAACTTGATATATCATGTTCATCTATGGGAGACCTGCCTTTTTCTGAATAGAAATGGAAGAGGAGTGGATAGGGAGAAGAGGGGAGGTGGTCAGGAATGACCAGGAAAAGAAGAGGGATGGGAAATTGCAGTAAGGATGTAAAATAAATGAATATATATATATATATATATATATATATATATATATATATCTTCCCTCTTAAAAAAGGATTTAAACTTTAATAGTATATGAATTTTGTGTAATTGGCCTGATTTTGGAAAAATAACATAAAAATTGACATCCATGACTGTGCTTGACTGATTCGTTATGTAAGAGCCCTCCCCAAGTTCTTGAAGGGACTACTGAAGAATGGGCATTGCCTGTTTCATAACTACATGGCAGGGTCATCTCTCAGCAGTGCAACCAGGCAATGAAGGAGACGCTCTCACTTCCAGTTCACTTCTATACACCAAATCAAATAAAAACCCAAGTCCCCAGACTGTTTTTATATGATTTATGTTTAGTTTTCAAACTACATATATACTTGTATCTGTGTGTAGGTAAGTGCACTTGAGTATACAAACCCTACCAGTTGAGAGGACAATGTATACTCCCTTAGAGCTGAAATCACAGGTGTTGTGAGCACCATGACTTGGGTACTAGGAACCAAAGTCATGTCCTTTGCATGTGCACTAGGCAAAGGCGCTCCTAACCACTGAACTATCTCACTAGTTGTTGAAAACACTTTCACTTTTGAAAAGTCAGTGTTTATTTCATGATACTTGTATTAGAAAAATATATAGTATCATTCATAATATGTTTAAGTATTTTTAAATATGTTTAAATATTTATCATACATTCATAAAATTAAGAAAATATCTTACATACATTGAAGATGAATCTTTAAGGTATTTTCTAAAATTCAGAGGTATTTTAGTAAAAAAAACTCAGAACACAAGGCAGGTATATATGGTATAATTTTTCAATAATAAGTCTGCATATAAAAGGAAGAGAAGTGAAATTACCATCATGTATTACCTAATCAGTGGGAAGTTTATAAAGAAACATTTGAAATGAGTTACAAAAAATTAAGCTTAATTTTTTATCAATATCTTAGAATTGTCAGAAGGAAAATTAAATTCTACTTTCTTTTAGTACATAAATATTTTCATACTACACAGAAATAAGTTTTGTTGACTGAGATATCATCCAATAAAGTTTTATCACAAGCAACAAAGGAAATATGCTGAGTGACCTGTGAACTGAAGGCTCCTCAGGTCCAAACAATTTTCTTTGACTCCCTTTCAACCTGCATGCTTCACTCAGTAGCCCCTGGAGAGATTGTCCCCTTTCACTTTATGGTACCCTGTTGTTAAAGTGTTACCTAAGTGCTAAGGAGAATAAATCATTGTCAAATACAGACATGCAACAACTTCATTCACAGCAAGGAATTCTGAGCAGAAGCAAATGTGTAGGAGTTAAACTTTTTAGTTATTTAAAACTTCCCCATTTAAAAGCTTAGTTAAATCCAACCAAGATTCTCCAATTCCAAGTACTAGTTAAGCTTTTATCAGACTCTGAATACTAAGATGCTTACTATGCCTTCGAGATTAAATGATCTCATTCCTAATGGTAGCTAAAAGGTCTCCTTAGAGGTAGAGTTAGAATCTGTGTACTGAAACATCACAAAAGAATGTCTTGAGAACAAATTTTGTTTCTTTAACTTGAACATGATAATAGTCTTCTTCTTCTTCTTCTTCTTCTTCTTCTTCTTCTTCTTCTTCTTCTTCTTCTTCTTCTTCTTCTTCTTCTTCTTCTTCTTTCCTCCTCCTCCTCCTCCTTCTTTCTCTTCCTCTTCCTCCTCTTCTCCTTTTCCTCCTCCCACTCTCACTCTTCCTCCCCTTCCTTCTCTTCCTCTTCATCCTCCCTCTCCTCTCCTTTTTCTTCTCTTCCTTCTTCTTCAAATTATTTACTTTTGCTTTATGTGTATGAGTGTTTTGCCTGCCTGTGTTTCTGTTCACCATAAGTATGAAGTGCCTACAGAGGCCAGAATACTGAAATGGATCCCATGGAATTGGTATTACAAAGGGCTGTGAGCTACCATGTGGATGCTGGGAATGGAACTTGGGTCCAATGCCACAGCAGCCAGTATTCTTAAACACTAAGCCCCTTCTTATCCCTTCTATCATTATTATTATCATCATCATAACCAACAACATAATTAGTCTGTCTGTCTGTCTGTCTGTCTGTCTCTCTCTCTCTCTCTCTTACACACACACACACACACACACACACCAACACACAGCACAAATATACATGAACATATGCATACATTTACAAAATGAATAAAGTAATAAAGTTAGAAGTGAGAGTTTCATTTTGTCGTAGTCTCTTCCTCAGTTTGCAACAACAGTATTTTCAGTATTTTGATCTCAAGCTATGACAACGTAAACAAGCAAACCTGTACAAGTTGAAATGCTCTTTCTTCTAAGTTCCAGCAGGTATCTCTACTGATAGTAGGTGGGTAGCTTCAGCATTACTAAACGCTTGTTGGTAAACAAATTCTCTAGCCTCTAACTCTTGACCTCCTGACTCAGCAGGTGCAGATGAGGTCTGGCACTCTCTGCTTAAAACAGTCCTGAGGATGACTGCGAGCATGTGGATTTCCTGGTCAGATGAAGGGCTATTTGTTCAGACAAAAGATTCTTCATGTCTCAACCTTCTTTAAAATGGGCTTGCTAAGATGGTGAGCAGGGCAGTGATTTCCTTAGTTGTGAATTGGGGCCCTTTTCACATGTACATCTCTATTCAGATGTAAGGAGCCCCATTTCATCCATTTGGCTAAAACACTCAGGAAATTTAGGACAAATCCAATTAGAGGATTGTGCTTCCACAGACTGCCAAGAAAGAAAGAAACAAAACAAATAAGTGCAGTAAAAATCCCTTAACCAAATGATTTGATTAACTCTTTTGGCGTTCTGAACCAGGAAAACATTCAAAACAACCAAAATCTCTCTGGCCTAATGTGCACATGCAGTGGATTCCAATGTGTACAATCTTTAGAAAATTCACTCAGTTAATGAGTATGTATTTTTTTATCACAGATTTTTGTTTTTTATTTTAAAATTTCTGTTTACCTTTAGTATTTTTGGTCCTGGGGATAAGTCCAGGGTCTCATTCACACTAAGTAAACATTCAACTGCTGAACCACTTCCCAACTCTACTGATTATTCTGTGTTACACTATACTTGTTAATATTTCTCTCAGTAAAATAAAATTGCTATTTGTTCTTATCTACTTGACTGCTCAAAAATATAGAATATAAACACTGTGAAGTCTCAGTATCCACTTTTAATCATCAGTGAAACCAAAGTACGTAACACAATACTGGAGATAGTTTTGATGTTTAGGAAATATTGATTAAATAATGATTGAGTAAAAATATATTTATTAAAAAAGGTTTATGGCATTTCTTGCTATGACTCAGTACTCCATGAGATCTTTATGAGTACAGCCCCAAACAAGGTAGGTTGATTAGGACTCCCTTATTGTTTAAATGCTCTGCTACTGAAGTTTTGAAATTTTAATAATTTCATCTTTGAAAATGTGCTTTACAGGCTTAGATTTATGGAACCAACAGAATATATGCATGAATATGAATGAACACTACCACTTGAAATTTCATCTGTAAAGAATATATACCTTAATATTTCTGAGAGCACAGAATCCATAGCCACATGAGATCTGGGAGCTGGGTAAGTCTCAAAGCTAGTATAAGGTAAGTATGCTATGTCTGGACTGACCATGGAACCATATTTTATGTTTAAATCAGCATTGTCCTTTTTGAAAGAAGCAATAACATGAGAAATACAAAGGAGAAGAAGTTTGGTCCTATAGTCTTTCTTCTTATTGATATTACTTCATTTTATTAGCTGACCACTTAACAGTGGAAGTTTTCATAGAGGATAAAATAAATAGGAAGTTTATCTTCATCCTTCTCCATCTTTCTTACCAGCAGTAGGCTGACGGTAGATGGTATTTGCAGAATTAACATGGATTAAACCTGCAATAAAACATCTGAGTCACTTTGGCCAGCCTTTCTGCTGTACTTACAATATCTATCTGTATATCTGTTTGCCTGCCTGCCTGCCTGCCTGCCTGTTCGTCCGACTGCCTATCCATCCATCCACCCATCCATCCACCCACCCACCCATCCATGCATCCATCCATCCATGCATCCATGCATCCATCCATCCATGCATCCATCCATCCATCCATCCGTCTATCTATCTATCTATCTATCTATCTATCTATCTATCTATCTATCCATCCATCCATCCATCCATCCATCTATCCATCCATCTATTTATCTGTGAGCCATAAAATATATAATATATACTTATGACAATTTCAAATATAGCTGAAAGTTGGTTATTTTTTACTTAAAACTAGCATGTAAACATAAAATTTATTAGAGAAGTTATGATAGTAACTTATAATTTTAACCTTTATTTATAATGACATTAAATAAAAATAAAAGCCCCACAAATTTATTGTAAAAAAAGGTTTTTCTTTTATGTTTTTTAAAACACATTTTGTTCTAATACTTCTAACAGAAATTTTGCCCTCCTTTCTAAAGAAGAGCTACAACATTATGATTTTTATAGTCATGAACCTGGCTTTGCCCATCCATGGAGCCCTACAAACAGACTCAATAAAGGACACAACTCTATATCAGTCTGTTGTGATTTGGATATAGCTCCTTCCTAAATGCCCAAATGGCAGAGACTGTTTTTGCAGCCTGGTGGAATTGGTTTCTATCCCAATTATTATTATTAGGCATATGGCATAGCTTCTACTTCCCATTAGCCTTTGCTTCACACTCTTGTCAGTTGCTTTTATCTGAAGTACTGGAGTTAGATTTGGGTACTTTTAAGTTTCCCTGAATTTATTACTGTGTGACCTTGAATGAGTCACGAAATTTGTAGACATCAGTTCTTCTGACTATAAAACACAATGATAACAATAGTAGATATAACAATAGCAGCTCATTTCCAATTCTTAAGGGTTGCTATGCTACATGCAAATAGAAATACTTCCTGTCCAGTAGTAAATGGAATTCTATAAAGGTTACAGTTTCCATTGTCACCATTATACTAGTATTGTGGACATTATTTCTTCAGGTTTTTCTGTTCCATTATTCTAGGAGAACCTCCTGTGTAATGTGTGAGTCTTGTTCATCATCTCGTCAGCACAGACACAGAAGAATCTATATTAACTTAATGAGTAAACACATGGGTGAGTCAGAACCTGGGCACCTATTCACGTTCCCTTGTTATGTGATAGTGACTAATGTGCACCTAACCATGTTGACCTTCACAAGTACTGGAGAAATATCTTCTTTGCATTGCAAGCAGTCAAGCATGACCTTCATTTGTTAGGCTGCCTGCCAAGGGGAAAGTACAGCAGAATACTCCTTCCAATTTATGTAGGCATTATAAAAGTAAAGTCTGAACAGAGACTTTGCAGGCATAGGGGACCTAGAGCTGGGGCAACGAACAATCTGGTAGATGCTCCACTGAGCCTCTTCAACATACTGTATATCATAGGAAATGTCCATCTCAGAGATGACAAGCAGAATGTATCATAGTCTGACATCCATTCTTCCTGGAAAACAGAACATCCAGGAAAGTAGCTATGATCCTTGAGTGTCATTTTCAAAATTCAACAAGTCCAAGTTGGCTGGATGTAACAGGAGTAAGCAGTGGTAAACATGGACCCAGAGGAGTGAATCAATGTATGGAAATATTGCCACATTTTTCAGGTACAACTTTGAATGATTATGAAAATTTCAATATTACTTTTCTTAGGATTTTGTATCTTATAATACTAATTTCCTCCAGACTATGTTTTCTGATTAGGAAAAGTAACATACATCTATTATATAATATGAAAAATGTGTATTATTGAAAATAAAAAGAGATCCATTCAGGAATAACAGTGCTGAAACTAACTACTTATATTTCCTAATATCCCCTACAATACTTATGCACCACACAAAAGATAAGCTAGGTGTTTTCACACTTTCCATTAACCTTGATCAGTAAAAAGAGCATTGCTTTAGTCTACTTACCCTCTACCCAAACTCTTATCCCTCCTTTCATGGACAGAACTGCTGTATGTAGTGCAGCCCTTGGGCATTAGGTGCTACAAATCAAGATACATTGTATAGTTACAGAAAAAAAGCTTGGATTTGTAGTCAGGGAGACATGCAGGAGAATAATGTGGAACAATGGAAACAGAAAGCAGAACTGTGTACCCAAGGAAAATAAAAGGCACAAAGGAGCTTTCTAACACTGTTCGGTAGTGCAAATTACCTCGACAGTACTTGAGGGAAATAGAAACAGTACTGGAGTGCAAAGTAATTTGTTGGTGCTATAACATGTATAGTTCATTTAACTTTAGGTTTTATAACCTTTCTCCAATAATACTTAGCTTTAGAGACAACAACACACCAATATGTAAAAGTGGACAGCAATTGATATATATATATATATATATATATATATCACATTGGGGACTGGTTCAATGTTTAGGGGGTGCAAACTCCTGTTTCAGAGAACCCAAGTTTGGTTCCAAGTACCCATTTCAGTGTCTCAACTGCCTAAAACTCCAGCCTTAGGGGATCTGCCATTCTTTCGTGGGTTCCACTGGCACCTGCACTCACGTGCACAAACTCACACAGTAAAAGTGAGTGATACTTCATGGGATTAAAACTTGTGCAACTAAGTGATAAGTTAACCATTTAAACTTCTTGAATATTGTAACTATGGGGTCGTTTCAGGTCTTAGGATCTCTACAATATTAATAAATGAGGTTTTGTATGAATTTCTGAGCTGCTGTAAATTAATTGTCTTTTACTTCTTCTGGTTAATTACAAGGTCTTCCAATATGTGTAGGTTAAATTTAAAGAGAGAGAAAGCAAAAGAAAAAAAGAGAGAAGTGGAATTTTCTCTGGATCGAAATGGCTGGACATTAACTATTACCTCATGTTGCTGTCACAGTATGTCACACAGTAATCAGATGCACAGTGGACTAGCAAGAAATTAATTCAATCCTTGGGCTTGGAGGATAAAGTGCCTGATTGAGAGCTTCTGCTTCAATTCAATCGAGCAAGAGGAAAGCGCACTTATTGGCTCATGAATTTTACTAGTTAGTAGACAATGAAGGTGCAAACATCGTTAGACATATGTGGCACAATCAACTCCGTATCAACTTGACACACAAATATATAATTCTTCAATCATCACCTTTCTTTCTTATTTATCTTCAAGTTATCATTGTTAATATCATAATATAAAACAAATGTGAAACATAGTTCAACTTTAAAAGTCCCATAGTTTTTAAATGCATGAACATTATTTGTATCGTGGGTTGAGATTAATCTAGAAAATAGTTGTAAGCAAAATATAAACTTGGGAAAGGGATGTGACATCTAGAGCAGACATAAGAGAGTTGGGAGAGTCTATGCTCTTTAATTTCTAGGAAGTGTTCTACCCTTCCTCCTAGAGCAAACAGCTTGGCCATGGTTTCTCATTTTTTCCCTAGATTTCAAAAACATCAACAGAGTCTGATGGGAATCATCAAAGGAATTAAATTGTTGTTTTTCCCATAGGTCTAGCCCACAGCACTATTTTCCTATATCTTCTTAAGTTCTAGTTAGTAAAGCCTAAGAGTATGTTTGGATCAGTCTGGCCATGCCCGCACCTAACCCTCGGGTTAGACATTCATTGATTTGTGCTTCCATTACTCCTTAAAATACATCTGAGTCCTTAATTAACAATTCACTAAATGGGAGATAAATTTGCTATTGCTTGCTCAGGCTCATTGAATGTGTAGATATAATAATCTTAAAATACTGAAAAAATAAACTAAAAGCAGGATTATAAATTACTCTTGGCCTTAGACTTCCCTCAAGGTATGGAAAACAAAAATCAATTATTTATCTTTGGAGATAGAATTAGCTTTTGTTTGTCCATCTAATCAATGCATATTATTTATCTCAGCCTTGCTCTTTAGATAAGTAAAGAAGTTTAAAGGGGACCCCATTTCACTCCTACACTCAGCCTGGTCTCTATTTTTTTCTTTCCATATTTGAGGTATTTTTAAAATGATACTTGTTTAGGACACAAAAGGTTTGAGTATGTTAGGGAAAGCAGCTCAATACCTGTAATTAGTGACCTTGTTTTATTTAAGCCTCCATCACAAACAGAATTGATTTTATTAATGCTCTTGCTTCATTAAATGTTTGCTGAATATGAATCAGCATTTGTATTAAGCATTTTTCAGACACACCGGGAATTCAGCCAGGCCCAGAACTAGTTCCACTTAAATACACAAGCAGTTGGCTTTGCCGATTTTTTGATGTTTGAGGTTTAACTTTTCTGTCATTAACACATACTTGCTTTGTTGAAGCTGTTTGGTTTTCTTTTTTTTTTTTTTTAAGAAAAAAATTTCTTTATTTATTTTACATATCAACCACAGATACCTCTCTCATCCCTCCTCTGATACCCTCCTGCCTTCCTCCCACCCGCAACCCCATTCCTTCCTCCAAAAGTGTAAGGCCTCCCATGATGGGACAGCAAAGCCTGGTACATTCAGTTGAGGCAGGACCAAGCCCCTCTTCTCTGCATCAAGGATGAGTGAGGCATCAGACCATAGGTAATGGGTTCCAGAAAGCCAGCTCATGCACCAGTGGTAGATCCTGCTCCCACTGCCAGGGACCCCTTAAACAGACAAAGCTACACAACTGTCTCCTATATGCAGAGAGTGTAGTGCGGTCCCATGCAGGTTCCACAGCTGTCAGTCTAAAGTTCATGAGTTCCTATGAGCTTAGTTCAGTTGTCTCTATAGATTTCCCCATTATGATTTTGACCCCTCTTGCTAATATAATCCCTCTTTTCTCTCTTCAATGGGGCTCCTGGAGCTCAGCCTGGTGCTTGGCTGTGGCTCTCTGCATCTGCTTCCATCAATTACTGGTTGAAGGCTCTATGGTGACAGTTTGGGTATTCACCAATCTGATTACCAAGATAGGCCAGTTCAGGCACTGTCTTCACTAGTGCTAGTAATCTAATCTGAGACCATCCTTGTGGATTCCTGGGAATTTCCTTAGCACTCGGTTTCTCCCTTACCTCAGAATTTCTCCCTCTATCAAGATGTATCTTTCATTGTTCTCAAACTCTGTCCCTCCTCCAGTTGGACCATCCTGTTCTCTCACGTTCTCATCCTCCATCCCCTTCTCTCTATTGCCCCCATTCTCTCCAGTTTGCTCATGGAGATCTCCTCTGTTTCCCCTTCCCACGGCAATCCATGAATCCCTCTTAGGGTCCTCCTTGTTTCCTAGCTTCTCTGGAGCTGTGGGTTGTAGTCTGATTATCCTTTGCTTTACATCTAGTATACGCTTATGAGTGAGTACATACCATGTGGATACCTGGAGCATAGATGTAACAGTTCAGTTTTTAAACTGCAACATTAGGCTGTATTTATTTTTTGACATGGTTTAGTAAGTTGGTAAACACACACACACACACACACACACACACACACACACACACACACAGCATCATAGAGATAAGCTTAATAATGAAACCAATAACTATAGAAAAACCACTTCTCCCAGAGAGATGATACCAAGATTGAAAGAAGGAAAAGAGCATGTAAAAAGAAGTGTACTAATGGTTCTCTTCTACTTTCCTGGTGCTGGATACCATTGGCTAAACTAACTGCGACTGTAGAGAAAGATGTCATGAGTGGAGCTGTCTTCTTGGCCCACCTCCACCTCTACTGCAACAATATAGAACACATAAAGATAGAAAATGGTTTCTAGCAACATCAATGAATAGAATGGACCAACAAGGAACAAAGAAGTCCTCACTAGAAGGATGTTAAAAGCAGGAAAGGAAAAGAAGAAGAGCAGGAATTCGAGTGAAGATTCATTGTATCTATTTGCAAAGAGAAGCATCAAGACAATATTCAGGAGTGGGTATGAAAAGCTATCTCCAATGCTTCAGTTTCTTCTAGACAGCCCACCTCCCTCAACCAAGCATGCCATCTCTTAAGCCTTGCTTTTGTTAAAGCCATTTTCAAACACTCTTCTACATGGGTTGGAAAACCCTGGATAGGCCATAGTCACACCTCTATCACCACCTCAAGCAATACTGCTGAGGGCTCATAAGACCTTCTCTCTTCTCTTTCAGGAATGATACTTCCTACACAGTTGCTCCTAAAAAGGAAACCTCCCAATACATGGCATCTCTGAGCACTATAATGTGATGAGGAACACTGGAAAATGAAAAAAAAGGCAGGGCAACCTACAAATGATCCTATGAAACACCTCTGGGTTGGAGTTTGCCATAACTATAACAACCGAATTATGAAATACTGTATCAAAGTCTTAGCATGTATCCTAGCATAGAGAAAAACTCTCAATAGTTATTGTCTCTCTGCAGCTTTTGAAAGTGTTATGCCCTCTCTCATGGAGACAAAACATTTTTATCCATCACTCACCTGTCACTTGATAAGAAGATGAAGGACTGTGATATCTGCATATTTATTGTTCATCAGTAATATGCTATGCTAATGCCTTATAAAGAGATATAGAATAAAGCATGATGCTGAGCTAGTACATTGCATGTTCATATAAAAAACAGCTTTAAGTTTAAATCAAACCCACTTTTCTTGCTTCTCCATTAACCTTTAACAAATTGCAAACCCCAGAGTTTTTACAGGCGTGAATGAGGCCAGCCAGACCATTACTGGGGCCTGTTAAAATATGTCTTTACAGGCAGCTTCCTGTGTGCTCTCATACCAGCCAGAAATTCTTTGATAGAACTTATCATGCATTATTTATGTTACTCTGAACCTCTAATGCAAATTTATAAAATGTAGTGGGAACATGCAGTGTGTCTCAGTGTTATTCCTATCGTCCCATGTCTTCCTCAAGAGGCTTCCAGAATCACATCGGTGAAATAATCTCATACACACAATTATAGCTGACTCCTAATTCCTGGGAAGATTTCAGTGTGGTGCCTTTCCATCATTGAACATATTTTATTTCTCTTTTCATGGCTCAAGCTGCTTATTTGGCCGTGTGATCACAACACATTTCTAAGAACATGTCTCTCTTGAGAAGGGAAGGTACACAACTAGCTTCCATTCATTTTGTCAAGGCTGTTCATTGAGGCTAGAGGCTGGCCTACTTTGAGGCAGTTTTCCAAAGCACTTCTTAGATTGCAAATACCCTTTCACTTTAAGTGCTTTGAAAATCCTTGCATTCTAACCACAAGCCCACTGAGGTATGAACAAAGAGCTGTTGAAAGACTAACTGAAAGAATACACAGTCCAATCAGTTTAATATTTTCACAATGCCACTGTCATGGACTACGGCTTACGACTTACCTTCTTGTAAATCTCTGTGATTGAGAAATGGATATAATTGGTATTGAATTTACATAATTTATTTTTCTTTTGGGTTGTATCTTATAAATTGCCCATTAAAATAGCCATGGTTAAGACAATCCTTAACATGATTCAGCATAGCACTTGACAGAAAAAAAGAATATGTTCCACACTGAGAGCCCAAAGCCTGTGGGGTGTTTACCCACCAAACCCACAGCTCCCCAGAGTTTTCTTCAGTGCGAGCAGCAGGAAATATTAGATAGAAGGATTTAGATTGTGGAGATAAACAGATAGAAAACAAAGGATAGCCTCAAGAGGGCCTGGAACCTATTCCAATGGGCCCCAATTGTCTCTGCTCCAGGGTATTTATATAGAGACACCAAGGGGTGTAGCAAAAGACCTCCCTCCAGCACAGCCAAGTGCAGACCATCTCAGACACCTGCACTCAGGCCTGTGGTTCTAATCATCCTCTCTATGCAGATCTGCTGAGTAAAGTCATGAGGAACCTGAAAACGGGCACCCACATAAGCCCAAGTAAGAAAGAGACCTATGAGGAGAATTCAGTGGTTATTATTCAGGACAGAAATAATTTTATAGTGTCAAGCAATCTGTTCCTTCACAGAGCATGTGAATTATTGATGGGGCTATTCAGTATTTCTTTGTGGTAGCTGAGAAGGTCTGCTCTGTAACATGCTTTTGTTGGCATTAATATAAAATGTATTTATCTGACTGAGGAGGCATAAAAAGCAAATGGAAGATTAATATGTTTTCTGAAGTCTGTAAGCATAGCCTCATGTGCTGCATTTGTATGTAGGCACCAATGAAATTATGTTTTACAATGAAATGCTCTTCAACATTATGGACACAGTTCCAGTAATTTTTTCCCCACTCATTTCCATGATTATTCTCTCTTTCTCCTTTTGAAAATGTGATTTTAATGCCTTTGTTTGCTTTCTCATGTATTTTTCCACTATTTTTAGTCATGATGGAAGTCTGTGTTGTCAGGATAGTCAGCCTTGATTCTATCACAGGTTCATGCTAGATCCTGGGTCATTTTCTCCTGAGAATTTTTGTTCTCTGGACATGCTCGTCTCTGCTTGCAGAAAGTGTAAAAAAATGAAGGGTGACCATTTCAGCAACTTCTGATACAGTTTCTTGAGGGCTAGCACCAACCTATAAAGGAAAATATAGCCTAGCCTGGCCTCAAAGTTGTGATCCTCCTGCCTCTGCCTCCTTCTGGTGTGCACCACCACAATCTGTTATTTGCAATTATGAAAATCAGCAGAACCTTTTATTTTATTGCTTTTGCTATTGTTCCTCTATTTCTTAAATCTGCCCAGGGCTTGATGGAATTTTGGTTCAAAGAAAGAACTATGTTAACTGATGGCCTGATGAAGGCCAGACGGCTTTGATGCATGGCGTTGAAAGTGTGCCGCATTGTAGGCTTAAGAATCCTTCCAAGTGACTGTTCTTCCCTTCAAAAATCTGTCCTTGGGATAATTTATCAAAATGTAAAAATAAAAATAGCTTTCAATAATAACTAAATTTTTTACTGGAATTCTTCTTTCATATTGTTTTGGATCTTTGTGGTGACCTTTGACTTAAACTAACTTCCATATGTACGTATTTGGCATATATTGCCTTTCAGGCCTCTGTTAATCCCTGGAGATAATTAAGGTAGTTAAATAGTGACCTGATCCTAAAGCATTCCTGTGACGATGATTAACGTGAACTGAAGAGCTCTTGAAGTGGGTGGTTAAGACTGAGGAGGATTTCCCTAATGAAAATTGGGAGTACAGTGTTCTTAAAGAAAAGACAGATATATCAGGTAAACGGGGTGTGCATATTCCATAGAACAGAAAAAAAAATAGCAGTTTGAAGAATTAAGTTAAAACTTCTCTCTGTAGCAGGGTCTGACTATGTCTATAATGTACTTGCTTTTTCTAATATTGCAAGTAGGTCTATGGTATTTGTGGTTAATGGACTGAACTGTGTGGAGGAGGAGTAGGCAAAAATTAAAGCCCAAGAAAATCAGACAATATAATATGGTGACCTGCTGAAGGACAGGAAAGCCAATGCTCATCCCCTGTCTTTGGGGTAAGAAGGCACCATTTCTCTTCTTTTGTCCACTAAAATTCAGTCTCATTGTTTCTCTACCAAGCATGCTTTCATTAAGAGATTTTTCCAATTCATTTCAGTTCAATTTGGAAAGCTCATTTTCTGGGATTCCATGATGATTTCATAGTCAATAGCTTATCTTGCCTAACAGCCCTGTCTTAGTGTCTTTCAACAACAATTAGAAACTCTTTTGGACGTATAATGGAAATACACCCAAATGAACCTACCAGAAGTTGGAAGGTAAAATTTCACTTTACTTCTTTTTTTCTTTGTGTGTGTGTGTGTGTGTGTGTGTGTGTGTGTGTGTGTGTGTGTGTTTGTATGTGCATGTGTATGTCATTGTGTGTGGTGCATGCATTCATGTGTGTGTTGGCAGGGGAAGCATATGTCAATTCATGCAAGTGTGGAGGCCAGAGATTAACATCATTTGTCTTCTCTGTCACTCTCCCCTTCCTTCCTTCCTTCCTTCCTTCCTTCCTTCCTTCCTTCCTTCCTCCCTCCCTCCCTCCCTCCCTCCCTTCCTTCCTTCCTTCCTCCCTTCATTTCTTCCTTTTTCTCTGTTTCTTTCCTTCTTTCGAGGGTTTCTTACTAAATCTTCAATTAGCTAGGGGAAAAGGACAAAATTCACATTTCACATATGACATGTATTTATAAGGTAAAACAACATTGCAGACCAAACAATTTGCTGTTATTTCATGTTACCATTTGTGTTCCAAATCTGCACCACAGGTTCATGGTAGCAATTGTATTTGGGTCTGCTCTACATGTTTATTTTTGGGTCAGAATTGATGCTGTGATCCTGCTCTGGAAAAACAAAACAAAACATTCTTTCCTCATGCCAGGAAAGAGTGAGGGAAGTGAGGCTTCTCTACCAACGTCACCATGCCTCACTACACTGGCTACAGAAAGTGCTGAACTCTGCAGCAGAGAGATATGTAGCATCAATAGTGAAGTCAGAAGGTCTTCAGCTTCAGAAATAGCTGCCACTTATGTACTGTCATACCATTGCTATTAGCAAGCAGAGAGATTTCTTTAATTTATGCTTAATAATTACCATACTTCTGTGAGACAGCCATCTTTTACTACTATCTCACTAACGAAAGATCTGAGTATCAGAAAAGTCTATGATCTCTAGGCTTAGCCTCACAAATTTGCTAATTTATTCATTTAGTCATTTATCGGTGTCATGTCATAATTTTTGTAAGTCCAATCTATAAAATACACAAGAAGAATCCTTGGTCACACAAAAATGTTATTTTGCTGAAAGAAGAGGGGCCATAAAGTAATACCAAAGAAAGGATATGATTTTAAGTAATATGCAAATAATTCAACCAATAAGCACCATGGAGTTCAGAAATGCTACCAAGGACTGCCTCACCTGTGACCCAGAAGAACTCTTTGGCACAGTTTTCCAGTTCACAGTATGTTTATTATAACATTGCCAGAACAATTGTGACATCACCTATGTGACTTTCATATTTATTGTTTTGTTTCCTGATTATCATGTAATCATGCAAGCATTCAGGTTTTGTTTCTCTATAATACGGAAATACACTGTTTCTTGAAGATATTTAAGAAGACCCATTTTTATTTATTGCAATATATTACTGTGATTTATAAAGAGTGTAAGATACATAGTCAGATATTTCTTTGGGCCACCAGTTCACAAATACTGACATGGAGCCTTATTATTAATTAAGAAATCTCAGCCTTAGCGTAGGTTTTTCCCACTAGTCCTTACAACTTAAATTAGTCCATTTATTTTAATCTTCCTTCTATTGCACGGTTCTACCTCATCTCTCCATGCTGCTTCCTCAGTGTTTGGCTGGCTACTCTACCCTTCTTCCTACCTGAATCCTCTCTGTCCCTGGAAGTCCTATCTAATCTCTTTCTAGCTATTGGCCATTCAGCTTTTTATTATACCAATCACAGCAATATATTTCCACACAGAGTACAAATATCCCACAACAAACCTGTATAACACTTTCTTCTGGTAAGTACATGATTTAATGAGAAAATATGATATCTGATAAAGCCACATGCTTTTAACTTGTTTTCCTTTGGTGGCAACTATGTATTAGCTATGATAAAATGAAATACATTTTCATAATGGGATATGCACCTCCTCATGCCCAGTGTTTTGATTTTCTATGATAAGTGTGCATCTTTGAAAATGAACACAGTGTCCTACTTCACCTAACAGTCAACTTGGCACAATCTAGAGTTATTTAAGCAGAAAGCTTCAACTGATGATTGCCACATTAGTTTGGCCTGTGCTCATATCTGTAAGAGATTGTCTTGGTAATTATCT
Organism: Peromyscus eremicus; assembly: GCF_949786415.1. NCBI lineage: Eukaryota > Metazoa > Chordata > Mammalia > Rodentia > Cricetidae > Peromyscus > Peromyscus eremicus. Next base: position 41,382,577 of record NC_081426.1, read on the forward strand.
AATGTAGGAGGGCACCACCAACTGAGAGAGGAACCATTAACTAGGTCTTGGACTCTATAGAAAAGCTGGCGGTGGCAGTTTGATTGTAATTGGCCCCCTAAGCTCATAGGGAATGACATTATTGGGAGGTGTGGAGGAAGTGGTCTGAGATACTGTGCATGGCTTCACCATATAAGAGACCTCAAAGCCTGCCTCCACAGTGACATGCTTCCTCCAACAAGGCCATACCTACTCCACTTCCTGTTGCCTATAGGTCAAGGTGTAAGAACTCACAGCTCCTTCTCCAACACCATGTCTGCCTGCATACTGCCTTTCTTCCCACCATGACAATAATGGACTAAATCTCTAAACTGTAAGCCATCTTATTGAAATGTTTTCCTTTATATGATTTGCCATAGTCATGGAGTCTCTTCACAGAAATAGAAACCCTAAAATACTAGCCAAATGTGAAACTGTAAGCAGCATTCTTCCACACTTTCTACTTCAAGTTCCCGCTTGAGTCTCTGTCCTTCCCTCAATAGTGGACTATAAATAAACTGTATGCTAAGATAAACCTTGTCCTTCCCTAAGGTACTTTGGGTCATAGTGCTTGTCACAGCAACAGAACGAAACTAGAACACATCATAAATGCACTTTATGTTATACTTTTCAAACGTATATCAATAGACATGTAAGAGTTTGTTTATCATAAATGTATCTGGCATTATTTCCAACATAAAGCATGAGAAATGTTCTCTACTTTCAGTGTTCTAGCTTTGGCTTTATATTCCTGTAAAAGTGAAAAACGTTATTACTGCAATGAGGCCCAATGTTAAAATACTATTTGAGTTACAAGACTTAGCTCTGACTATGAATTCCAATGCAGAGTTTACCTATCTCTTTGATGGAAGTTAATTAGTTAATCCTCTTGAGTCTTTGCTTCTGTGTCAATCAAACAACACTAACATTGACCAGACATTCATAGTTGAAAAGGGCGCTGAGTTAAGAGGATTTTAAAATATAGGATCATACATATAAAAGATATAAGGAATATCAGAGCAGGAATAAGATCAACAGAAAGAAAAACTCTAACAGAATAATCAAATTAATATAATAATGGCACCATTACCATGAAGATCCCAGTAAATTATCCATCTGAGAAATGGAGAAAAATTCTCTGTGCCTTGGCTAATTCAGTAAATTCACGTTTTGCAGAACAGATGAGTAGAGATGCTGGATATGGCCTTCCTAGGAACTGTGTACAATTTATGATCCACACTGGAAGAAGATATTTTTCAAAAGAGACTTCTCAGTTTTTAACATGCTAAGTAAAGCTTTTTCCACAAATGATGTGTCCTTTATCTGACTTGAGTCCACAAGTCACTATCAGAGTTAGCTCTGATTTTAATGGAGGATGTTGAAATCTCATTTGAAAGGTAGCATTTTAGATGGTGCAGAAGGACTTAGGTGAGGAATGATGCACTTCAAACAGAGGAGGGGATTGCCAATGTATTTTCATTTGTCCATTGATACTCTTTATCTATTTAAAATTAAAATTTCATTGTATGTCCTGTATCTTTTTACTTAGTTTGGTTTCCTATGAGTAGAAGAAGGGAAGGAAACACATTATTATAATATATTGTCTCTATGAATATTGGCTTATGTCAGATAACTTTACTCACAGGCAATGCAACTCAGTGAAGTTACCTTAGGAACTGGAAAATCTTATTACCAATAAACATGTAATTTTGTTCTCAGAGTGTTTCCATTTGGGCTAGATTCAATATTTATGAGAGGACATATAACATAACAATAGATAAAATATGCCCATGAAGTAATCTCAGTATTGATTCACAAACCAACATAAGAATTCAATTTTACACACTGTCCTTTCCTGTAAAAACATAGCCCACCTTCTGTACATCTATCTTTTTTTGTCACTCTGTCCTAAGTAGATAGATCATCTAAAATTAGCATGATGTCACAATTCCTCACACATAGGTCAAACCATCCTGTACAAGAATGACATATCAAGTGACCACTAATCATACATATGTAGAACTTCCAATTTTGAGCTCCTATAGTCTCACCAATGAAAAGCAAGCAGCAAAATAATCTAGTCAATAGACATCTGTATATTCTCATATGACTGAATTCTGTCTATGTCCAACAGCTAGATAGGAACCAAATCATCTCACTGAATAAAAGGTACCATTGACTGTTTTGTCTAGATGATGTACACTAGATTTTCCAGTCTAGATGTCACACCAATGGATTTCTACATCTACTTTCATTACTACTACTATGTTTTTCTTAAGATTTAGAAGCTTGTTCACTGCCATTATCTTTCTGTGCTAATATACTCTAAAATGTATTAGTTAATCAGCATATAGCCAATAGATTTTTCCTATTGACTGCGTTTTTTAAAATTATCATCATCTTTAGTAACTGAAGTTATCAACAATTTGTTGCAAGATTTATACAATGGCATACTGCTAGCCATTTAAATTGTTTTATTTTTAAATGCATCATTTATTTTGAAATGGAAGCAGACAGTATTATGGTAATCATCTAATTCCATGAATAAGATCAAAGAATACTTAATATAGTACATGTAAACACCTGTCTCCACACAAGATAAGAGACGTAAAAATTACACATCAAAGAGTTTGGAACTAAAAATTGTAAAGTGGTACTTATAAAGAAGTGGAAACAAAATAAGCACAAATTTAACACTTATATTAATGATGAAAATCATATTCCAATCAACATTAAATGATTAAGCAGGTAGTGCTACTACCTGATATGACCATGCTAATTCATTCCCTCATTTTGTGTCTTTACTAATGATGTCTCTACAGTTTACAATGTGAATGTCAAAAAACATAGCAGTTGGGTCACATAACAAAATATATCCATCTTGTTAGCTAGCTTCTCTAGAGCTGTAGGTTGTGGTCTGGTTATCTTTTTCTTTACATCTAATATCCACTTATGAGTGAGTACATATCATGTTTGTCTTTATGAGTCTAGGTTACCTCACTCAGGATGATATTTTCTAGTTCCATCCATTTCCCTGCAAATTTCATGATGTCATTGTTTTTTACTGCTGAGTAGTATTCCATTGCATATATGTACCATATTTTCTTTATCCATTCTTCGATTGAGGGGCATCTAGATTGTTTCAAGGTTCTGGCTATTACAAATAATGCTGCTATAAACATAGCTGAGCAAGTGTCCTAATGTTATGATTGAGCATTTCTTTTGTATATGCCTAAGAGTGGTATCATTTGGTCTTCTGTTAGATTGCTTCTCAATTTTAGCAATAGTGGAGAGGGTGCCTGAGCTGGCCTACCCTGGTAATCAGGTTGGTAAATACTCTAATCATCATCATAGAGCCTTCATTGAGTAACTGATGGAAGTAGATGCAGAAATCCACAGCCAAGCACCAGAACCATCTCCAAGAGTTTAGGCCAAGAGAGGGAAGCAGGGTTCTATGACCTAGGGGCATCAAGATCATGATGGGGAAATCTACAGAGACAACTGAACCAAGCTAGTTGAAACTCATGAACTTTAGATGAACAGTTGTGGACCCTGTATGGGACGAGACTAGACCCTCTGCATAAGTGAGACAGTTGGGTAGTTTGGTCTGTTTAAGGGGCCCCTGGCAGTGGGATCAGGATCTATCCCTGGTGCATGAGTTGGCTTTTTGGAGCCCATTATGTATGGTTGACACCTTGCATAGCCTTGATACAAGGGGAGGGGCTTGTACCTGCATCAGCTGAATGTTCCAGGCTTTGCTGACTCCCAATGGGAGGCCTTACCTTTTCAGAGGAGGGGATAGGGAGTGGGTAGGGGGGAGAGGAAGGAGGAATGAGAGCAGGATCTGTGGTTGGTATGTAAAATGAATAAAAAGTTTCTTAATAAAGAAAAAAAAAGAAATAATATATCCACCCAAATTTTCTTACTCACATTTCTGATTTATCTAATTAAAATATTTTTCTCATAACTAACATTTTAGATTACTTTAAGATAAATTATCTGAAATTATAATCTTTAAGTGTGGATTATTTGCATTATGGTCTCATTCAACTGTTGACACAGGACATGGCAAAGAATAAGAGTTTAGTCATTTATTGCATTGTTGATGGTAAGGCCCATTCTAAGCTTCATCACAGATCATGTAAGACATAAAGCATATAGCTGTGTAATGGTGGCACACTCCTTTAATCCCAGCACTTGAAAGGCAGAGGCAGGTGGCTCTCCTTGAATCTGAGGTAAAGCTTGATCTACAAAGAAATTTCCAGGACAAACCCTGTTTCGAAAAACCAAAATAAAAATAAAATAAAGAAAAAGAAAAGAAAATGAAATAAAGCATGCCAGTCATATCCTACACTGTGCTCATTTTCTAAACTGCATAAAAGTGCTAATGATGGAAAAGACCAAACACCAGTAATCAATCAATTTCTTACAGTTCTGGAGCATGGATGTCTAAACTTGAGATGCCAGTTCAGTTACTTATGGCTAAGGAATTGGAAGTGTTTATTCTAGGATTCATTCTGTGGCTTGTGGATGGCCACTGTTTTCCTGGGTTCATTTACCTTTCTTCCTTGAATTTAAAAATACAATATTTCTGTTAATTGTTGGGAATTTCATAGAATGTATTTTAAACCTCTTCATCACCACTCTTCACCATAATTCCTCTTTGATCCACTCCCTACTTCCTTGTCCTCTCTCCTCTTTTCTTTTTCTTTTGTTTTTAATAATGAGCAAGTCCAATTCGTGCTTGAGTGTGGAGCTTTCCACTGAAGGGCAGGCACTATACTAGGGGTCACATACATAAGAAAAGTGACTCATTCTGTAGGGTGCCATTTTGTCCTGTTGACCGTGTCCTTTGCCTTACAGAAGCTTTTCAGATTCATAAGGTCCAATTTATTAATTGTTGATCTTAGTGTCTGCACTATCGGTATCCTGTTCAGGAAACTGTCTCCTGTGTCTTTTCTGTCAGGTTCAGTGTTTTTGAATTTATGTTGATTTTTTTTTATCTATTTGGACTTGAGTTTGGGGAAGAGTGATAGATATGGATCAATTTGCATTCTTCTACATTGTAGGCGTCTAGGTAGATCAGCACCATTTTTTGAAGATGCTTTTTTTTCCCCATTGTATAATTTTGGCTTTTTTTTTGTCAAAAATCAGGTTCATAGTTGTTTGGATTTATGTCTGGGTCTTCGATTCAATTCCATTGGTCCACCTGTCTGTTTTTATGCCAACATCATGTGGCTTTTATTATTATAATTCTATATTAGAGCTTCAGATCAGTGATGATGAAACCTCCAGAGGTTCTTTTATACAGGATTGTTTTAACTATCCTGGGTTTTTTGTTTTTCCATATGAAGTTGAGTATTGTTCTTTCAAGGTCCACAAAGAATTGTGTTGGAATTTTGATAAGGACTGCATTGAATTTGTAGATAGCTTTTGGTAAGATGGCTATTTTACCATGTTAATCCTAACAATTCATGATCATGGGAGATCTTTCCATCTTCTCTTATCTTCTCCAATTTCTTTCTTCAAAGACTTGAAGTTCTTGTCATATAGGTGTTTCACTTGCTTGGTTACAGTTACAACAGATATTTTATATTATTTGTGGCTCTTGTGACCACAAAATCAACTAACCTAGAGTCATGGGAGCTCACAGAGACTAAATTGACAATCAGGGAGCCTGCATGGGACTGACCAAAGCCCTCTGCATATATGTGACAGTTGTGTAGCTTGGTCTTCTTGTGGGACTCCTAACAGTGGGAGCAGGGGCTGTCTCTGACTCTTGCTGGTTTTGGGGACCCTATTCCTCATACTGGGTCACCTTGCCCAGCCTTAATACAAGGGGAGGTGTTCAGTCTTATTGCAACTTGATATGCCATGTTTTGTTAACATCTTTGAAAGGCCTGACCTTTGGAAGAGGAGCGGATTGTGGGAGATGGTAGAGGGTAGGTAGTGGGGCAGGATCAGGAGACAGCAGCAAGGGGAAACCGAAACCAGCCAGGATGTAACATAAATAAATAAAGTTTAAAGAAAGGAAAGGAGAGTTACTCAACCTCATCCACATAGGTGGGAAGGACAGTAAAAGTAACAAGGAATAGGTGTCAGTGTGGTATACTATAATGTTCTACTATACTATGTAGACAAAAGAAATAATTGTGAAGAAGAGTTGCAAGCTGGGTAGAGCTATAAGAAGATCAGTGAACTGAATATTAATGTCTTCTCTTTAGAGTATCAGCTGTTTTATCTCCCTGGTCATAATCTAGGATGTACTCCATTGATTTTACCTTTCCATTACTCATTTGTGATCTTTCAGCTTCCCTCGTGTGTGGACAGTTCTTACCTCTGTTCTGAGGGTTGTGGACAGAAGGGGCAAACGATCTAGCAGGAATGCCGAGTTTCCCCAAGGCGGTGAGTGGCTGGTGACTGTGCAGGCCCTCAAGCAATCTTTAGCACATGGACTTAGAGCATGCCCCTTCTCTTTTCTGCACAGGAGCACTGGTGGTCTGCCTGGTAGCAGTTTCTGGCAACCTCTTCTATGAAATCTCTATGGGTATTGCTTTTGTAAATTTCTTTTAGGGATCTTTTAGCTCAATTTTCCTGGGGTAAAATGTAGTGCCATCAAGAAGTTCAGCCTAATGGTAGAGAAAGTTTCTTGCTCTCATGGTAGAATAGGTTTGTTGGGCTTTAATCAATTTGATTCTGGGACTGAAGAAGTAGCCGATGGAGCAGTAAAATGTCTTGTTCTCTTACTTCCCCTTTCCCATTTTGTAAGTGCAGGAGTCATATTGGGCTAGAATCCTCCTTAATGACCTCATTTACACGTGATTACCTCTCTAAAGACCCTATCTTTAAAATGTACAGAGTGATCACACTTTCCCATTGAGAGCTGCATGAGGTGGTCCAAAATTCTCTCAGTTCTCCAGTTAATCTGTAGTGCAAGTCTCCTGGGAAGGTATCTACAAGAAAGCAGTTTCTTTTTGAGCCTTTTACGTTTCCCTGTAGGGCAGTGTATTAATCATTTTATACAGTGGCTCTAATCCCATTATGATGCTCTCATACTTAAGGCCTAATGTAACATGAGTTAATCTGAAAGGCCTGAGGTCCAAATACCATTGCATTGGGATTTAGGGCTTCAACATAGGACTTATGAGAGCAAATTTCAGCCCTTACTGAGAACAACATCTTTTGAATTTTCAGCATCTTGATTTTACTTGGAATAGAGTTTTTAGATGCAACTTGGAAACTGATGAGCATATCTAGTTATGATTCATAGACTCAGATATTCAGAGAATAATTTAATCTGCATTAAAATCACATGGTATACAAAAGACAAGGCATACAATTGTCTATAGGATTATATAAAAAAATAATGTACTAAAATGTATTTGCATTAAAGCCTTAGCATAAAGAATATATTTGATTTTGTGCAGGACTTTATTTTCTGGCATGTAGATAAATATCTAGTATGTAAGTATTAAACAGGAAAATAGAAAGTGTATGTAGTGAATATCTTTAAGCTATGTAGCCTTCTCCTACCAATCATCATGATGGCATGGCCCCAAATATCTTCTGATCACTCCTGTTCATCCTTCTGGCTAAACTGGGAAGCTGGAAAATAGTGAGTCATGAAATTATACACATTGGTGGCAATTATTTTAAAGTTAGACATATTATATTATTATTATTATTATTATTATTATTATTATTATTATTATTATTATTTTGGTTTTTCGAGACAGGGTTTCTCTGTGTAGCTTTGCGCCTTTCCTGGAACTCACTTGGTAGCCCAGGCTGGCCTCGAACTCACAGAGATCCGCCTGGCTCTGCCTCCCGAGTGCTGGGATTAAAGGCGTGCGCCACCACCGCCCGGTTGACATATTATATTTTTATGAAGGCTTCAATAAAAAGGCATGAAACATACCATTCATCATTTTATCCATAACAAAGATATCCTTGCTTACTTCCTCATTCAAGTGTCTATGTACTTGGCTTAATTCTATAACTATAGAATGTCAGGTGTTAGGTAGCAGAAGTTTACATTTAGAAAGAAGCAACTAATCTAGAATTTACCCTTGGCCTTTGTGACACATTCTCATGAATGTATCAAATATCAGTTATCAATTTTATAAAATATCTTATTTTCATAGACTACTTGTGGTAAGGATCTACTTTAAAAAAAAATATAACCTTATTAGTATAGTAGATTACTCTGCAAGATTTTCACCTCTCTGAGTTTATTTGATGCATATTTCCTGAAGTAATGTATGGCATTTTTAATATATCTCATGGGTCTGTGAGATGAATACCCATCCCACTTTCAGAATCTTACCTATAAGTATAGTGCAAAGGATCTATGGGTGTCAAGGCCATTGGAAATGTAAGAACCTGGATGGGAACAAAGATATAAATCCACATAAACCCCTCTTCATAGCATGAGTAAGAGGATACCTGTAAATCCTTCCTGTAGAAGAAATTTGGTTTCTTGTTAGCCAAATGCAATTTTTACAAAAGCCTTGTACCTCCAAGTTCTACTTTGAGTGTTTGGTCCAAACATAATGTCGTTTTCATTATTCAGGCTCAGGTGAAATAGCACCACTTGAAGAGAGCTTTTCTGGTACATTTTTAAAAATGAGTTTGTTTGTTGTAGGATTGTGTCAATAATGGGACAGAAAAATAGAGAGAACCAATACACAGATAGACACATACACAGATAAGCAGATAGACAGACAGATATATGATATTGATAGTAAACACATACGATATACAGGTACTTTGTTAAAAAATTATTACATGCTTCTGGGATAGTACATTTAGCAATTACTAAGGTCATATTTAGAAAACCATTCAATAAACTGCACGAATATTTTTATGTCATTCACGAGAAAACAATTTTAAGGGAATAGTATGTTTTCTAAATCAATGCCCTGCCTCTCTTTATAATATATTCATAATTACTGAAAATTGAAAGGACACATCATAGAACAGCAGTATTTTTATGTGTTTCTGTATTTTCAAATTTGCTGATATGGATGGTTATGCAATACACCTTTGATGGTAGAAATTGCAGAGGATATGTGAGGGTTTGGGGGTGCTAAAGTATTATGTACTTCATTTCTAACAATACTTAAAAAAAAAAAAAAACACTGCTTTTCAGTAGCTGTTCTGTTGCCACAGAGATGCCCTGCAGTTGCTGTGGCAACAAATGAATAATCACAATCGTGTAGCATGTCATGGCTCACACATTCCTTTCTCATGCAGCACCTCATCTGAGGTCAACAAAAACTCAGCAAAGGTTCTGAAGGAGGCTGACCTAGTGTCTGCTCCAGTTCACGGATGAGAGCTAGAGATGGAAGAGACACTCTAAATGCTTACAGATACATCCTTAGTGACTTGAAGAGCTGATAAAACATGTAAACCCTCCATGACTCCTAGTGCATTTCAAAACGAATTTCATTTCTCTTTCTTTGTATCTTTCTCTTTACTCATGCATCCATATAATTCAAAAGTGGTCTTTTATAAAGCACGGGATAGAATAAGGTAGAGTTATCCAGCTTCTATCAGGATGGAGGTACTAAGTGTCCTAAGGCACTTTCTCAGTCTTTGAACACATGTTGTATACTCCTGTCAGGGAGGCACAGGGAGTGGCAGTTTTGGCAGTCTCACATTAGACAGTGTTCTCATCTAAAAACTAAGGTTTATGTTCACTCTTGCTCCTAAATACTTGAGGAATGAGAGCCACTGCAGAGTGATAGAACAAGTGTTTCATAGATAGCCCTATTTGCATAATGAGATCACTGGATGTACACAGCAACCTGGAATATTGCTGCCATATGCAGAAGCCACACATCCTATTCATTAAGGCTTGGGTGTGAAATATCCCCCACAGATTCCTGTGTTTAATCTCTAGCTGGTGGCTCTACTTAAGAAGGCTATGAAATCTTTTGCACATGAGGTCTTGTTGGCAGACTTAGGGCCCCATGGGTGGGGTTATGAATTACTTCTCCACCCCTGTTTTTCCCCAGCTATCAGTTCCTAGTGCCATGTAACAGAAAACTGCTACACAACTTCACCCCAGGGAACCATCTTCATCATTCCTGCCGTGCCAAGATGGGCTGATGCCCCTCAGTTGTAAAGCTAATACAAATCCTTCTACCTTTCAAGTTTTATTTTGAGAAAAATACAGTAACAAGTGGACTACATAAATCTAAATTGACTTTCAATAAACACAAATAAAATTGCACTGCCTTCCTCATGCATTACAGCCCTTTGAGTACACAATAGTGACACATACCCCGTAGAAGTATTACTGAATAGATCATAGAAGGAATAGTGCTGTCAATGCTGAAAGTCCTAGTGTACAGGGCTAAATTCTGAGCACTGAAGGCTAAGTGTTAGATCCAGACAAGAATTGTTTAATCTCAGCTCCTTAGCAAACTGCCAAATCTTCAAATATTTTTTTTTAATCTGAAAAAGAAATAATGGCATTATTTCTAAGGATTTATGTGCAGATTGACTGAGATACAGGCAATGAATGTATTAAAGTAAATTTAATGAATATGCAAATAGGAAATGATGGCATTTTCCCATCCTGCTGTGTAATCACATAATATTGATTCTCCTGGACCATGGCTCAGGCTCATATCTTGGCTGATATTATTTAGTGAGAGAGACTGAAAAGGAGAGAGGGAGAGAGAGAGACAGAGATTCAAAACCACAATAAAATTAGTTAGAAGGTCACTTTTCCTCAGATTCTACTTTCTACTAACAGTTGGATACACAGCATCCAACTCTATAATCACATGCTCCTCAACAACATGAGACATAGGCTTCTACAAACTTCGTTGTTTTGTTGTCTCCTCAGAAAATGAAGACACTTGTCATGTACTCACAAACACTCATCAGGTTTTGGCCAATTCTTCAGAATCTCATCTCAGGATACCCTCTCTTGCCCTAGAGGTTAGTTGGAGTGCCATGACTTCTTTATCCATGAATTGATACAAAAGGGAACTATTATATTATTATCCCTGCTTCAAAAACTCCCTGTTGACTTCTTCCTTACAATAGCAAATTTGTGAGTGGCTCTGACAAATTCTATCCACAGATAATAGACAGCATCTTCTAGAACATTTTGCCATCTTGAAAAGGCCAGATGTGTCTGTAGCCTTTTGTCTTCAGATAACAGGCCATAGCCAAACCTTGGTCAATTAAAACACTCCACTCTACATCTGCTAAGAGTTTTACACACACACACACACACACACACACACACACACACACACACACACACACACACTGATCAGAATATGGTAGCTACTGTTATCTCCAAAATTGTCAAGAAATGTTTTGTTAGTAGCATCACTGCTAAGAACATGCCTGGGATAAGATGCATATATGGGAATTACTGTGATGGGTCCTCTGTTTAGAAAGTTATAATTAAAAAAATTTGCGGTTGGATCTTTAACATGGGAAGATCCCAGTTTTCTGCTTCTGAAGCTATTCCTTGATAGACATTTGAAGAACAAAGGACCTTTATTGCAACACTAAAGACCATCAACCTACAGGTGATCTAAATAACTGTCTTCAGGAAATGAGAGGGGGCTCTCAATGCTCTGGAAGTGTGTCCTGACACAAATTCCTCAATTTCCCCACACTTCTGAGAAAGTGATTGATTTTTGTATAATCTTCTATCTGATGAACTCATTCAAGGTATCAAGTGTAACACTAGTTTTTTGCCTATCAGCAAAGAACTGGAAAAGGACAGAGATAAATAACTTGTTTCATAGATGAAATCTGAGAAAACATTTGGCTTGATAGATGCACATTAAATATGGCTATTTGTTTATGATATAAACAGAAACTTTCACTAATATCCGTGAATTGTTAGGAATTGACGTCTTTAGGTGAGGGATATTTTCACATGATATCCCATGGCAAAGGACAGTTGTTGCTTGATTAGCTTGATGATGTATCTAGTTATTTTTATTAGATTCCAATTTTTGAATAGCATACTAATAATGTGCTTTCACTTTTCTGAAATATATGATCCAGAGTTGTGTGGTAATATTTTATTTGTGCTTTAATAAATGAAGCTTGCATGGAGATCAGTGGGAATAGCAAGCCATTTTAAGTAAACAAAGAAATCAGGCAGTGGTAGCATACGCCCTTAATCCTATCATTTAGTAGGCAAGGTCTCTGTGTGTTCAAGGCCACACTAGGAAACAGAGCCAAGCGTGGTGACACACGCCTTTAATCCCAGTACCAACCATAGGGGCCTGGAGGTCTGTACAGACAGACAGAAAGTGACAGAGCTGTGTAGGAAGAAAACGTGATAGAGCTGGGCTAAGAGAACCAATGAGAGAACAAAACAGAAAAGTCATATAAATGTGAGTATACAAGAAGAAGCTCTTTTTGGAAGCTGTGGAGTTGGTGAGGTGAGATTAGTTCATGGTTTGTCCTATTCCTCTAATCTTTCTCTAAGGCTTTTACCCCTGTGTTTGGCTCCGTGTTTTCATTTATTAAGACCGTTTAGAAAATCGTCTACAGAATTGCTCTTATTTCGAGGCTTCTTAAAGTATGCAAAGTTTTCAAAGAAAGTATAGACAGACCCCCAAGCAGCCTGAACAAAGAATGACTTATTTGGGTGATAGAGAAAGCATCCCTAGAGAAAACAGTTATTAATAATTGTAATTAATTCTGATATGGCAATATCCACAAAGATATGCAACAGTGAGCTCAGTAATTTCTTTCCAGATAATTCTTCCTGACAAATAATTCATTTGGTTTACTAAGATATGTTAATGAACTAAATAAAGTACCTCTGATTTATTCTTCAACTGGTCTAAAAAATTAATGTTTGCACCCAACATCCATACACATTAATCACTCATCAGTTTTCATATAATGTTTGCTTTGCATTTTTTTTCTTCCATGGAGTTTTTGTTGTAATTGCTACATATGTGTTGGAGACTGACCCAGGACTGTTTGACCCAGGACTGTTATGTCTTAAGTTTTTCTGCTTAGTGGAGTCTTGCAAAAACAGGGCGTCCTTGGCCTAACCACCAAATTTACGTTTAGATAAACCACTTGGCATAAACTGTAATCGGCCAGCTGCAGAAGCCTGGGACCAAAGAAACACCCTACCCTCGGACCAACCTGACTTCTTCTCAAAAAAATTTTTCCACTCTCCCTGCTCCCCCTCCCTGCCTGAAATCCTGCTTATAAGCTGCAACACCCTGCCAATAAACGAGACCTTGACGCGACTCATACTGACTCTGTCTTTCTTTATGCGCCTGGTCTCCTTCTTCTCTCGCCCCCATTGGCTTTCAGGTGGTTCCCTCCTCGAGACCCTCGAATAACCTGACCTGCTGGACGGGTCAAGTGGCGCCCAACGTGGGGCTCGAGGCACGGCGACCCATCGGACGACAGACGAAAGAAGGTCCGGCCGGACACACATATTTTGGTAGAGGCGCCCGGACAGCATCACTCGTGCGACGTGGGCTACCTTGAGGTAAGACTTGTCGTCCTATAAGCCATGGGTAAAGTTTTGACTAAAGAAGCTCTCTTCATAAAAGATATGCAGGATAGTCTCAGGGAGAGGGGATTAAGAGTAAAAAAGAAAGATTTAATAATTTTTTTTTTGTTTTGTGGAGGAGAAATGTCCCTGGCTGGTTATCAACAGCCCGGGCATTCACCCTCTGACTTGGAATAAAGTAGGAAAAGATATTAGTAAGATGCTCAAAGATGGGGAAAACGTCCCCGATGCCTTTTTTAGTTTTTATGGTGAGATTAGAGATGTTCTAAAGGAAGCAGAGGGAGACAGGCGTGTTTCACATTAAAAAAAAAAAAAAAAGTTTTTGTTAACTCCTCTGACTAAAGTCTAGTGGAGAAGAAGGGAACTGTCCCATAGCATCCGTCACAGTCAAGTCAACAATGAGAACAGTTAACACATTACAAACAAGACCAAGGGTACACGAAAAAACTTTGCCCCAACGAGACAACCAACAAAGCTCCAAGAACAATGACAGCCTGATGTGCTCTGGGGGAGGGGGAGGTAACCCTCCAGGCTCAAGCACACCAAAAACAATCCAGACTCGAGGATCTCTGTCCTTGATCAAACAGACATCAGGGGCTTCCACATCCCTGTCAGTCAGACATATGACTATATGAACTTTGAAAAACTGTAACTTCTAAGTTAATATAAAAGGCAATCGAATCTGAATCTGATTCTGATTTGCTCCTGTCCTGGCTTTTGCATTTGAGTATAACATGATGTGTGCATTGAACATTGTATATTAAAAGTATTGACAAGAGAGGAAGAAAGATTGAATGGCATTTTCACAGGCAAAAGGGTACTTTTGTTCTGTGCCTTTGTGCTTTGTTTTCTTTTTTGTTTTGTGATGGCATATCAGTACACGGACTATGTTGTCTTTGAACTTGTATAACAGGCTCAAGTCTGGGATCATAGGTGTGTGCCATTGCGGTCTTTTATGTCTTTTGATATACTTCGAATAAGAAGTTTCGAAAAGGAAACACCACATTAGTAGTCAGAAACTACATTTGAATTCAATCTTCTCTCCTATCTGGACACAAAGTTTGGGGCAAATTAATATGACATCAAAATGCCTATAGTGGTTCCTATAATGTGAGGTGATTATTTCTTTTTTTTCCCTTCAGACCTTTCTTTATTCTTTTTTTTTTTTTTTTGTATTCTCTATGCTTTATTTTCCTGGTAAATTCCTTCTCTCGTTATTAATGTTTTCTTCTACATCGCTCATTCTTGGTGTTTTCCTTCTAACTTATTTTATTTCTATCTTTATTCTTTCCCTTATAGCTTATATACCCCAGGAAAATCTTTCAGACAATATAAAAATTACAATGTGGTTACATTTTGTTTTTCAAGTGAAAGATAACAATGAATAAGAGAAAAAAGCTGCATAATTTTCACATCCCTTACATGATTAAACATTTTTTTTTTTTTTTTGGTTTTTCGAGACAGGGTTTCTCTGTGTAGCTTTGCGCCTTTTCCTGGAACTCATTTGGTAGTCCAGGCTGGCCTCAAACTCACAGAGATCCGCCTGGCTCTGCCTCCCGAGTGCTGGGATTAAAGGCGTGCGCCACCACCGCCCGGCTACATTTTTCATATTATAAGTGAAAAGTAAATTGTCCAAAGAAACAACATACATTCAAACACAAGCATTTTGTTGTAAAATTAACAGTGTGTAATCAAGCAAGATATCTTTTATTGGCAGGCTGCATTTTGCAGTTACAAAGAAAGGACCAAATCACTTTATTACTTATCTTGAAAGGTAATCTCATAAAGAATCTCAAAGAAATCACAAATTTAAACTTTTATATATGAAAAGGAATCAGTTTAACCCTACTTAAACTTTAGGGTTCCTATCCACTCTTCAATAGTTTTTTGTTTTGTTTTGTTTTGGTTTTTTTGTTTTTTATATCAGTGGATTGAGGGCAAAAAACGGGTACAAAGAATTAATCATCATCTTTGATCACCAACCAATCCTACCAAGGAAAGCACATCAGCTAGTAACAATTGAGCTGCTTTGTATTTGTTCCATGTAAGAGTTCCTCACTCAGCTATGTGCCTTTCTAAAATTTTAGATTGTCTTTTGAGTTTTGCACCTCAGTGTAGATGTAACCAATCGTCTTATTAAATAAGAAGCAGAACCAATGCAAAGAAGAAAGCCAAGAGATCAGAGCTAAGAGCCTTACCCATCTGCTGCAGCTAGCCACTTCAGCCAAGAGAGACCTACTTCCTGAGTGTTTGGCTTTATATAGACTTTCTGTTCTGCCTTCTCATACTGTGGTAAACCCAACCACATGACCACCTTGTCACTGCCTGTTTGTACAGACCTCCAGATCTTCTATGGTTAGTATTGAGATTAAAGGCATGTGTCTCCAATGCTGGCTGTATCCTTGACCATACAGAGATCTACCTAGTTCTGCCTACCAGGTGCTGGGATTAAAAGCGTGCGCCACGAACGCCCAGCTCTGCTATGGCTTGCTATTAGCTCTGACCCCCAGGCAACTTTATTTATTAACATAGAAATAAAATCACATTTCAGTACAAAAAAAATCACCATATTTCCCCTTTTCTATTTTAATAAAAAGAAAAAAGGAAAAAGGATATAACTAACATAAGAAAAACTATATACAAAAGTACAATAACTATATACAATATATACAAGTAATAAATACCTAAACAATGTCTAGTCCATTTGTATTTGACAAATTCAGAGAAAATAATTCCATTATCTATCCTATTTTGGTAAGTCCAAAATGTACCTAATTCACTTTCTATCCTAAATAGTCTTCAACTATAACTAACTAATCTTCAAGTATAATTAACTAATCTTCAATCTAACTAACTAACTAATCTTCAACTCTAACTAACTAATCTTCAACTCCCTCAGAGACCCAAGAAGGAAATAATATTACCTAACAAAAATAAAAACAGGAAGTGCATGCAAGCAACTTCCAAAAAATTTGTGAGTTGACAGAAACAGCCAGCTGCCTGGACAGTCACCTGAGGTTTCTCCGCAATGCTGGGGCATCATCTTCAGTCTATAGGCTTAGCGTATCTGACAGACTCATTTGTGAAGTAGGATGGACACAAGGTCAACAGTTCAACCTCACATTGGGTGAGAGCAGTCCATGTACCAGAAACACCTGAATTCCACTAGTCATGTCATGATTAAGGATTTTAAATTCTGGAAATTGTTGATGGTTTTTTAATTCAGCTGTCCATTCTTCTTGGCTGTGTATATATGGCTTCATCTCAGCATCTCGTTCTTCTCCACATCCCTCTATTAAATGCCAGTCTACTATTGAGAGGCGTGAGCTTAGTTACTCTTCAAGAATAACTGTTTCAACTGCTGTTCCATTGCACATCAGAAGCCATCAACCCACTGCCTGTTCAGCTGCCTTCAAAGAAAAGGGCACTGTACCTTTTCCAGATTGCGAAGGCCACTACAGGGATGGTGCCATATTGTCCTGGCCTCAGAAGATGCCTTTTGATAAAGCCATAACCACACTTGTTTTTGGCAAGAATCAGTAATCCTTTGTTTCGTGTTGTGTCTGTCCTGTTTGTCAACAGTTGATTCGAGGATACTTTGTTGTCCAGTGGCTAACTTTTGCCACAAAGAAAGTTAACTCCATATGCAGTTTCTTCAATGCCCATATTTTCTCTGAAGTAGATTGGTACTGTCAGGAGCCAACATGTCTCATAGTCATAACAAAAAAGAAAAATTTTCTAAGTTATTAAAACATTTTAAATGCCATATTCTGTAGATGTCTGAAGGGTTTGAAGATGACCTGTCTATCTAAAATATATCTGCTCAATTTTTAAAACATATCTAATATGACTACAAGTTCTATTGTAATGTCTAACTACTAACTTTCATTTCTTTATATCCTAATAGTTGGTAATAACAACATTCAAGGATCAGAAAATTGCATTACATTGTTAAATGAATGGTATAAGTACAATTAGAAATATACATATAACATTTTCTAACAATATCAATTACAATATATATAATTTGTATACAATATAAAACAATCCAATCCAATGTAAAGTACTTAAAACTAGTAATTGTCTTTCTCTTTTCTTTTCTTTTTCTTTTTTTTTTAAAAAAAAACAAGAACCTTAAATCTAATCTCCTTTGCTTAGCCTTTTTCCTAACCATTGACAACAACTTGTAACCAACCCTCCTAAACTGAAAATTATCCCAGACCCAAAACCCATTAAAAAGACCAAAAAACCACCTGCCCCACACCACCTCTTTGGGAATGTGGGCATTGTATTCCTAAAATTGCTTCCTGCTGGATATGGGTGAAGTTATCTTTATCCTGAAAGAAAAATTTTAGGTTAATTGTCAAATTCTAGGAAAGGTAACTATAGCCTTCGTTATCCAGTCTGTGTATAATGCCAAAGTTCAGGGTTTATCTCAAGTCCTTATTCAAGTAGTCTTTGAGACTGGATCATCTCAGCTAGCCCTCTCAAAATTGCTCTGAGCACTTTGTAGTTCAAAGCTGATCTGTAGATGATGTTTGTCAGCTTAGTGATATTATTATTGTCCACGTGGAATTGTTGTTGTTGTGGGGCCCCATCTTCTTCCTGGAGACTTCAGTTGATGTTAGGCCTGGCCGTGATTTCCTGCAGAAAACTGATAAGAGACTTGAACACAAAGACATATATATGCAGCAAATTGAAGCCTTTTTATAGAATTAGTTAGTACTCTATATGACCATTCATATCTTAACAAAGTTTAAAATGTATATATATATATATATATATATATATATATATATATATATATCATGTAAATTTTGATATAAAATTTATACTTTAAGAAAAGTTTAAAGAATCAGAATAAAATCAAAGAGTTGAGATTAGTAATAGAATAGTCCTTTAATTTGTTTTTTCTCCTGTCCCATAGCAGAAGATGGCTCTTTTCTTCTGGCATGATACAGGGAGTTTGCATTTTCCTTTTAACAACATGCTTGAGTTTAAAGAAGGAGAGAGCCATTCTCCAACTACAAAGTCAGCTTTAAATTTTAATTGAACTGGGACTACTAGAAGACCAATAATGTTAGATCTTTAGAGAAGAGCAGATACAAACATTTAAGAAGACATAAATTTTTTTAGATGATATACCCATATGCCATTTCACTTTGTTTCCTGGGATAGATGATTTGTCCCTTTTCTTCAGTTGTCTCATTTGTCCAGTGTTCTTCAGATTCCTTAACCTTCATTCTCCTAAAAGACAAAAACAAAAACCTTTCCCCAAGACTAATTTTGGGGATGTTCCTTTTTGGAAAGTTATTATCTGATTAAATGAAAAGGCATGTGTTACTGGTATAAGTTAGTTTAAATTGGATGTTCATGCTGGTTGAAGAACTATACCTCCTCTAATTAAGAGGTCTCTCTTATTCAAATTGAACATTTATCAATTTTGATGGTACCCACAGCTTATCTTCTCCTGTAGAAACAAAAGCAAAACCTCGTTCCCAACGTAACACATATCCTGGTCTCTATTCTGAGGTCAGCACATTCTTAAAGTATATAGGCTGATTTAATTTTGCAGTTTTTTCTATTATCCAATGTCTCTCTGCAGCTGTTGTTTCTTTCTCATTGGCATTGAGAAAATTCAAAGTTAATAGAGCATTATGCAGTCTATTTCTGGGTGTTTTTGTTACCCCTTTCTGTTTATTTAGCATATACTTTAGAGTTCTGTTTGATCTTTCTATAACTGCTTGACCTTTAGGATTTTGTGGTATGCATGTAATATGCTTTATATTGTAATAAGCAAAAAACTCTTTCATTTTAACAGAGACATATGCTGGAGCATTGTCAGTTTTAATTTGTGCAGGTATACCCATGATGGCCATAACTTCTAGCAAATGAGTGATTACAGAATCAGTTTTCTCAGAACTCAAAGCAGTTGCCCATTGAAATCCTGAATAAGTATCGATGGTATGGTGTACATATTTCAATTTTCCAAATTCTGTAAAGTGAAACATGTCCATCTGCCAGATTTCATTCCTCTGAGTACCCTTTGGGTTACATCCTGCTGGTAATGGTGTTTGATTGTAGAAGGAACAAGTAGGACATTTCTTTACTATTTCTTTGGCTTGTTGTCAGGTTATGGAAAAATCCTTTTTTAAACCTTTATTATTGACATGATGTTTTTTATGAAATTCTGAGGCCTCCAGCACATTTTCTATCAATAATTTATCAATCTCATCATTGACTTGTGCTAGAGGGCCTGGCAGACCAGTATGGGATTGGATGTGAGTTATATATAAAGGATGACTCCTTTTCCTGATTGTATCTTGTAATTGAATAAATAGTGAAGTTAATTCTGAAGCATCAGGGATAAATTCTGCAGTCTCAATAAGTAATACTACTCTTTCAGCATACTGAGAGTCAGTTACTATGTTGAGAGGTTCTGAAAAATCCATTAATACCAACAGAATAGCATACAATTCTGATTTTTGAACTGAATTATAAGGACTTTGAACCACTTTACTTAAATTTTCTGATTTTTAATCTGCCTTTCCTTGTTTGTTGGCATCTGTATAAAATGTACAAACCCCAGATATGGGTTTTTCCCATACAATTCAAGGCAAGATCCAATCAGCTCTCTTTATAAGATCAATTCTATCGCTTTTGGGATATTTGCTGTTAATTTCTTCAAAATAATTACTGCAAGCTCTTTGCCAAGGTTCACTTTCTGTCCATAATTTTTCAATGTCCTCCTTAGTTAAAGGTATGACAATTTCTGCTGGGTCTATTCCTGCTAATTGACAAAGTCTCAATTTTCCTTTTCAAATCAACTCAGATTTTTTTCCACATAAGTTTTTAATTTTTTATTTGGTTTATTTGGTAAAAATATCCATTCCAATATAATATCTTCCCTCTGCATTAATATTCCTGTAGGAGAATGACTAGAAGGTAAAATAACCAAAATGCAATCCAGCTTTGGATCAATACAGTCCACGTGCCCTTCATGTACTTTGTTTTCTACCAAGGCCAATTCTTTTTTTTTTTTTTTTTTTTTTTTTTGGTTTTTCGAGACAGGGTTTCTCTGTGTAGCTTTGCGCCTTTCCTGGGACTCACTTGGTAGCCCAGGCTGGCCTCAAACTCACAGAGATCTGCCTGCCTCTGCCTCCCAAGTGCTGGGATTAAAGGCATGCGCCACCACCGCCCGGCCCAAGGCCAATTATTTCTCAGCTTCAGGTGATAATTCTCTTGGACTATTGAAGTCCTTGTCACCTTCTAAAGTTTTGAACAAATTATTCAGTTCATCATTTTTTAGCTCAACAATAGTTCATAGATGAGAAATATCTCCAAACAATCTTTGAAAGTCATTAAGAGTCTGTAGTCTATCTCTCCTAATCTGCATCTTTGTAGCTAGAGTCTTCCTGCCTGGCCCACAGTCAGGACAAATCTCTGTCACCAGCCAGTCCCACAGCCGCTCAGACCCAACCAAGTAAACACAGAGACTTATATTGGTTACAAACTGTATGGCTGTGGCAGGCTTCTTGCTAACTGTTCTTACAGCTTAAATTAATCCATTTCCATAAATCTATACCTTGCCATGTGGCTCGTGTCTTTCCGGCATCTTCACATGCTGATTGTCATGGTGGCGGCTGCAGTGTCTCCTCCCACTTTACTGTTCTTTCAATTCTCCTCTCTATTAGTCCTGCCTATACTTACTGCCTGGCCACTGGCCAATCAGTGTTTTATTTATTGACCAATCAGAGCATTTGACATACAGACCATCCCACAGCACCTCAGAGCTATTTTTTTATTAAGAGATTTTCTATTCATTCTATGTATCAACCACAGATTCCCCTGTCCTCCCTCCTCCCATCCCCAGCCCTCCCCCTCAACTCACCTCCCAGTCCCACCTCCTCCAAGGCAAGGTCTCCCATGGGGAGTCAGCAGAGCATGGCATGCTCAGTCGAGGTAGGTCCAAGCCCTCCTCCCTGCACCAAGGCTGTTCAAAATATCTCACCATAGGCACCAGGTTCCAAAAAGCTGGCTCATACACTAGGGACAGGTCCCAGGCCCACTGCCTGGGAGCCCCCCAAACGGTTCAGTTGAGGGGCATCTAGGTTGTTTCCAGGTTCTGGTTATTACAAATAATGCTGCTATGAACATTGTTGAGCATGTGTCCTTGTGGTATGATTGAGCATTCCTTGGGTATATGCCCAAGAGTTAGGTATAGCTGGATCTTGAGGGAGATTGATTTCCAAATTTTTGAGAAACTGCCATACTGATTTGTGAAGTGATTATTTCTGTCTTAACCTATAAAACTTTTGTGATGTAAAAGTATGAAAAATATTAAAAATAAATTAAACTTATAATACTATTCAGAAAGTCATCATGATAAAAAATAGGCTTTTATCCCATAGCTAGAAATCAAAGTTAGCATGTATAAAAGACCCTAGTTATTATTTAATAATAAATACAGTCAGTAAGTTTTACAGATTTAGTGGCATCAGTATCAAATGATTGAATTATATATTTTGGTACATGAGTTTAAGACATTGGTTGAATGATTTCCCTATCTATTTATATTGGACATTAGCTTTGTTTTGACTTAACAAATTTACTATATAGATGTTATTAGAATTGGACAACATGTCAAGGCACCCTATGTATGACATCATCCTTCTTCCTCAATAATGAATTGTCCATATCATTTTGAACTCAGCAACTCTTTCCCATTGATAATATTTTCAGTGACTTTTTTTTAAACATGTTTAAGCAACTTAAGGTAGATAATAACTACTGTGATCTTTAAAATTAACTTTGGAATAATTAAGGAATGAGAAACTAATACTCCTTTAATCTCCATTAGCAATTAAACAATGGATTTAAGTCTCTGTTTCTATTTTAAGAATCGTTATCATCTTCACTGTCAAAGCATCACATTCCACACTTAGCTCTTGCTGTCACTCAGTCTATGTGTAGATCATTCATTATGATGTACCTGTTCATTATCATGGCCATTGTTGCTTCTCAAATTTCCAAATGCTTATTTAGCTAGCATTCCTTCCCCCAGTTACAGAGTTTCTTGGGTTTGCGAAATAAAATTTTCTTTAAGATCATTCACTGTCAAGAAATACATACTATTTCAACATGAAAGCCAAAGGATATGCTTATCTATAGATCATATTCAATCTGAGGATGTATTCTCTTGAAATCTATGGTTCTTTTTCTTTGATCAGTGCTCAATCAAATCTGAAATTACAACTTACTTTCATGTTCCAGTGGCTTGTTCTTATTTCATTTATGAATATAAACAGGAATTCTCAACAGCAGACTAAATGCTTTTATGTTTTATATGAAAGTCTATTCACTTAGAGAAATAATTGACAGTCAATGTGTGCTTGTATTTTTCTCCTCTATTGTTAGGCTGGGAAAAGAAATTAACTTTGTAGAAACATCATATTGAAATATGGAAGGATAGTTCTCAATAAATCCTCAACTACACTAGTCAAAATAATTTTCTGCTTGACTACTGATGTTTTTTAATGTCATCCATTATTATCTCAGGCTGAGTGATTATAGTCATTTGGCCATGGACTTCATCATTTGTTAAAGTGGTACAATTTCTAAATAAGTAAATAAGATATCACAGTCATTGCCAGTGTCAGATAAAGTCAAAGTGTGGAACTGAAATTAAAATGAAGAAAGCCACTAATGAAAAACTGCAAACAATATCAGAAAGACCAATTGCAATATATTCATTTCTATTATATGGAGGAACATAGCTCTGATAATTTATCACTAGTAAGGAAATAATGAAGTAATTATCAAGTCATACATACTAACATTTTTATACTTTTACTTAGTTCTCATATCATAAAATAATTATAAATAAATTAGAGTTGTGACTGGTGTCAGTGTTCTAGGAGAGCTATAATTTATAGTCTGTAGCCAAAAAATTCTGGAGTAGCACAGTTTAATTCTGGTTTAAGGCTTTCTTCCTATAAGTAGCACAGTTTAGTAATTCTGGTTTAAGGTTTTCTTCCTATAGGTTTATAGCCACATTATGAATGTATTGTAATATTTTGATGTTCTTAATATCTCATTCTAAAAGTATTGGTAGACGAACTCATTTATAAGTAGGGAGTAGTCCTAAGAGCTGTTGGGATATGCCTAATAAATAAGGGTGTTTTTTCCCGGAGACAGTAATGCAAGAGTGAAATGGCAAGCATAGAAGTCACAGGACCTAGACCCAGGAAACACTTTCCCATCACTACACTCACTGTTGCAGAATTCCACCCCAGTTAATGTGTGGGAAGAGTAAAATAAGACATGGATGGCAAGAGTCAGAGAGTAGAGACCATGTAGACACTAGTTACAACATTCTTCTACAGGCTTCACAAGGTTCTGTAGTATTGGGTCAAAACATCCTTATTCAAAAGTAATATTATATTGTGAGATTCTGTCTCCTGGTAACATCAGAAGACATACCCATAAAGTTTCACCAACATGACCACCAACATGTAAGCTGAGCAATGATGACATCACTGAACTTGACAAACTGAGCCCATGAGGCCTCAACCCTACATAAAGAACTGTAGGCAACTGATTAAAACTGGGAGTAAGAGAGATGGTCTTCCCCAGGAAAGAGTACACCAATTGGTTGTCAAGTGCCAAATAGTCATCCTTGGAAACATACATAAAAGTAACATTATATGAACTCAACATTTTATATTTAGGAATATGTATATATATGAAAATACTTTTATGCACAAAATTAACAATTAGTGGAGAAAGAAGGTCAATAACATGAAGGAGCATGGGAAGGAGCATATGGGATTATGTGGAAGGAAGAAAAGGATATGGAAATTTTGTAACTGTATTATAAATAATAATAATAATAATAATAATAATAATAATCATAAAGTGATAGTGGAGACATCAAACTATAGGCAATATATAATTTTCCTTTGCTTTTTGCAAGTTCAGAATTCCATCAGAGTAACAAGCAAAGGGGTGCAAATGCAGCAGCTCATGAGACTTAATATAGACTCTAGCTTTCACCAACAAACTATTCCTGGCTTTCTGTTCACTGAGGCACAGTGAGCATTACATACTTACTTATGATTGCAAAGCCCATAAAGTGTATTCTTGGATCCCACAAATGTTTGTATATCTGCTCTGATTCTGTTCCATAGGGACCTTTATAAACATCTTCAAAGATGAATTTTAAATGGTATTTTTCATTTCTCATTTATTGTATCTATATATTTACCAAAAATCAACACATAAAAATACAAATTGATTGAAGTTTTGAACAACTTCAATAAATCCATCACTAGAAATCAGACAGTAAAATAGAGTATTTTATTACTTATAATAATATATTTCTGATGATCAAGCATACATATCAAAAATACTATAAAAGAAAATGCATTATTAGAAATGAATGTAAAATAGCATCATAAATTAAGGAAAATTATTAGTTTGACATCTTAAAAATAATAAATGTCCTAATTGAATTTAAACTTTTATTCCAAAAAGAGTAAAAAAGATAAAATTATTTAATAAATTAGGAAATAAGTGCTAGGCAGGGGTTGCATAAGACGTTTATAAGCATTTAGGAGGCAAAGATAGGTGGATTTCTGGGTTTGAGTTTGAGGACAGCATGATCCACTGTGGAATGAGTTCCAGAACATTCAGGGCTACACTCAGACTCTCTATCTGGAAAAACAAGCAAATACACAAACAAAAAGTAAAAAACACATTCATTCAATATATAATGTTAGTTTTCTACACACTGAAAATACATCAGTGATCAATATAACTTAGAGCTTACTTATCAGTTGAAGATTATCTCAAAAAGGTATTTCCAAAGGATGAGTGCAAATTCTGAGAAAAGATACAATCAGGATTCATGTCCATGTCTGGCATCTCGAAACCATATGAATGTAGATGTAATATTTTTACATTACTAACTGCCAAGATAGGAATAAATTTGGACATTCAAGTGTTTAAGGTAAGCTCAAATTGAGATGCTTAATTAGAAAATCAAGTAAAGAGAATAACCCAGCACTTGTATATATAAATATATCATTGAGAGGAATGGCCAGAGATGTTCACCTAGAGTCCGTCATCGTCTACATCAGCAAATTGTAATAAGATATGAAATAAGTTGAAGTTGAGTAGAGATTAAGACCAAATAAAGCAATGACACCCCAAGCATAAGCATTTGATGTTTTAGAAGCTAGAAATATAAGGCAAAGATGTAAAAGAAAATAGCTAAACCACAAAGGAAATATAAATAAGAGGAACAATAGTGAAATCCAAATAAAGAATATTCTTCAGGTAGGTGTCTTACAATTCAGGTAAATCCTCTGTAGATAAATAAGACCACTGCAGAGAAGAAGAAACATTATGCAGAATAGGTAACAGGAGGAAATATATGTTAACCTTTTTTCCCAGAATTGCACTGGTGTGTGAAAAAAAGGAAGGTTTAGTGAGACAATAATTTAAGACCCTCAAATATCAAAGAGCATGAAGAGTTATCTAGGCAAAGAAGTAGGTAATTAAAGTGTGAATCACAATGTAGAATGTTAAGGTATGCAACTAGAATTAAGGAAATGGATACATTAAATACATAAAGGTAAGAGAATACTCATTAGCAAAAGGAGAAGAAAGATTTGAACTGGAAAAGAGATTAGAAGAAAACTTAAGCCAGTAATTTAGAGAATAGAAGAAAAGAAAACTATATACAACTAGATGAATCAGTCCTAATGAGAACATCAGTAAACTTTACTGCTTAAACCTTGAGTTATTAGCAGTATAGGATGAGCCCACAGCAATATGAGTTTCAAAATAGTTCTAGAACTGTGTAGGTGGAAGAATGTCAGGCCACTGGCCCCTTTGGAATCAGTATCAAATGATCTTAATCTGGAAAGAAGTTGTAGTTGCTGATGAAAGATAGCTCTCACCACAGGTGGGGGTGGAGGACGGGATGGACTGATTGACACTTCACTGGGTAAGTCTGCCATGCACCAAGAGTTACAATTTATAATCTTTCATTATGTTTACATTTTACAGGCAAACTTGGAAATAAAATGGGAAATAATTATTTACATGTATTTATCCTTAGTATAGATTCACAAATCATTAATTACTGGCATACTGGTTTGAAACAAGCAAAATTTTTGCTACATACTACATAGGCTGATTTGTAAGGGACATAAAGTTCAGAGGTATCAGAAATCCAGAAATAAGATAATTTTGTTTTCCCAAATCAAGTAATATAGCCCAAGATAAGCTTTTAGAGTGGATAGTCATGAAATATTTTAAAAGAACAAAGGTTATTTAGAATGTAGAATACTACTTTTTTGTTTTGTTTTTGTTTTTCGAGATGATCTCTCTGTGTAGCTTTGGCGCCTGTCCTGGAACTCACTCTATAGCCCAGGCTGGCTTTGAACTCACAGAGATCCGCCTGCCTCTGCCTCCCAAGTGCTGGGATTAAAGTATGCAAAGCGTTGGGATCTTTATATGCAATGAAATTCTGAGCCCCAGTAGGCCTTCTGAAAAAGAGTAGCCACATGAGTTACACTGTATATTAGGACTGAGCTTCAAGATAGTTATGATGCTAATAGGATAGTCTTGGAGAAAAATGGTAGGCTCATGATTGCATGTGTACATTTGAGGCTATGAGAAGTGGCCAGATTTTTATTATATTGTGAAAGAAAAATCAATGAGAAAACAAATAAAAGCAAAACAAAAGAAAAAAACAAATAAAATAAAAGTAAAAAATATTAAATGTTTCTTTTGATATTCCTTCATTATTTTAATATTTATTAAAAAGCATAACAATAGTCTGACATTTGTATCAATATACTATTTCAATTTGCATTTTGGTATTTCATTTGACTGTCCTATTATAATGATCTATTTGAATATTTAAAGAGGTTACTCAATACACGTTTTGACTTTAAAAACACCAATTCAATATCTAGCTGAAAAAAATAATTCAAAACTGAAACAATTTAGAACTTTGCTGTCAATGAAATTAATTAAATTTATTTATTTATTTTTGCAGTCTTAGTCATGTGTATTTTTGCTGCACAGTGTTTGTTCTTCTCCAAACTGGCCATTCCATTGCTGCTGAGAATTCTGTGGATGGTGAAAATCAGACTTGTCTGTGTTTCAGCAACAGGATTCAGACATTGTATTGGGCATGTTACCCAGCCTAGCGTATAACTGCGCTGCTGGGAATAGTTAACTTCTTCCTTGAGATCCACTTGTATTTATTCTCTTCTCTTAATAGAGTAGTGTTTCTTGTGTTTTATCCCAGGTTTTGAAATATTCTGCAACCAAACACCCAATCCTTTTACTTATATGCCATCCATCATCTGGGATTTGCTTGCCACCAGTAGCCTCTGTTCAACTTTTTTCAGTAAAAGGCAAGAGTATTTTCTTCATGCTGCATTCAGACACTTTCTTTTTTTACAATTACAAGAAATCCTCACTCTTTGGAGACTTTTCATAACAAATTGGAAATGCTCTCATTTGTCTAGGCTCAGCTTTTGGGGTAATACAGTGAGTGGCGGTGGAATGTATTTTCATCATAGCTCTATGAAGGACACCACATAAAAGACTCTTTACAGTGGTCTTCACCCTACTTTCTTGTCTTTAGAAAAGATCTGGGCTAGGGACAGGGTGCTCATTTAACCTTAGCCTCTACCTTTCAGCCACCCCTAAGGCCACTTCTTTATGGCTGCTAACAGGCACTAGATTTAAGGGAGTTCACGAACAATAGTCTTGAACTCTTTTATTCTTGCCAGTTTTCTGAGTCGTTCCAGGAGAGCAAGCCAAGCCACATATCTTCCTTGGTCCTAAAGATTCAATGTATCTTTCAACACCTGGCCTCATGTAGTTCAACTTGCTTGGAACTTGCTGTGTAGCTAAGGATGACCTGAATTTCTTATCTTCTTGCTTCTACTGCCCAAGTACTAGGATTATATGCATGGGACACCACCATGCCTGGCAATGAAAAGTTTGTAGGCACAAAAATAGCTCTTCCACCTATAATTTATAAAATGATAAGCTAGTATCACATTAAAAAAGGAATTGCTGGCTTTCCCAGGGAAATAATCAATTCTGAAACATTACTTATATATTGCTCTATTAATCATATAGAGAATTTAGAATTTCTCATTTAGAGAAAATTTTCTGATAGGAAAATTTAGTAGATGAGAGCATACAATTATTTCTTGTCTATATGTTAATAGATTGTGTAAATATGGTTCATCATTTTATTTTCAAAAGAATTCTAAAATTGATCTTGCTGTATTTACTTTTCAGAGAATAAAACAGGTGTGATTGAGCTTAGCAATTTGTCTGCAGATTATAGTGACTGGCAAAGCAAACATGGGAATACCTGTCTTTACTAGAACTCTGTAGCCTTTTTGCTTTGTTATTTCTCTTAAATGTGAAGCTCAGATACATCTGGGAGCTTTTAATCTCATGTAAAGATGGTAGGACTGACTCATTGGTTGGAGGTGAGACATTGCTCTAGTTAGATTCTCAGTTCAAATTCTGATCCACCAATAGCTGTTCTAAGTTTTGTTCAGTAAATTCTGTGCATTTGGATTTTCCACCTTACTAGCTCTTTGAGTTCCTGCATACAACCACCACACAGTGAGAGTCTGGAAAGGCTTGAGCTGTATCCACTACAGAGAGATGAACAAGGCTGCCAGTCAAGTGGCTGATCAGTCCTCTTTGCTGAAGATGAAAGATTTGCTTTTTCTGTTGCATCAGGTACTTTACAAAATTTAGCTTCTGTTTGCTGTAGAATTGAGCATTTTAGGGACCACGCTACTCTCCTGGGAGCCTCGTACATACAGTTCTATGCCAAAGGGAATCTGTTAGTATGAGGTTCAGCTTTTTCCTCAAAAAAGAAAAAGAAAGAGTTGGGGGGGGGGGCGCGAGCGGGGATGATACACTCAAGGAGAAACAGGGAAAGGGATAGGGGAGGAAATAGAGTAGAAACTCCACAAAGATGTCCTATACCTTAAGCAATGTAGTCATCTGCCTAGAATCTTATAAATTCTGCTGCCTTTGTCAAAACAAGACAGGTTCAGCCATAGTCAAGACAGAGGATCACATAACTCCATCAACTCTATGAAACAAGACTAAAGGGTTGCTTTATAAAGGGGTTGGTCACACAAGCAAAAGTGGTACTTCTACTTCATTAAATTGTGTAGCATGAATCTTAAAGAGTCTTTATTAATAAAACAAACCTGGAGCCAGGTATTGGGGTGAACTGGAAGATCAGAGAACCAGAACAAGCCACGGTTACCTCACCTCGCCGGATCCTCAGCTGATCTTGTTTCCTCAGACTGGAAGCCTCTGAGTCCTCATCCAGAACAGGTCTCAGCTGAACTGCTGCTCAAAAGCCTAAAAGCTTAACCAGCCAAATGCTTAACCAGCCAAATGCTGCTAGTTTCTGGTCCTCACACCTTATATATCTTTCTGCTTTCTACAATCACTCCCTGGGATTAAAGGCTGGCTTTCTGGGATTAAAGATATGAGTCAACATCCTTGGCTGTTTCCAATGTGGCCTTGAACTCACAGAGATCCAGAGGGATTTCTATCTCTGAAATGCTAGGATTAAAGGCGTTAGTGCCACTATTTTCTAGCCTCTGTATCTAGTGGCTGTCTGTTCTCTGACCCTAGATAAATTTATTAGGGTACACAATATTTTGGGGAACACAATACCACCACAAAATTGCTTGATTTTTCATGGTCCCATAATAAGTACTTAAAAGTATTAGGAATCTAGTAGAGTTACATCATGTTTACAAAATGTATAAAAATATCATAGGAAATACGTAGTGACCCCTCTTCACAACAAAAGAAGGGAAAGAAAGTCTTATAGTTCTCTTTGTGTTCTCTAAACATAACTAGCATTTTGTAATAATTCAACAAAGCTTCCATTTGCATTTATAGCTTCTGGGAAAAGAGAATAGTTTCATTCTGCTAAGGATGGAAGTGGTGAACAAAGGTAAGTCAGGAGAGGAGATGAATTCTGTTTATTTCTCTAGTCAATACTGTCTACCTACTCTCTTCATTCATTTATTCCATAGATGTTCATTGAGCAAATATACTATGCTAAGAAACTTAGTAGAACATGGAGATTCACATGGCTTATTTGGAGTCTGATGGGGAAAAAAAGCCTGTATATGGCTAACATGCAATCATAAAATTCTGTTAGAATGCCTAAGAAGAAATATTTCCTTGTCTGGATTGAGGAGATAAGGAGGTTAAGGATGACAGTAGAAGATTTCACAGCAGGTATGATACAGCTTTTTTGGAGATTAGTGTAAACATGTCTAGAGGTGGTGTCGTAGTTAAGTAGCAAACAGCACAAAAAAATTAGAAGACTTTTAGGATAAGTGGATATACAAACATGTCATATACTGGAACTGCACGCAGTTAGATTTTTGTATTTTCGTGAAAATTGGTCAACTAATTGTTTCTTGGAAATCAGAAATTTGTTTAGCCGAACTTAAAAGCATCTAACCTAAAAATATTAGCAAAGAGAGAAAACAGACGGCTTTCTTTCTACATTCTTAATTGAGATTCACTTTGAAAGTTGATTTTTAAGTTATATTTAGACATTTTTGGGTAATAGAGAGACCCTATCATCTCAGAACATTGGCATCCACCTCTAGTTTATACTTTTTAAAGTAATTACAGGGAAATGTGAGTATTTATAGTTGACTTTGACTTTCTTAACAGTTATTTAATAAGACAAGCTTGCAATACTGCTCTTGTGAGCCAAGAGCCTGTAAGCTCTCTGGGGTCTAATTATCTCTTGATAATCTTGCCCCTTGATGACATCTGTATTGCTATTCTAAAACACGCTTATTTTGGAAAAGGACATACATTTTGTAGTGTAATAACATTAAACTGTCAGACCTGAGTGTTAACAACATTTTGCTCATAGAGCTTTCAGAGAAGATTAGCTCATGCCCTATATGTGGCTTATCAGACAATCTCTAAGATTTTCAGAAGTTATGTTTATCACAGCTACGTTTATTTTCCTTTGAAAAGGAACCTTGCAGTTTTAGAACCTGGCTTTGATTTCTTTGAGTGGTGCTGTTTACATTTAATCTGTTAAAATTTTTATGAAATCATGAAGCCAGTTGGGGTGATATAAGAAAGACATAGAACTGGCATGAGAAAAGGATTGAAGTCACATCCAAGTAAGCCATTCATATTTAAATGTTAGGTTCTGGAATCAGAAATCTTCAGTTCAATCTCAATACTTACTGTCTCAGTGAGTTTATGGGAATTATTAGTTTAATATATACACAGAAGGTAGTGAAAGATACGGGGACAATATCCTTCAAAGTTGAATAGAGCACGCAGGTAAAAGAAGGGTTTATTGATAAACTTTTGTGTTTAAGCATTAACACAGATAGCTAAAAAATATTCTCCTTTTTTGGATAATGAAGCTAAAATGGGAAGAAAAAACCCAACCATTCAGGAAAAGATGATTTAGACAAATAAACAAAATAACAAAGTTTCTGATTTATGTGCATAATTTGCTTTCCAAATGCTGGAAGAAAATCACTAGTTTTGTCAAGGAAAATTGAACTACACAATGTCAATAATAAATAATAAGTAATAAAATTCAAGTAACCTACTATACACCAACCCAGCTAACAATACGTGAAGCTTTGGATATTGCTGGTATTGGGAACAGAGAGCAACATCTGAACATGGCATTCATCGCTGTCATTATAAATAAAACAATGTATATCCGAGCATCATTTTTTCTTAATATAAAGCCCTACAATATAAACAAAAACTGAACAGTATGATTATCTCATAATGTTAAGATAAAATTCCATGCAGTGATCCTGCAAAGCAGAACAAGTCGGTCTAGCTGCCGAGTTTGAGCACAGCTGAAATGCAGTAGAGATTTTAACACAAAGTACAGTGAAAGGGATTTTCTTCCGAATGTCTCATCCCCCTCAAGAAACTATCATTCCATTGCCTCTTACTGGTCAAGGAGATATGCCATGATAGACCTTTATAAAGTGCATGGAACTGAAGAAGGAAGTTTTCCACAGGTCTGACAGATACAATCAGAAGGAAGGGACAATCCATGCATATAGACAACATGTCAGGCCATGGAAGGCAGTGTGTCTGTACTCCTGAATGAATAGACTTTTGCCATTTCAATTTAAGATTGTGTTTAAAAGATTGAATCCTGCTGATTTGGATTTTTTTGGGTGGGGATGTGATGAGAGAAAGATAGAGAGAGGGAGAGCTTGAAGTTGGATGGTTAAAGAGGTGAGTAGGATCTTTATAGAGTTGGTAGAGAAAGAATATAATCGAAATATATTGTACAAAGAAAGTTTAAATAAAAAGCAAAAAAAACAGCAAAGAAAGAAAAAGAAAAGTTGGTTCTTGGGCTGTAGAGCATAGCTTCAGGGGATCCTATGGCCTCCCCTGGCTTCCCCAGGTACCTGTACTGGCATGCACATACCTGTACACAGCCATGCATGCATATGCATAATTAAAAATAAACTAAGAAAAGTATCAGAAACAAGTAAAGTAGTAATATTTAATAAACTAATAAGAAATATATTAATGAAAAGTAAAAGGAGACAAAATAATAAAAGTTAATTCTGGATTAAATTTGTGTGCTATAATTCAGTGAGAATTTTCAGCTACTTATTTTTCCTGAAGTTGGACAGAAGTAATTTGAATTAATGTAGACTATTCTATGCATGCTACTAGCCAATAGAAATATGAAAAATAGAGGATTAAAGAGTCAAAAATAAATAAGAAAAAGTAAAGCCTTTTATGTAAAAAACCAAGTTCAAATACTGAAAGAACAATTGGGATAATAGGAGAGATTACAATCAAATGCCCAATTGCACCTGTGTACATATGCAGAGGGAGAGAGAATTTGACAAAGGTCAATTATTGCCTCTAAAAATAAGAATAATTACTAGTTAATTAATGCTATAATACTGTACTATCTACCATATAGCAAAAAGGAGACCTGGTATGTTTCACTATGTACAAAAAATATAATGAAGTAAGAAACTGGTAAGGGATACCTTTATTCAACAAGACCTTGTTTTCACTGTTGCTGAGGTTATATGGGAGAGACATATGTGGATACATATTCTCACTCTACTATATTAAACAGTAGTCTTCAATTCTTCTTATCTCTTAAAGGGCACATGATGAATGGTGCTATATTATAATCTAGAGCAGTGGTTCCCAACCTTCCTAATGCTGTGACCCTTTAAAACATTTCCTCATGTCGTGGTGACACCCAATCATATTTTTTTTCCGACCCACCCCCAACCATATTTTTTTAGTGCTACTTCATAACTGTACTTTTGCTACTGTTATGATGTGTAATGTAAATGTTTTGGAGAGGGTGGTTTGCCAAAGGGGTTATGACACACAGGTTGAGAACCACTGATCTAAAGGGTTGGAAAAGTTTTCCTTAAAGGACACATCTATTCTTTATAATCCCTGAATGACAATCCATCTTTTATTCAGCATTTCAGACAATAACTTATTGTGGTGAATGGTATAGAAATTCTCCCCATAGACTCATGTCTTTGAATGCTTGGCCTACAGAGAGTTGCACCATTAGGAGGTGTGACCTTTTTTAAGGAGGTATGGCCTTGTTGGAGAAAGTATGCCACTGTTCAGGTCTCATATGCTCAATCTACACCCAGTGTGAATCAGAGTTTCTTATGCTGCCTGCATCAGGGTGTAGAATTTAGCAACTTCTCCAGCACCATGTCTGCCTGCATGCTGTCATGCTCCTTGCCATGAAAATAATGGACTAAACCTCTGAAACTGTAAGCTATTCCCAATTAAATGTTTTTGTTTGTAAGAGTTACCATGATCATGGTGTCCCCTCATAGCAATAAAACCCTAACTAAAACACTTATTCAGAACAATCAGCAGTCTTCTTCTACTGTTCAGCAAGATGGGTAGTCTTTTTGTGTTGGCCCATGTCCTAGTCAGGGTTTCTATTGCTGTGATGAAATACCATGACGAAAAGCAAGCTGGGGAGGAAATGGTTTATTTGGTTTGTAATTCAACATTGCAGTCCATCATTAAAGGAAGTCAGGACAGGAACTCAAGCAGGTATGTAACCCAGGGGAAGGAGCTGATGCAGCATGGAAGGATGCTGCTTATTAGATTGCTTCTCATGTTTTGCTCAGTCTGTTTTTTTATGCAACCCAGGAACACCAGCCCAGGGACAGCAATACCAAAAATGGGCAGGGCCATCCCCTATCACTAATTAAGAAGATGCCCTACAGCTGGGTCTTATGAAGGCATTTACTTAATTGATGTTCCCTCCTTTCAGATAGCTCTAGCTTGTGTCAAGTGGACATAACACTCACCAGCAAAGCCCATGATATTTTTTTAAGCTTTATTATGTTCCAAATACTGTTAAAATTAATAGAATATTAGCCCTCATATTATATACATACAAATTACACTGTACTAATTAAGCCGGTTGTACTTATGTATTTAGAACATATATTTAACAATTGTAGAAACAGTGGCTAAAACATGAACTTTAAAAAAATTCATGCATTTTTATTTTATTTATTTATTTATTTATTTATTTATTTATTTATTTATTTATTTATTTATTTTTTGGTTTTTTGAGACAGGGTTTCTCTGTGTAGCTTTGCGCCTTTTCCTGGAACTCACTTGGTAGTCCAGGCTGGCCTCGAACTCACAGAGATCCGCCTGGCTCTGCCTCCCGAGTGCTGGGATTAAAGGCGTGCGCCACCACCGCCCGGCATCATGCATTTTTAAAATTTATTTTTATTTATTTTATTTTTTTAAATTTTATTTTATAATTTAATTTAATTTTACATATCAGCCACAGATTCCCTTGTTCTCCTCCCTCCCACCCCCCCACCTTCCCTCAGCCCACCCCCCATTCTCATCTCCTCCATGGCAAAGACTCACCTGGATTGAATCATGCATGATTTTTTAATTGAAAACACTTACAACATATTCAGATCACACTTCTCTTTCCCCATCTCTTCCCAAATCTTCCCCATCTATGTACTCATCCAACTTACTGCAATATTTCTCTTTTTAGTAAACAAAAGGCAAATATAAAAACAAACCAGGATAATAAAACAGCAAAAAGCACAAGATACACACATACACACAAAAACAAAACCTCTGAAAACACAAAATCAGAAATCATAATACACAAGCAGAAGACTGGTAATTTTTTTTTTAATTTCAAAAACAAAACAATATGATCCAAAAAAAACTACAAAAACATTATTGAGTTTGTTTGGCATTGGCCATCTACTGCTAGGCATGCAGCCTGCCTTTAAATGTGTTTTATATACCCTGTATACCCAGTGAGACTCCATTGGAGAAAACTGATTTTTGCTTTTCAAATAGCAGTCAGTTGGAGATAGCTTTATGGTTAGGCATGAGTGCTCTGTTCACTCTGTTTCTCAGGGCTAAGACCCTGTTGTCTTGAACCTGTAAGGCCCTGTGCATGCTGCCATACTCTGTGTAAATTCCTGTGTGCATCAGTTCTACTGTGTCTGGAAAACATTGTTTCCTTGGTGTTCTCCATCCTGTACAGCTCTTACAATCTTTCAGCCTCCTCCTCTGCATTGTTCTCTGAGTTCTAATGGGACAGATTTGATGTAGACCTCTCATTTAGGACTGAGTGTTCCAAAGTCTCTCACTCCTTGCACATTGTCAAGTTGTGGGTCTTTGTGTTAGTTCCCATCTACTGTAAGAGGAAGCTTCTCAGACGATAGTTGAATGAGACAATGATCTATGGTTATAGCAGAATGTCATTAGGAATCATTTTATTACTATGCTTTTTTAGCAAGAAGTAATTTGGTTTTTGTCTAGGCTCATGGCCTATCTAGTCCCAGATTCTTGCTGGGGGATGCTTTCTGTATGCTGTGAATATATGTGATTCCCATTGGTTAATAAATAAGCTGCTTTGGCTTATGGCAAGGCAGCTTAGAGGCGGGTGGGAAATTGAAGGAGAAAGACAGGAAAGAGAAAGGCAGAGTCTAGAGAGAGACACCAGCACCACCAGGAGAAACAAGGTGTGAAAGTAAGTAAGCCATGGCCATGTGCCAAAACGTAGATTAATAGAAATGGGTTAATGTAAGATATAAGAACTAGCTAGGAAGAGGCTTGCCATAGACCATACAGTTTGTAAATAATATTAAGATTCTGAGTGATTATTGTATAAGTGGCTGCAGGACCGTGAGGCCAAGTGGGAACACAGAAACCTTCCGACTGACAGTTCAGGACAATTAAAATGTTATTTATGGTTGCATCTCATGTAGTTGGCTTTAAAGCCAATCAGATAGTGGTTGGTTACTCCCAT
This sequence comes from Peromyscus eremicus, assembly GCF_949786415.1. Lineage (NCBI taxonomy): Eukaryota > Metazoa > Chordata > Mammalia > Rodentia > Cricetidae > Peromyscus > Peromyscus eremicus. Next base: position 41,419,542 of record NC_081426.1, read on the forward strand.
AAAGTTTGTGCCACTACAGTCATTTAAAAAAAATTATTATTTAATTTTGTTCTCTGACAATTTCATAAATGAATTATAATTATGCTCTCTCTCCATAATCTCCTTTTTCTCCCTACCATTCTTATGACCCTTTTTAACCATCGCCCGATTTTTCTATCAGTCTCTTACTCAAAATCATGACGTGTGTGTGTGTGTGTGTGTGTGTGTGTGTGTGTGTGTGTGTGTGTGTTTGTGATCTATTTAGTTTAAAAAGTCTGTCTTGTGTGACCATTGCAACAATACATTGGGGCCTGGTAGGGTCAAAAGTGGATGCACAACTGAAGGTTATAAATCTGCCCCTCCTAGTAGCAAGTAGTTCAGAAGTAAGTTATAAGTCCATTTGTATCTATCCCTTCATCCAATCCCGATAGTTGATGATCAACTTTTTATGAGAACCCATTGTAGGACCATGAGAAACTTAGTGCATTTTTACTAATTACTATAAAGGTATTTTGTCTTATATTTTATTCCAATTTCAAATTTATATCTTTAACCCTCTTCAAATTATTGTTGGTATAAAGAATGAGCATGATACCTTTTTTGGCTTGGTTTTATTGTATTATGAACATCTTGTTCATTATGCTCTTAAATTTTCTTCGAACAAATTACATCAAATCTACACCATTGCGGCTCTTTATTTCAATAATTATTCTCTGAATATTTATCTTACTCATTTGTCTGGTAATACTGTAATTGTTGCATTTAAAATACAAAACACAGAATTTCTTTAAGTGTAGGGAACTATTGATGAGAGATCCTATGAATTTATGTATTGCTAAGCTGGAAAGTACTATGTAAGTAAAGCTGACTCGCAGCTAAGACACCATACATTTTAAGGCACACTGCCCTTTCAGAAATATTAGTAGTTTAAAATGTTTCTATTTACACAGAACAGTATTAACTGCTGGTCATACTCAATATTAGGAATTTATGCAGCTCTTTCTTATTAAGTGTTACATCTGTCCCTTACCTGGATTATGAAGATGCAAGCATTCCATACAGACATACGTATGAATGGCATCCACACACAAGAATATGATCATAAATTTTGCCTTGAGTAGATGGCCATTATTTTCAGCATGTGTAAAATAATCCTACCACTTTAAATCTATATTTATGATTATACTTACTTTACAACCACTTTTCTATTAAAAAAAATGAAATCTTAAAAATAAAAAGTGTTCCTTCAGGCATATAACTTATATCTTCTTTTTTTTTTTTGGGGGGGGGGTTTCCAGACAAGGTTTCTCTGTGTAGCTTTGCGCCTGTCCTGAAACTCACTTGGTAGCCCAGGCTGGCCTCGAACTCACAGAGATCCACCTGGCTCTGCCTCCCGAGTGCTGGGATCAAAGGCGTGCGCCACCACTGCCCGGCAACTTATATCTTCTTTAATAATTCAAATAATACTCATTTTTAAAGTTTATTCCAATTGTACCCTTATTGTTAGTCTTAAAAGCCTGAGTAATTGCATTTAGCATCAGGTGACAATCCATGGCTAGGCTTTCTTTGGGAGCATAGTTATTTTGTTTTTTACATTTTGTTCAGCTGAGGTTGTGCTCTCACGGGAATCCTGCCCTCCTACACAAACAGTTTCTGGAGACTTCCACAAGAGATACCTTCACAGTTGTCTCTGCTAAGTTCCTATGGAGACTTTTTCTATTTTTAGGACAACTTTAGATTAGCAGGCTTGATGTGTTCACACTGCATTTGAGGGCCCACAGGCACTTGTGGTTTCCTTGGATGTTCTGATTCCATGGGATGATGGTTTCTGTTAGTGGCACGGGGGTATGGTACTCTTCTCAAGACTAGTAAGTGAAGACTTTTGTATTCCAATGAGAGGAGACATAGCATCCTTCTAAATTACATAATACAAAGAAATCAGTACTTGATCCTTGGAACTAAGCACTCTGGGTTGCTTTATTATATGAAAACTAGAAATGATATACTCAATAACAAAAATAACAGGCTTACAGTATTATTGAAATATTATTAATAGAACAACACATTTGGCTACCATATCATCCCAGTACTTTCCCCTTTAACTCCCTCTAGTCCCTACACTACTTTCTTTTAAGATTTCATCCTCAGAGTGTAGTGGAATAATGCTTTTGTACACTGATTTAATAATACACTGATTGGGCAGTAACCAGGCAGGAATTATAGGTGGGATAAGCAGACAAAGAGAATTCTGGGAAGAGGAAGGCTGAGTGAGGAGATGCCAGGCTGCCACCCAGAGAGCAGCAAGTAATTGCACACTGGTTAAAGCCACGGAACACATGGCGACGTATAGATTAACAAAAATTGGCTGAGTTTAAATGTAAGAGCTAGTCAGTAGTTAGTCTGAGCTAATGGTCAAGCAGTTATAATTAATATAAGCCTCTGTGTGTTTACTTGGATCTGAGTTGCTGTAGACCAGGCAGGACACAGGAAAACTTCGGCTACATCAGAGTAAGACTGACATCCAGATTAGTGCTGGTCCAGCTGCAAAACATCCATACGCATCCTCTAAACATAGCCAAGCAGAAATTCCTTTGAACATTCTAATTTCTTTTTAAAATAATTCTTTCTTATTTTTATTTTTCATTTTATTTGTATTTTTTCATGAAATTTTCATATGTGATTCATTGTATTTTGATCACATCCTCTCTTCACTTTTTCTCAAACTCCCCACAAAACCTCACCAAATCTTCATCTCAACTTCATGCCCTCTTTTATAATTATTTACTTATTTATACACATATAGATATTGAAGTCCAGTTAGTGTCTCTCTCCCAGATTGAGTTCTTTCACTTCTAGCTTACCTATCATTTTCGTCTTTCTCTCTAAACTCTCAAATTTTTTCCACTTTGAAAATTAGGATCATCTCGAGATGCTTTCAATTCAACATTGCAGTGAGCCTGGTGATTATATGAGATATGGTATCTGTATTCAGCATGGTCAAAGCAAGCTAATTCTATGCAAAACGTAAGTTTTTTTTTAATTGATGCTGTTTATTGCCCAGAGGAAATAGCACTGTATTTTTTTTTTTAAAAAAAAAAAAGCATTCTGGATATATTTAAACCATATTGTCAAAAAAGGTTTGTTATTTATGAAATTCACAATATTGCATCTTAAAGGGGTGATGTGATTCTGACATTTCATCAAAATCAAACTCAGATCATTTCTATGGAAATTCTGTTCAGTTTTTTATTGTTTTCAATAAAAATGTGTGGCTTCTTAGCTGTTTCCTTAAACTAGCTGAACAATCACAGGAGAATTGAATTAATTATTTATTCACCTACAATTGCATTTCTTCTCTTACATATTTCTTTACAATTTCTAAATAATTAAGTAGGCACATTTCATGACAGAGATAGTGGCTAAGTGTAGTTTACTATCACAGATACTTCTTGGTTCTCTCACGTTCTTTAATGAAAATTTAAAAGAGCTGATGGTAAATTTTTCAGTCGCCTTTGATTTTTCTGGTAACTTGTGTTCTCCATTATGCTGTTAGAGAAACAAAACAAAAAAGTGCTTCCACTTTGCTCACATTTCTAGAAATGGCTTGCTAACATCACATAGAGAAAGCTAATACATGCTTTTTTTCTCAAAAAAAAAAATATTGCTTTGTTGTTTTCTGCTCTTCTTCCTTCTCTTTCTCTATGCCCCCCCCCCAATTAGGTGTTCGTTTGTTGGGGGCACGAAGGTCCTTGCTTATACTCACAGAGAAGCACTAAGAGAATCAGGAATGTTAATAATACAGGGGTATCTCCTCAATGGAGGAGATAAAAATCAAATACCTGCATTCCATCTAGGAAGCTTAGAGTAGGTTTTGTTAATGACCTGGTGACCTTTTTGCTGTCTGTGGAGACAGACCTCACCCAAATTCCCTAGAATAACTATCCCAGACTCTCCCCTCCCCAGACCATTACCATCCATAGGGGAGATGCCACACACATTTTATGGCCTGCTGACCTTATGCTATCAGTCAGAGACCACACTAGATTCTAGGTCTTTTAGCTATAGAACCCACCTTTGTGGTCACATGTACTTTGTAAAAGAGTTTCTATGTAATCATACTTTAAGCTTTATTGTAATCTGAAATTGGACTAATTGTTGCCTGGAAATTTTTTCCCAAATTATAGTGTGTTTTAAATATGCTGACAGTAAACTGCTTGACATTAGACTCCCCAAAGTGGTTAATGAAGTCAATCTGCACCGGGTTTTCAGTCTTACCTCTTTGTGCAGTTTGCTTCCTTGTATGACACCTGCAGGGCCCCTTTCATTCATTCAAATCAGGGAATCATATATGCTGAAATTAGAAATTGTTCAACACTTAATATATACAAATATCAGACTGTTTGGTCAAATAATATCGCTTTTAAGTTTGGAAATATGCATGTGTTTAAACTAAATAGCTTCAAACTTCTCAAACTTGTGCTCCTGTTTACATATATCTCTGACACTGGCTATCTTTTGGAAAATAATGGACAAAACTCTGAGAAGTTACCATGGCCAATGCTCTAGGCCTCCTATGTGTCTATCCTGAGACCAGCATGTCAAGGTAGGAAACATTGTGCCAATTTTCAAAGTAAGAAAATTAGAGTTTCTAAGAGATGAAATAGCATAATCAAGTTCCTATAACTTTTACTTAACTGCCTTGGGATTTGGCCCTGGGTTTGCAGTACTCTAAATGTGCCCCTTTTTCCATTACAAATCAAGCTGTCTCTAAATTAGTTATCAAACCGTTTACTTCTGAGCCTAGTCCACTTTGATGAGAAAGCCCTGACTTTCCATTTTTTTCCTTTGGATGAATATTCTCATCTCTTCACTGCTAACTTCATCCTCTATTGACAATAGTAAGTCCAAACCCTTTGATTTAGGACACTGTAGCTACATATTATTCCCAGATTCCACTCAGTTGGGTAGGGTGTGGATCAAGTGTTCCAGTTTTCCACATTAATCATCGTATTCTGGCATGGTCCTCCTGCCTACATTGACTGGATGAGTTCTTTTTGGCAAGATCTTATTGTAACTTATTTTTCCTCAATGGTCCATGGTTTTGAACACATTTGACATGTTTTCTCTAATGTCATGAAAATTCCTCATAATCTACACGGGCTTGTTATTAATAAAACTATTTCTTCCATGGAGTCATTTTCTTCTGCACAATTACAATTTCCCATCTATTTGAGAACTTGAAACTGAAGCTCAAAGTCAAGTTTAGATCACTGAGATGATTGGTTAATTATCACAATAATCAGAAACACATTCTCCTTTCAAAAGAAAGCACTGCCTACATTTGAATTCACCATTTCCAACACTTCCTATGTTCAACTGTCGTTTTTGGGAAAACAACAGATTGGAACAATCTTGTAAGACAAATGCACCGGAAGCTGCCATGCAGGTCCTGACCAATAGTCTGTGTCTTCCCGAAGCTGAATGTTGACATGCAGTGGTTTTGCCTGCATCTTTCTCCTACAGCTTCCGTTCACCCGTTTGCCCATCCTTTCCTAACTCAACTTCGCCTTATCTTCCTTTGCTTTGTTCTTCCCTGTGCTTTATGACAACACACAGAGCTGTGTTCTGCCATTCTGCTTACTGTTCACACACTCTTGGAGACTCTCTTCTCACTCTTGTCTCCTTAAAGACAAATTCTAAATGACGTTTTCATGGCACATCCCCCTTCACTCTGATTGAAACTTCAAACTGAACCAATCCGCTGTGGGTTCCTCATCCTTTCTCAATACCTGCTCCCCAGCAAAATGGCCACTCTTCTAGCTTCATTCTTCCCAGTAATCTGTGTCCTGCCTAACTTGGATGGTAACTTGACCCTTTCCTTTTCTGAGCTACCAACATCCACCCATTATATCTTTTCAATCATGTTTCCAAAATCTTTAGAAGCTATCATCACCTCTTCATTTTACAAGAATTGAAATCATCAGAGGATCAGGCCTTTACTGAGCTTTTGCCTCCTCCCATACACAACCTATAATACTCACAGGGTAATATTTAGATCTTTAAACCAAATATAGTCTCTACGTAAAACCTTTCTCATTTTTCCCAAATATGCCCAAGCTCCTGACCAAAGATTGATATGTTAAATGTATCGGGGAATTTAAGATTATGCTACTTCTTGAAGGAATATGAGGTTCACAGAAAATGGAAATAGCAACTGTCAATACAAATATCATAAAAGTCTTGGTAGTGTAAATAGGTAGTGTGTTTGGTTAAGAATGAAAATTTCAGTACTATTGATTTTTTTATTGCTATAGGTGACTAATGAGCTAGAATTTGAATTGCCAAAACACTAAGAATGGTCTTAAGTCATAAGTATAGGATCACTCTATATATTATTTTTAGGACATACAATATTTGTAGGCATCATTGTTTAATAGAAATAGTAATGTTTATGGAATGTCTACTTTCTAATTTTTCTTCTCAAAATACTTCCAGAAGGCTCACTGGCAGAATTGTGAGGTTAGTCTAACTTTACTAATAGAAACGAGGGGGCGAATTATTTGTAACAAATATGAAAATATTATGAAATATACTGTTATTATCCTCACAAGTCAATGGTGCAAAAAGAATTAATGATAAAATATTTTCTTTGAAAAAAATAGCATTTATTGATTCCAATCCTCTACTAGTTGCTATGAATTTTAAATTACTTAATTTTTGCAGCTGTATATGGTCAATTAAAAGTTTTGTTTCTTTTAAAACATAATGCAACCAAACAAGCAGTGAGAAAAATGTACTATAGTTCCAGGCAAATGAAAACTTCAGTTTGTCCAATTAATGCTCAATTTTATTGATATAATTAGAGTATTTTATTCTGTTCAGACAATTGTATATGTATATTGCTCTTATCAAAAATAATGTAATTAAAATTATGAGTTCATTACTTTATGATATTTTCCCCATCAGTTTTCTGACATAAGTATATATACCTAATTCAACCAAAATTGTCAATGTTTTTCCCCTGGCTCTCACTGTTCATTTTTTTTCATGATTATGAATTAAAACAATTTTGTAAAATGATTCTCTCTGGGTTCTTGGTACACAACATGTAGTAGTAAGAAACTAAAGATGTATGAATATTACTTCCAATTTTATGGACACAAAAACCTAACAGGAAGCTATCTAGTGGCAGAGGAAATTTTTCAGGTAAAAACAAATGATTCAAGTAGAGATGTGAGGCAGGCAGGAGGCAGAAAGGCCAGAGAGAAGAGTTTCTCACCCAGTTCTAATGGTAAAACATGGAAGACCCTCTTGCCTTGAGTAGACTCACCGGCTTCTGCTTGGGGAAATGGCTCAAGAGCTGTTTTATTTACAGACCCCACAAAAGTTTATCAAAAGAAGGTTTCTGGTTTGCTGCTATCTCCAGGATATAGCTGATGAAATATCTCATCAGTGAGAGGAAAATACTTGCAGTGACTACAAAGTCAACATTCCAAACATGAAATATTATAATTTTACAGTCACAGGCTGGCTTCGTAGCTGTATTCCCTTCCTTTCTTTGATATAAACTTAATGAGGCAAATTTCAAAGCATAAATACCATATATAGAAAAATACTAGTAGTTACTGAGATGACCTATGCTACAGCATAAAAGAACAAGGTTACACATTAAGTAAACCACAATATATTTTGCCAGGATTATTACTGGCATTACATGAAATAGCCATTTAAGATGTTCTCTTGTAATAATGTTATCACCTGGCATTATGGGACCTTTCTGCAACATTCATTACTATAATATCCAAATAGCGGCTTCTCACTGAATTTCAACAACATCCGGGGTCCCATCCCTCCAGCTAGATCAGACACAAGGCAAGCAAGACATCCTGTTCAACTGTTTAAGATTCAGATCACCTGGTCAGTTTTAAAATCTTGCTTCTTTCTGAAGCTGTGTTTGTTTGTTTGATTTATCTATGAAATAATGCATTGGGATGATTTCCCACCAGATTCTCCATTGTACATTTAAGGGCTAAAAACAAATGAGTTAGATTACAGTTCACCCACACAGTTTAAATTTTGCTTGAAGCTTTAAATAAATGATGAATGAACAAAAAAAAAATAGGATTGAAAGTATTCTCAAATTCGCATAAAATTTATCTAGATTATTGAAGCTTATGAATGGTTGGATCATTAACCAGGATCATTACCCCTTGATATGAATTTGTCCTTCCAGTCCATACTGAGAACAGAAAACAAAAAATATAAGAGCCTTTTGTACAGCTGAGTCTCATGTGAAGTAAGAATTCATAATATTAATCAGACAAATTATTTGTTCTGCTCTAATTTTAAACCAAGTGATGCACTGCAATAATATTTCAAAAGTTCATATAATTCCAAAAGTGAGAAACTTGAACAGAAGATTTGTGAGTTCAAGGCCAGGCTGAGATACAAAATGAAGCAGCAAGAAGGCTTACATACTTCAGGTATGCAATAGTGAATAGTTTAAACATATATACATCTGTTTAACATGTGTATTTCACATATACATCTGATTTCACAGTCACAGTCTAGTTTTGTACCTGCATTCTCTTTCTTTCTTTGATATAAATTTGCTGACACAAATTTCAAAGCATAAATATGATATACAGATTAATAATTGTAGTTACTAAGCTGACCTATGCTACATCACTAAGTAACAAAGTTGCACATTAAGTAAAACACAATATGAAATAGTGATTATTTGACAATATGAAAAACATTTCATCAATGTAAAGCATACCATAAACAATATATCGCACACACATTTCCACCTTAGTTTCGTGTCACTCTGACAAAGTGACTTAAGAGAGAAGAGATTTATTTGTTCCAAGAATCTAGGTTACTGTCTGTCACTGCAGAAAATCAAAATGGCAGAAACTGAAATTAGCCAATCCAATTCCACTCACAGTTAAAAGCAGAAAACAGCAGTAATGCGTGTATGATAGTCCTCTGCTCACTTTCTCAACCCTTCTGCAGTTTTTCTTAGCAATGTTGCTTCCCACAGTGGCTGGGTCTTCACCTTCACCAACTTTCTCAAAATAATTCCCCACAGACAAGACCAGAGGCCAACTCAGTCTAGATAATTCCTAATTGGCATTCCATTCTCAGGAGATTCTAGATTGCATCAAGCTGAAAATTAAACTAGTAACCACACTATCATTTCTTGTCTTCATTTATTTACATATTTTGTAACAAGCACCAACATCATAAGATATACTATTTTAGAAACACTTAAAGCACAGTACAGTATGTACGGGTACATACATGTTACACAGCAGATTTGTTTTTCATTATTAATACTTTATACTTGTTGACTAATATTTCCTGATCACAGCAACAGCAGCTAGCCATCATTCTACACTTTTCCTTAATAAAGTTTAGTATTTAAGATATGTGATACAGTATAGAATTTATTCTTCCATGTCTAGTTTACTTGGCACAATGCTCTCTATCCACACAGAATGCTTCAAATTTCAGAACTTATTTTTCAAAAATGAACAGTTTCTTCTGTATACATATATAATTTTCCTTTGCCATTTATGCAGTATTAGACATTTCAATTGCCTCTGTGACTCCTACTTATTATTAAGAATGCTACAGTAACACGAGATGGCAGTGATCTCTATCAGACCCCAATTTCAATTCCATTGAATGCACAACCTGAAAATCATAGAGTAATTTTATTTTAATTTTTTGTGAGTTGTCAGCTGGTTTCTTTAGTGACTAACCCATCTTACGTTTCTTCTGTATACAAACATTCTTATCTTCTAAACCCAAATGGCACACAGTGTTGCTGTTGTCGTTGTTACTGTTGCTATCACTATTATTAACAGCAGTTTTATCAAGGCTGAGGCTCACTGTGACTCTGATTTTCATTTCTTTGATTATTTGTAGCAGTAAACACCATTTTATATTACTTTTGTCTAGTTAGTCCTATGCTTGCTTGTTTGTTTTATGAGTAATAAGTATTTATTGCCCTTTTCCTTTTAAATAGAATTATGAACTTACTTGTGCCTCTAGTTCTTGATATGGAGCTGTAGAATCACTTTGTTTTGAATCATTTGGATACTAATTCTTTGTTATCTGTAGTTGTGTAGATTTTATTCTGTAGGCTCTCCATTCCCATTGTGTATTATTTCCTTTGCTGTACAAATTTCATTTAATTAATGTAAAACCACTTGTCTATCTTTTTTTTTTGCTTTTGTTCTTCTCTTGATTTCATACCAAAGAAAAAATTGCAAAGGCCAATATCATGAAGGATTTTCTTTATTTTCTTCCTGAGACTTTTTATGTTCCAGGATGTATGTCTGAAATTCATCTGTCTTAGTTTTCTGTGTGGAAAATAAAATATGAAATGAATTTTATGTTACTAGTGCAAATTTCATTATCTTAGTATCATATAATGAAATAAGTAAACTTTCTTTCCTACATTTCATTCATATACTTGGTTTTTAAACAATATTTACTATGTATTGAACATTTTATTCATGTGCACAATGTATTTTGATATTGTCCTCTCCCTATTTCATTCTTCAACTCAAACTGGCTGCCTATTTATGTCTTCTTTTCTAATATATATATATATATATATATATATATATATATATATATATATATATTACATATACATATATTATACACACACATATATATATACACACAAAACATATATTTTTCCCACTAAAATTTCTTAGTTCTGCCCACATACACATTTGGTGCAGGGCCATCCAATGGAGTAGGAACAATATATTCATGGAAAAATTCCTTTCCCTCCCCTAGTAGATGTCAACTTCCAATCTAGCTAGAATTAGGACCTCTGGAGCTCCTCTCCTACCCATACTGGAACGTTAACTTCAATGATCTTTCACAGGATTTGTACAGAAAGAAACAGTTTCTATGAGTTCATGAGTGCCACAGCTGTGTCAGGTCCTGAAGACAGCAGTTCAACACAGGACTCTTCCCCACTCTCAGTGTTCCTGTTCTTTCTGCCCTTCTTCAATGGTGTCCCTGGGCTTTGGAGACAAGGGGAGAGATGCTTAATATAAATGTCTCATGTAAGGAAGTCACTTATTTATAGCACTTTGACCAGTTATGAGTCTCTGCATTAAACTATGCCCACTGCACAAACAAGCTTTCCTAACCAAGACTGCAAACACTACAGATCTACGAGTATACACATAAATATTTTAAAAGCAGTTTGACATCATAGCCACTTAGCAAAATAACAATAGTTATCTCGCCCATAGTCTTGCCTATGACTATCGATTGCATGGTCTTTTGACCAGGTTTATATTATAATGAGGCATGAATTGTTTTTTGTAGAGCATCTTAAATCTAAACAGAAAGTAGTTAAGTTGCCCCAGTAGCAAGTCATGCCACTAATTGCACCAGTAGGCACCTCTTATCTGGCAGGTAAACATTAAGTGTGAATGTTGGAGTGTTGGGTGAGAAAACCCATGCATTTCCTCCCAACAGCCTACACTGAACATTCCAGTCATATGAAAACTGATAGAACAAAGAGAGTTTCCTGGTTGTTTAATACTGATTTCTCTATGTCCTACAGCTAAAATATGTGGTGTCTCTAGTAAGAGGATTATATCATCTAGTTATAGTAGGCAACCAAGAGAAATTACAATATACTCTTTTTGTTGTTGTTGTTGTTACTGCCCTGATCAAAAACTGTAGGGAGGTATCTCATGCCTGGCATGGAGTTTTTCATTTAATAATCCATGTTGTTTGGGAGCAGTATTGTCCACCCATGTAGAATATCTGTGTTCAATTTTCTTATCAAATTTGTATTTTGTAGTAAACAATCTAATATGTTTCTATAAACCGTTTTCATACAACTTTAGATTTTTGTTAGATGATACCCTACTTCCTCTTCTCTCCCATCCTGTGGTTCCCACCCATGTTAAGCCTTAGAATGTGATTACTGTTCCTCTTGCTTCATTTTCTGTATATAATTTTTTTACCTTCCTATTATATTTTAAACTTAGCTGTTATAAATTCCTTTAATATGTTCTTATCATAGTTTTGATTTTTCATTCAATTATAATATATGTTTTTGGTGCCTATTTTCCTCATTTGGACTAGATTGCAATTAAATTACAATTAAAAAATAAAAACAGTAAAGAACAAAAATATAAAAAAGTTACAATTCTTTGCGGTTATAGTGTTTGATTGGTAAGCCAAAGAAAAAATTAATGCTAAAATTTAGTTATTTTGTTCAAGATATATTTCTAAGGTAAACCCTTACATAAACAGTAATGCCACTCATAATCTGATCATTCTTAGTATTTTGTGTCATGTATTCAGAGCCCTGATACTTTGCTCCCAGGAAACTTCAAAGTAACAAACTTACCATCTTCATTGGGGATATTCATACAAGTTGACTAATACAAAAAATTTCTGTGAATTTCTCTGAAAGATTTGTTTATACTCATACCACTTCACAATTATGTGGTAAACCCCTCCTCTCCAAATTATGGCATGTTAATCAAAAGGCCTATGCAGAAAATGTGAGGACCAGAGCCATGAGATTCATGATGCCTGGCATGTCTCCAAACTGAGATGGTAGTCACGATTATGTGTGGACTGCCTCTGGAAAGCCATTGTAAGTTTAAATGTCACAAGTCAACAACATATTCAGCCATATATGATACCAACTACTGTTGCTTTTTTTCACATCACCAAGTAGGATATTTTATATTAATATCTATGTCATTGTCCAAGTTTCTGCTTCTTTGACTTATTCTTAACGGGGATCCCATAAAAACCAATCCAACTACAGAGCTGTGGAGCCCAATATCAATGGATACATCTACAAAACCCTGCACATCTAAGGCTCAGGGAACATTAGAGAAAGATGGGTCAAAGAAGATTTTTAGAACCAAAGGATCAGGTTGTTCCATGTGAGAGTGTGGTTCCTAGGAAATGTCAAAAGCTACACTCATAAAATCTCACCAACCTTACTGCCCAAATATGTGCTGAACAAAGACAACACCAACATACACACCAAAATGGACCCAGAAAAACTAGAAGGCTTAAACCCTATGCAAAGAAACAGGCAGCTGAGGAAAACTGTGAGTAGGAGAGTTGGTCCTCCTCAGGGAAGAACACAACACTTGATTGTCCAGTGTCAAATGGTCAGCCATGAAAACATACATACAAGTAACATTACACAGATTCAACAGGTTACACTTAGGAATATATATATATATATATATATATATATATATATATATATATATATTCCTATATACATATATACGTATGTATATACAAATACATATATGCATTCCCTTCAGCCAAAGAATGGATAAAGAAAATGTGGCACATATACACAATGGAATACTACTCAGCAGTGAAAAACAATGACATCATGTAATTTGTATGCAAATGGATGGAACTAGAAAATATCATCCTTAGTGATGGATGGACAAACATGGTATGTACTCACTCATAAGTGGATACTAGATGAAAGGCAAAGGATAACCAGACTACAACCCACAGCTCCAGAGAGGCTAGCTAACAAAGAGAACCCCAAGAGTGACCCATGGATTGCCCTGGGAAGGGGGAATGGATGAGATTTCCATGAGTAGACTAGGGGTGAGGGGGACAATGGAGGGTAGGGGATAGAGGATGAGAACGTAAGGGAACAGGATGGTCGAGCTGGATGGAATGGAAGAGCAATGATGAAAGAGATACCATGATAGAGGGAGACACCATGGAGATAGGGAGAAACCAAGTGGTAGGGAAGTTCCCAGAAATCCACAAGAATGACCCCATCTTAGACTACTAGCAATAGTGGAGAGGGTGCCTGAACTAGCCTACCTTGGTAATAAGATTAGTGAGTACCCTAACTGTCATCATAGAGTCTTCATCCAGTAACTGATAAAAGCAGATGCAGAGATCCACAGCCAAGTACCAAGCCAAGCTCCAGGAGTCCAGTCAAAGAGAGAGAAGAGGGATTCTATGAACAAGAGGCATCAAGATCATGATGGGGAAATCTACAGAGACAACCAAACCAAACTAGTGGGAACTCAGGAACTGTAGACCAATACCTGTAGTGCTTCCATGGGACTGAACTAAGCCCTCTGCATAGGCAAGACAGTTATATAGCTTGATATGCTTAAGGAGCCCTCTGTCAATGGGATCAGGATCCATTTCTAGGACATGAACAGACTTTTTGGAGCCCACTGCCTATGCTGAGACAACTTACGCATGCTTGGTGCAGGGGGTGGGGTGGGGCTTGGACCTGCCTCATCTGAGTTATGATGGCACCCCATGGGAGGACTTGCATTGGAGGAGGTGGGAATGGGGTCTGGGAGGAGGAGAGGGGGTCTGTGGTTGGTATGTAAAATGAATAGAAAATTTCTTAATAAAAAAATACTTACATAAAAGAAAAGAAAAAAGAATTCATTCATTTGGAAGACAGTGAGGAGGGATATATGGGAGGGTTTGGACGAAAGAAGGATTGTAGGGCAATTTTGTAATTATAATTATAATCTCAAAAATAATATAAGAATGTGTTGATAGACAACAAAATCCTTTTGGAATCATTTGTTAGCAACTACCTTTTATCCTTGGCTGGATTCTCTGAACCAGTTGTAAAGGGAATGGCAAGTTTTAGTTTTTATATTACCTGGATATAGTGATTCTTTTATGAGATTATTGGGTTCTAAGGCTCCTAATATCAACTATGCAGATATGTAACAATGATTTCCAAATATACAACCTGGTTCTTCTCTCCACTCCTACACCCACCTCCAACTCAGTATACTTTGGTAACAACCAAGGCCGTAAAAGCAACAGCCTTGGTTTAAGATGGCCTGCTGTAGGCAATTGATCAACTTGCACAGAATCTGTCTGAATCTCTCCTCTCCTTTATTAGAATCAATCCACTTCAGTCTATTAAATGGGTAACAGAATTTATTAAGATATACATTGAGGAAATAGCAGGGCAATGGTGGTACATGCCTTTAATCCCAGCACTCAGGAGGCAGAGCCAGGCGGATCTCTGTGAGTTCAAGGCCAGCCTGGTCTACAGAGCTGGACAGGCATCAAAACTACACAGGGACAGGCATCCAGGACAGGCATCAAAACTACACAGGGAAACCCTGTCTCAAAAAAAACCCAATAGATAGGTACATAGATAGATAGATAGCTAGATAGCTAGGTAGATAAATAGATAGATGATAGATAGATTGAGAGAGAGAGAGAGAGAGAGAGAGAGAGAGAGAGAGAGAGAGAGAGAGAGAGAGAGAGAGAGAGAGATTGAGGAAATACAATCATGGTTACAGAATGAAGTAGACAGCAGAAGTCATTCTCTGATCTGACCAGGAGCTAATCCATTTCATGGGCAGGAGGAGGGAGATGGGGCATGTGACCTTTCTCCCTTTCCTTATAAGAGGTCACTTACATCAGCAGGAAGCACAACCTCCTCTTGGCCGTATAGCCCAAGGTCATGGGCAGAGCAAATACCACTACACTCTTTCCTGGCTTGGATCCCCTTCTCAGTTACAGAGAATGCCAGTCCAAATCCTAGGTAGGAATCATCTATATTTCCATCCTTTCTGGTCTTGTTCACATATATCTCACAACCAGTCTTCACTACTTTGCCTCATTAATGCAGCTAGAATATATCCGTGGCTTAGTACTGTTCTATTAGCTATTGCCTTTGAAATTTCTGTTTTTGGCCCATACATGGGTTTTGCTAAGATTTATATTACACGTCTCCATAGGTTTATGTGGTAAAGGCTTAGTTTTCAGACTGGCACTATTACATCCTTGGAAGATACATGTAGAATGGTTGGCCTAATAAGAAGTCATTAAATTAAATAAGAAGTCACATTCTCAAAGGAGATTACGGTATTCTAGTACTATGAAGATAAGCACAGTTCATGCATTTTTCCTCTATGGTAATATGTTAGCATGTTGACTCATGCACTATATGTAATATTCTTGAGGAGGTCAAACTGATGGAACTTCCCTATCTAGGACACTAGAGATAGGAAACTATGAGGTAATTAAATCTTTTCCTATTTGTTACTTCTCTTCTTCAACTATTTTGTTTCAGTAATACAAACTTCGTTAATACAGCCTCTTTCCTCACCTAAGATTCTTTCCTAAACTCGGTATTTTTAGTAATAATTTTCTTCATCATCTAGTTAAAATAGATCCCCACTCCCTCATGCATGGGTCTTCTTTGGTCCAGGAGATCTGAATCAAAACAATAAAAGTTGTGTGCTCTTTGAAGAAGGCGACTGTATATCAGCAGCATCCCTGGGATCAAACTCTGGGGGCCAGGCTTCCTCAGCAAATGTGATTTACTTACTGAGTCATCTACTGGCCTGACTTGAGGTCTTGTACCCATTCCTCTACTGAATATTTCAGAAAGAATTGTCCGGCAAGTTCCTGTTGGCTTTCTGTTTTGAGAGGTATGGTTTCATGTAACTTGAGGTTGTCGATATGCTTGCCACATACACAGAATTAACCTTAAACACTTGATCCTTTTGCTTTTACTTCTCAACTGCTCTGGTTAGAGACATGCTCACTAATCCCAGCTTTTCCTACAATCTTATATTCATAACTGCCACTATCTGTCCCTTTTCCCCTCTCTCCCTCTCTCCTTCTTTCTCTCTTCCTCTCCTCAACCTCCCTTCCCACCACCCCCCATCTCTTCCGTGTTCTTGGAGTGAGGTCCACATGCAAACTTAAGATGAAAATGAAACCTGTTGACTTTCTCCTCCTTGTCTCTGAAATAGTTCTTGAATCATCTCCACAGCTTTGTTTGTACTCTAGGTTATACTCATTTCTCTCTTAAATTACTGCAACAGATTTCTAGCTGGTCACCCCAGAGTGATTTCTGCATTTACCATTAAACAAGCCTTGAGGCTACAGGCAGAGCAATCCTTTTCAAGTTCTTTTTTAAAAATACATGTTAAATCTAATATAACATAATTTCTGCTCCAAACTAATGGCTTTAGAATGAAAAGAAATTCTTGAATGGTAGTTATCAACCTGCTTGACTCAATACCTCTTGTACTTCAGTCTCATAAGGCTATCCTTCCCCCTAGTATCTCATCTCCAGTCTTGCCAGACTTCCCTGTAATTCTCTAAACATGTCCCTTGCTTCCTCTCTTCTTGACACTCCATCTTTTTACATTGACAACCCTAACATTCATGCCCACTGAAACATTAACTCCTCAGCAGAGTCCATTTTTCTAAGTTTATCTAGATATGGTTAAATTAACTCATTTTACACTTGAATAAACCTTTTTGTTTCTTCCCTGTACATTTTTACACTTGTTTTACATAATTATACCAATAATTAATACTTTAAATACATGTCTTCATGGTTGTTTGCATGTCCCATTAATACAGATACTCTTTCCTCTTTATTCTCATTCTGACATTTAGTGTGGTATGAGGAAGATAATGAAGGATTAAAAACAATTAATAAATATTTTACTTTTATTTATTATGGGACATGTGTGATTTATCTAAATAAAATGTATAGGAGTGACTTATTTTTTAAATATAAATTGACATATCAGGCCTTGTCATTTGCTTGTGTTTAATACTCTTAATGACTCCTCATTCCCAAGCCTAAACATTAAAGTCCCTAGTCTGACAGATGAGACCTCAGTATGTAAATTACTTCCCACTTGCTTGACAAAGGCAACTTAAGGAAGGAAGGACTTTTCAGGCTCACAATGTCAAGGTACAGTCCTTTGAGCTGGGGAAATCAGGGCAGCAAAATATCTGAAGCATATGGTCATGGTGCATCTGCAGGCAGGAAGCAGAAGGAGCCAATGATGCTGCTCAGCTCAGTTTCTCCTTTTTATCCAGTTCAGGACCTCAGCCCACACAAAGGTGCAGCCCACAATTATAGTGGACTTCCTATCTCAGTTTACCTCGTCTAGATAATTCCTCAGAGGCACGAATATGCAATTCTGGATCCTTTCAAATTGATAATGTGAACCAGCACCCACTCCTGTTTTTACAAATAATACCTTTCCCAGGTCTGTGTTTAACACTGAGCTGATTCTTCATTCTCCAAACCTAAAAACTAAGTTCCCAGTCTGTCACAGAAATCCTTACCTGGCTTTCCAGTGTCAAACTTCCCTATGTTCTGAGAGCCTCTCAAAGATTATAGTTAGTCATATTTCTCCAAAATCTCATGCAGTTTGACAGTTTTATATAAAATGCCTTTCATTTGACTACCAAACTGAGAAGTCCACACTTTAAGAATTCTTTCTCCATTAATATTCCCCTGACTCCAAAGTAAACAAAATTGGATGCTGGCACATGCACATATCCAAAGCATGTTGGCCACTTATTCTTCTATTTTTGACTTAAAATTATCAGTTTAAAAGTCCTTCCCACATGTCTAGGTGTTCTACAGAGACAGAGGCAGAATCTGTTTCCATATTGGAAATTTTGTTTTTTGTTTTTTTGTGGTTTTTCGAGACAGGGTTTCTCTGTGTAGCTTTGCGCCTTTCCTGGAACTCACTTGGTAGCCCAGGCTGGCCTTGAACTCACAGAGATCCGCCTGGCTCTGCCTCCCGAGTGCTGGGATTAAAGGCGTGCGCCACCACCGCCCGGCTCCATATTGGAAATTTTATATGCAATTTTATTTCAAGTCAAGTGAGTGAAATATCAATTTTGCACAGACCTAATAGTTTGCTTCCCAAAAATAGTGTATAATGTTAGAACATTTTTAGTAAATTTTCTTTAAAAAAAAGTTCGTGTGTGGCTACTTTACCTGAATGCATGTCAGTGAACCACTTATGTGCCTTATATAGGCAGAAGTGAAAATAGAGTGCCAGAGCTAATACTGAGCTGCCAAATGGGTGCTGGGAACCAAACCCAGGTCTTCCGGAAGAGTATCCAGTGCTCTTGGTTGCCGAGTTGTCTCTCCATCTCTTAAGGTAAGAATATTAACTAAGTGATTTTCTTCTGTATGTAAGGTTATTTAAAAATAGGTTTTCAAAAAATCATCATGCTTACTAAAATATTTGCTGATGTGCTTTAGTGTTCTACATAAAGAAGACTTCTCATTTTTAGAGTTTCTTGGAATATTCAGTTGCAGTGCTGAAAATAAGATGTATTTGAAGTACATTTTATTCATTATCATATTTCTGATTTTATTTTGTTGTTGTTTTGTTTATTTCATTAACCCAGATATATAGATATCAATGTGATGTTCTGTTTCTGCTCTCATTTCTGCAATGGCAATTTCTAATTATTTTAAAAAAGCAAAAGAATAGGAAATAAGGAAGTATTATCACTGAAATTCCTATCCATTTTATCACTACATGATGTTAAAATTGTTATTTTAATGCAAAAAAATAGCAAATAGTTAAAAATAAAAATGCTTCTTGTAAATAGACTTTCTTAGGATTACACATTGTTTAGACAACATAGCTACAAAGCTTATATACTTACACCTTAACTTTGAAATTACCTCTTTTAATTACAAATAGAGATATAATGTTAATTCTGTTTTCATCCATCAACTTGCATTCCACCCCAAAAATAAAATATTCACCAAGTGAATAAAGTAATAAGTTTCAGGATATATAATCTGAAAGAAAAAGATGTTCCATACAGAGCTGTGTTTGTTTGGTATTTTTACAGTTGTATAACCCCAGGCAAATTCATTATTTTAGCTTTATTTTCCTCACACGTTAAATGTGAATATGCCATTCCATAATTTTGATGTCATTGCTGCTAAGACAACCTGAAGCAAGCTATTTGACTACTATTCTTAAACAGGGATAAATTTAAATGTGTAATATATCATGGATTAATTAAAAGACCTAGTTAAAAACACAGGTCAACATTACGAATGTAAATATTTTAATTTAAAAATGGAGATTGCCTTTAAAAGTCTATGTTGTTGGTCTTGGGTCAGAGTAAAAGCATATAACTACAGATTTTGCACATGTATGCACATGAATTATGCATATGCTACGCACATATATAGTTTGTATATAAATATATAACAAACACAAAACAACACACATCTATATACATACACACATACATGCACTCAAATATATATGTATTCAGGCACAAAGAATATAGAGATTCTAAAAGCAAAATCTAGGGTAATATGTGGGTATCAGCCAAGTTGAAGTCTGGGACAAAGAAGTGAATATCAACTAATCTCTTTGCATACAATGTTTGGGAACATTTGTTAAGCACTCTTGCTTGGCCGTAGCACCTCCCTCCATGCCATTCAAGTAAAAAGTAAATCAAGAAAGAATGACAACAGCAACAAAGGAAGACTGGAAATCACCTGAGTGTTTATTCTGTGCAGTGGTGCACATCAAGGAATTTAGAAGGATGGAGCTCAATAAGGGAGTTTTTCAATTTGCCAAGAGCAGCAGGAGAGGAAACTAAAACCAGAACAAAGAGAACTGGGTGTCAGTGAAACTGTGAAGTCCTTTAAGGTGGAATTATATTTCCTAACAACATATGCATTCAATAAAGTAAAGATATTTGATTGCAATTTGCACAGCATCCATTTGAAAGTTAATAATTAGCCATCAGGAGAAGTGACACTTCTCAAAATTATATTATAATAAAACATGTCACATTAAACCCTTTAAGGAGTGGGTGAGTGATTTCATTTTGTTTCAGGTCACAATTGGCTTCAATGTATAACCTCGCCAAGCATTACTGCAGCGGAGCTTTTGTGCAAAGTGAGTGTAGCGCTAGGTCAGCCCCACTCAATCACTGTTCAATGGGCTTCCTTCAGATAATACAATGGGCCTCAAAACAATCCAAGAAAAACAGTGTGAGTCCATTACAGCTGAAGGATTATCCCATTGAGAGCTTAAATTTCACCTCTCTCCACACTCATTTTCACGTTTTAATTTACAGTCCATTTATAGATTCTCCCCAAATAATGATTTAGCTGTTGGGTAATGTTATTGCTCAAGGCCCTTTCATTCCATATAATACCCCCTTTGTATTTTAAAAGTCTAGGTCTTCTTCAGTTAGGCAAGTTCAACCCTACAGAATACAGCCTGGCTGAACTAAGGTCCTGATAAGATCCAATCCATCAGTTAGTCATTCATTCTGTCAATTAGATGAATCGTCCATTGGCATTATTTTTACAGAACAATGTATGATGTACCCAAATATATTTTCTGATGAGATGAAACTAGAAATAAAAAACTGACAAAAATACATAGTCTGTGTGAGGATGAAACTGAAGTTTTGTTTGAAACCTCTGTGAGTGAAAACTGAGATGACTTTAGTGCTGATTCTCCTATACATAGGCAATCCTACTCTGCTTGTAGAGAATATTTGGGAATGGGTGTATGCTCAATCTAATCAATGACTACGGATGTCTCTATAGGCTTTTGATTTGTATGAAGGAAACACTTAAAGTAGTTACAGTCACCTTGTTTTCTGTCTGAATGTGAGAGCAATATCAAACTATTAAGATATCAAACTAGATAGATGGAAGAGACTTGGGCCATTTTAAGGACTTCCTAACCTTGGAAGTTTCCAATTTGAATTTCATTTTATTTGAAAATTTGACACATCTATCTGCTGAGTTTAGGGTATTTTTATCCCTCATTACCATCTCTCATCCCCTCACTCTTCTACTGAATCACCTCTTCCCGAGAACCTCCCTCACACTTTGACCATTTCATTTCTGGACCCAGTACCTAACGTTGTCGTGAACAGAATGAAGTGGTGACTGGGCCAAACTTGGACAGCTAGTCACAACTTCAGTGAGTTCCTGAGTAAGCAGCTGTGCCATGTCCAGATGACAGAGCGCTCCCCACTTCTACCTATACTCCAGATCTTAGATTCTTTTTCCACCCCTCTTCCACAATTTTCCCTGAGTCTTTCAGAGGAGGCAATGATCTAGACGCCCTGATTGGTTGCAAATACTTAGCAGTCACTTCTTCTCTTCATTTGGTCTGTTGAGTATCTATTATTGACAGCCATCCCTCTTTGAAGTGAAGATACTCCTCTGTTGGCTGAGAGCAGCACTAGTGTATGAGTGCAAGCACAGCATGGAGAAGGCAGTTTGGCATCATGTCCCTTCAGGAAAACCAATAGTAACATGCTGTTTCCTAAGGCGAATGATCTTCTTAGCCATGGGATCCTGACTAGGCTTACAATAACAGGCACGAGCTGCTGCCTGTAGAGTAGGGCTCAAATATAATCACAGAGCATCTTGTAAGCTCATAATAGCCATGCCACTACTCCCACCAATGGGTACATCTTCTTAGGCAAGTCATTATTCCAGTTCATGGTTCAAAGCTGGTGAGGATACTCGATGATTCCATTCCTGACCCATCAGAAGTTATATAATATCATCCAGCAGTATGAAAGCCAGTCAGCAGGGAAGAAACTTTCACCTCACATCCTGTTTGAATTATTGCTATCTTTCCAATCGAGTATTAGGAATCTTCAGTAGTAGGGCCTTTTGATCTCATTCTGGTGATCAACCAAGAGTCTCATCAATAGCCTGTAATATTTTGGGATATCTAAGGTTTCCCTGACCAATATCTTCTAGGAATAGATTTCTGAAATTTTTATCTTATAGTTTAATTTGGTTTAATGTGATATTTTATTTGTGTATTAAACATCATAATCAAAATACAGCAACTTGATATTCTTATACATAGGACATAAATGAAGAACATGAGAATGCTTTACATATGACACATCAAGTGGCATATAATGAATTTTTCCTGGTAACATAATCATGTATACATTACCAAATTTTAAATTCAGATATTTCTTATTGTTGGTTATAATAGTTAAAAAAAATTAGGAGAGAGGTTGCAGTCTAGTGGTAGAATGCTTGCCTATTATGCACATAGGCCTGAGTTCAGTCCTCAGCATCACACATATACACATATACATACACAAAAATTGAAACAGCATAAATGGCCAAAATATATAACTGAGTTGAATTAAGCATGCAGCTTACTAAAGAAAACTACTAGGCATTCACTGAAACTTATGTTTCAGATTATTCATTTATATGAGAAAATATTTTTGAAAATGTCAAGTAAATACCCCCCCAAAAAGCAAAAAATAAACAATATGCTGGTACAAATTCTGTGAGCTTGCTGCCCTTGCATTCTGTGTAATTGATGTGCAGAGAACTGAGTGCCTGTGTGCCAGCTTAGGAAAATTTCCCAGGAATCCTATGCAGTTGGTACTCTCCTTATCCTAGTATTGCTGAATTTCAAACAGGCTTTAGAGATCAAACAACTTGTCTATGCAAACATAGCTACTATGGAACAATCTGAAATTTGAATGGAGATAATCATCTTTCTCTAATATATTTAGAGTAAATGGAGTCTTGCTTGGGTGCACTTCTGAACTATCATGCTCTGTGGCCAACTGTCCATGGGCCCTGGTTCCTCCCCAAGCTCTCATTTTCCGTGACTATGGAGCATCACCTTTGTTACTTCTCAAATATTGAGGATGGCAAGGCCCTGATTTTTATTTCTTCCAAATGACTACTGTTCCCATGTTCCCACAGAATTAAAGCTGTTCTTATTTATAGATACTATTTAAATATCTGTTGGGGTAAACTAAAAACACATCACTGAGAAAGAAATGTGTAATTTAAAGTGAAGCATTTCTCTTTTTCAGAGTCCTTTACCATTTCTTCCATAGGGAGTTCATGCCTTCAGCAGGGCATCCTGCCTTATTTCTAGGTCTTTCCTCTTTTTCTTTCCTATCTCCTGAGCTGCCAATGTCCATCTATTTTTAAATTTCTGTTAGTCTTCTAGACAAAGTATCTAAATGTAGTTCATAGATATACTTTTGAATCATACACTCTGAAGTATACTGTTTATTTCTTAGAGAGCAGAGTTGAGGTGTGTGTGTATGTGTTTTTTTCTTGTTACTTTGTTGTTGTTGTTTTTGTTTGTTTTTTACTGTCAACATTTAAAACACTAAAATCCACCTATTCTTAAATTTCTTTTCCTTAACATTGTACAAGATACATTTATGGCAGAATTTTCAGCAGTACCTGTTTATTGTCCTCAGGTGAAGTAGGGGGATGGTAGTGACTTCAAGGCCAGCCAGGTATAAGCAACAAACAGAGTGTAACCACAATGAATCAAAGAAACAATCAAAATAAAATAAAGCAAAGACAGAGAGCTGGCATCTTGTTTATGCTCATAAACATTTCTGACTTGTAAATTAACAATTTATTTTAAAATGATTTATTTAATAACTACGATGTATTCTTTTTATTACATTTATTTATTTGTGTCAGTATTTTCAGGGAGAGGGACTAGCCACTCCCCCACCCTTATGAGAATCAGAGGATGTGTGGGCCCAGAGATTGAATTCAAGGCTTTGGGCTTGGTGGCAGTTTTGTTTACTTACCTAGCCATTTTACCAGCATATTTGACCACATCCTCAAATATTTTTTTCTTCTAATGATTTTATTAAGGGAAGTTGAATTATATGTCTGCATTTCTGCAGGTTCCTAACATTGATGAACTAACTTACCACGTTGCTCTCCTCCTCTGCCCAGAAGTGGAGCAGCCTTCCCTCTGCTTGCCATGCTGGCTCCTTTTTGCTTAATGGACTCTCTGGTTTCTGCTGCTGGCCTAGGGAATTCCGTGTGAAGTTTCTAATCACAATGGCCATATTTTTACCCAGAATGTCCTGTTGACCAAACCCAAATTCCCAATAAAAATACCCTATTAATAGGTTACCATACCAAATGGAAACCGTGTTGAGAGTAAAGGCAATGCTATTAATAATCACACTTCCTAAACCACAGCAGCCAGATTCCTGTGGTCAAATATTATGAGAATGAGTTTATGTTTGGGGGCTTTCTCATTTGTGAAAAAAAGTAAAACACTATTTTAATAGTTTACTCTTAAAAGACACATTGGAATTATGTCCAGGCTCTTTCATG
Organism: Peromyscus eremicus; assembly: GCF_949786415.1. Lineage (NCBI taxonomy): Eukaryota > Metazoa > Chordata > Mammalia > Rodentia > Cricetidae > Peromyscus > Peromyscus eremicus. Next base: position 41,444,491 of record NC_081426.1, read on the forward strand.
TTCCATGAGACGTTGGATAGCAGACTATTAAATGTTGCTGTGCCTTGGGGACAGCGTGTTACACTAGATACACTGTATAGATCATATCTGTGTTTCCAAAGAAAATACTCGTGGGATTGTTAGCATTTTACAACTGCTTGGTTCATAGGAGAGAAATACAAGATCAGAGGGCACTTTCGGTATTGGTCCCATCTTACCCCGCACAAAGCTATTCACTTTGTCTGGAAACAAGCCAGTCTACTGAAGGCACGATAACTCACTTTCTCCACTCTCCATTTCTGGAGTAGCATGTGTTTGTTTCCTGTTTTCTGAATTTGTCCATGTATTCCATTAAAAGACTTCTTTACAAACTATTATTTAATGTTTCATAAGTTTCCTTCTGAACGGTGGAATATTCAGCATTTGCATTTACCTTCTCTTTCTGTAGCAATTCTTTGTTTCTCCTATTTGACTCCTTGTAAAAGAAGATGGAAAACAGTGGACTTACTTCACTTTGTGGCATTTGTAAGTTCCAAGAAGTTTGTTATTGTTGAATCATTTCTTTAGGAAAGGTGTCCACTGCTTAGCACTAAGCCAGCAGAGCAGCTTATGCCCATCCATAGAAATAATTTCGATTCAAAAGAAAGAATGGCAGGAATTCTCAGTTTCCCACTTGTTTACATTAACTTTTATATTTTGGGTTTCAATTAATATCCTGACCAAAACAAACAAACAAAAAACAGAATGGCCAGGGTCTTTCACTGTTTCAGGTACTATTTAAATAAGGTTGATAAGGAATATTGATGTTAATGAGAGCAAAACATCCACTCAATGAATCTTATAAAAACATACTATGTTTCAGTGAATCATTTCAATATTGTCCTTTGGCAGGAAAGTACAGTATGATATTAGGAATCCCAGAGCATATATATGTATTTATATATACATACCCTCCTTAAGAATGTAGATTTGTGGGCTGGAGAGATGGCTCAGCCGTTAAAGGCTAGGCTCACAACCAAAAATATAAGAATGTATATTTGTGTGAAAATTCAAATACTCAGCAGTTTATTTCAATTGCATTATGATGAAGCAATTGACTGTTTACAGCTGGATCTTAAATTAGGAAGAATAGAACTTTGTCTTCCATAAGCCACCTTCTAAGGGGCAAAATGGGTAAATTTTGTCATAAGTAGAGGAAAATATTTTGAAAATTCATTCTCTAACTGTTTGAAAGATTTCCTCCCTGTAATCTGTGCTTACTCATTAATCCTTAAGGAATGGTATGAGGCTCTAGAAGATGTTCCCAAAACACTTAAGAATCAAGGAACCAGAAATATGTAAACACTAAGCCAGTCACCTAGATTGACTATTTATGCAGCAGTGAGATAATCTAAATTCAGTATATGCCAAGACATGCTAAGTTGTTAATATGAAATTATGAACCAATGTCTTGCACTTTACAACTCTATGAAATTGAATGATGTGAAGTGTTATAAATGGTAGCAGCTTTACTAACATTCATTAGGTCTAGAGTCACTTGCGATGCCTATTGCTATAGACTTTTATGGACTTCAAGTAGGCATTTTACATGCTGAAAAAAAAGCATAACACTTTACACCATCTCAAAATGCAATATGCACTTTAGTGGTGAATTACATAAGGAAATCATAAAGCTGTGTGTTCTAAAAAAATATTCAAGTTCACTTATGGAATGTAGACCTATAGCAGTAAGGAATTAAAATATTTTAAGATAGTGAAAGTCAAGAATCTCCCATCTTGAGTTAGTGTTGAAGTGGACAAATTTTTCTTTCCAACAGTGAAAGAAAAGCTACTATCTCAGGGATACTGAAAAAGTATAATCAAGAAGGTAAGTGTTAATTAATGCCTTAGGGTGCTGTATGAGTGACCTTACTCATAGCAGCAAACAAATTCCTCTGTGCCCCTTCAGAGGAATTGCATTCTTGTCTACATTTCTCTTCTCCTTAACAATTGCATGTTTTTACTGAAAAGACACTGGAATTGAATATCTAACTAGCAATCCTTTTAAGCCACAGCTGCAGAAAGGTGATATGTCTGGTTTCAAGGACAGCTAAGAGGAACCTGAAGACGAGGGAGGCATCGTTTTCATGAGGGATTTAATTTGCCCAGGAATATGTCTATTTTTCATTCTGTTTTGGTAAACTCTGAACACAATCAAATTTTACATGTACACACACACACACACACACACACACACACACACACAAATTTTAAAGGAAGTTGACATATTCCACTACCCACAATTCTGAATAATGACTTCCTGTTAAATATGCCATTTACCTGTTTCTCATTGAATTTTCATTTTATAAAATTTTTGTATATATTCCTCATGTTTCTGGTTCCATTCCATGTTACTTCCATTTTCTTTTAAATTGTCCTTTTACTTCTGACTTTTATCTAATGTATAGCATTGTGTGCTCATTCGTAATTTCTATATTAAACCAAGTTGACATGTGAATAAAAGAAACAAATGTTTACAGAGACTGACTTAATATATTAGCCAGGTCAATATTTCTGTGCTGATTTTGTATTTGTTTATTTTTTGAGTTTCTACTACTTCTTTCAAAAGGAGTTGTTCATTTTCCAAAAATGAGCATTATGAAGTGAATGTTATTTATTTATTTTTTTGATTAAGTAAAAGTTCATGTAGACAAATCTGTTTGAGTGCCACATGGTTGGAGGAAAGTAAACCAGTGCACAGATACATACATTTTATTTAACTGGATTTTCAGATAGCATTCAAATCAGCTGATAGTTGGAGAAATGAAACTCTAGACTGGCTCTTTGCCTGAGGTCTAAAGTGAGAGTGGCTGGCTTTTTGTTGTGTACTTGATACTTGCTGCTTGACACACTTTTCTCAGTGCTACCGTTTACTGAGCCCTTTCACTGTGTGGGAGCCATATTAGACATTCCATAGAGTATCATATTTAATCCACTCTACAATTCTGACAAATCTGTCCATGGAGGTCGGAATGGCTGTGCAACCTTCCATAGACCCCATAGGCAGAAAGCCACTCTGTCAGGGTCAATCCTGGGTGAAGTTACTCTAAAGAGCATGCACTTCCTTTTCTTTCTAATTGCCCAGTATCTTATGATCAGGAGAATTCCCATTCAACGAACTGAGGAAGACTAAGACACATCTGATCAGAGATCACAAAGTACCCACGCTCTTAAGATGAAATTGCATTAAAATAGAACTCCCACGGTTGTTCCCAAGTATGTATGCCTGCGTTTGCTTATTATTTATTTGTTTATTTATATGCTGATGGTTAAAGCGAGGTGCTTCAGCATCACTAAGAAGCACTCTACCACAAAGCTGCTGCTTTCACAGCAGTTATTTATCTATAGAGTGGACACCAGGAAATTTCTTCTTAGAAAAAAAATGAAACAATTAAACACATTAGACACCTGAGCAAGCATCCTGTGCTTTAAGTTACCACAACCTCTCAAGTGGAACTCATTAATTGAGCCACTGCTTGCTTTGAGTCCCACATACTCCCTTTCTGCTTTCCCTTCCCTTAGTGCATTTTAGTCATATCAATGGATTTTCTGGTTCTTAAAGAACAGCCCACCCCTAGCATGTCTCCCTGGCTCCATTCATGCTTGGCCTCTTCAGTTTCAGTCCACAAAACTGTTGGATCACACAACTTTTCCTGATTCAGCTTAGTCACAGCAACTTTCTCTTCTCTAATTCTTTTCTGCCTCATATTTTTATTTCCCTCATTGCATTTATCATAAATCAAGATAGCTTTTTTAAATTTTTTCAGTATTTTTTTTATTCCATCTCCTATAGTTCTCAGGTATTTCTGCTTTTTTAAAATCTATTTTCTATTTTGCTAGAAATTGTGTCAAGATTAGATAATTATCCCTCACTTTTGTCTAGTGTGGTTATATTTATTTTTTACATCAAGTCCCTGCTCAAGGAATTAGGATACAACCCAGGGGAATCAGGATGCCTTTTCTTATTTGTAAGTATTTAATAACAGAAAGTATGTGCTATAAAGTTGGTGAGATGACTCAGTATATAAAGGTGCATGTGATACAAGCCTGGTGACTGTAGTTGATCCCTGAAACCCACCTAAAGTTGGAAGGAGACAACTGACTCTACAAAATTGTCATCTGACTTTCACACACATACTGTGCCATGGGCACACCCCATCCTGAACACATGTTGGCACATACCCACAAGAGTACTAAATTAAAAATAAAAGAAACATGTGTAGTGAATTTATCTCAATATTTCTGTGTTGAAGCCCTCCATAGACTTGTCAAACAGATGATGGCAAGAGCCATAGTTTCCATACCAATTATTTTCAGGGCTTTGACATGCTCAGTATGTCCTCTAACAGTGAATTACACCCCCAGCTCACTAATTCAATTCTTTAATTATTGCGTTTGTTTAACTTTAAGTCAACCAGTATCCTTTTTTATTTATTATTTTACTCTTTTGGAATAAGTTGAATAGAATCAACATCTGTGGTTAATACTGCTCTGTCTCGGCAAACTAAATCACACAGTCTGTGAGAGCAGAGGCTGTCTTGTACTGTGAGCATCTGGATTGATCCAGTACGATGGCTAGTGTGCATCTAGCAATCATTTTTGAAAGACTGCATGAGTGAGTTAAACCACTGAGTGTCCTGAAAGGAGCCTAAGAAGCTGGAATAATTGGATCCAAGTAACAATAATGTTTCCATTTCTAACTCTTCTGGAGTGAATTTTTCCTGTATAATGTGTGTTTTCTCCCTGAGAAAAGAAGAAGAATGTAAGAAGGCTTGCTGTTCTGTTAAGTTACCAACTCTCACCCTTTTTATTACCTATAGAAAATGACATGTACTCATATACTAAGTGAACTAGATCCAGTTCACTAAGTTTTGTGTGACCTGTGGAAATCCACTTAAGTGTTCTGGGAATCTATTTTCTTCTCTGAAAAGTGAATAAATGGATGCTGACTTTCATGATGAGGATTCCACAGATATTTACTGTCTCTGTTTTAATTCTTTTCCTTTCCAGATACTTTGCAAAGGTGTCTGTGCATGGCAATGATATGTGCTGCTTCTGAGCATGGCTCCTAATACCTTAGGCTCAATCTTCTGCCATTTCTTTCCTCTTCTCCACTGACCATATTCAAGACTCAATGGATAATTCTATATGCATAAATGAAGTGAATTTGCATTATAACTTCAATTTAGCAGAAAACAATCCTGTACTTCTTGTACTTCTTTAAGCCACTAAACGGTGCTATTGTGAGAAAAGGTAAGGACACCTAGAACTAATCATTCCTATAACTACAAGGATTCTTGTGAACATTGATAAGATCAGAGCACAATATAGTAACTGTGTCTCTAGCAAAATCTAGTAAGTACTACTTAAATACTTTTGATCGTTTTTGTCTTTGCCTAAAGTATATTTATGAGGAGTCTAATTACACTAATTTCTTTCCTCATTTTGTATATATATATGTGTGTGTGTGTGTGTGTGTGTGTGTGTGTGTGTGTGTGTGTTCATGTGCCCAAATGTTTGGAGGCCATATGTTAATGTGTGATGTCTTCTACAATTGTAGTTTACCTTTTGAGACAGTTTCTCACTAATTCCAGCATGCAACAACTGGCTATCTTGGCTATAACCAGTGACCTCCAAGGATCAATCCAACTCTGCCTTTCCACTTCCCAGAGCTAGAGTTAAAACTACAAAATAGAGTGCCCAAGTTTTTATGTAGAGGCCAAGAATCTTAACTTAGGTCATCATGCTTATATGGCAGGTACTTAAGACCTGAGTCATCTATATGAATTTCTAGTTGTTGGATTATAAATTCTATGCCTTTTAATGCCAATCAGTGAAACTTGCTTCATCAATTATCTGTCTGATTTCTTTTGAAACTTCATTCTCCAGTAACTATTCTCTACTTAAAGGTATTTCCATGTGGATTTCCATAAGGGATATTATTTCTACTGCACTCTACATTTATAATCATTACCCTTTACTTTAAAAAAAAAGTATCTAGAGGAAAAAGAACTTAGAATCTTTGACTGGACTTTCCTATAATTCTTACTTTCAAAAATTTACATTAAAATTTTCATGTTCTTCTTTCTAGTTAAAATATTTCTCCATTAAAATCAAATTAAATTATAAAATAAAAAAATTAAAAAAATGTTTCTCCACGAATTACTTGTGTAAAAATATGAAAATCATTATTAATGTTAGAGCGAAGTAGAGTTGTGGAGCTTCATTGTTTAACACACATGAAGCCTCAAGTTTAGCTCCCAGCCAAGCAAAACTAAACAAAAGAAAAAAAAAACCCAAAACTTGCATATTTTATATGTGTGATGTGTGGTTCAGTAGCTTAGCGAGGAGGAGGCCAAAAATAATCAAAAAGCAAGCAAAACAAAACAAAACAACTACAACAAAAAACCCACAACACATTCGCAAATTTTCCCTGACTCTTTGGCATTGGAAAATGTAGACCCAAACATCCTTCTTTTGTCTTGGTCTTTCTACACATGACACCTTTGTGTCCCAGCACAGTACCCATATGAGCTCTTCAGAAATTCACCACAGTCTGGGCATTCATTTAGCATAGACCTAATGACTCCTACCATACCATTTTTGGTCGTGAGATTCTTTCATATATGAATGCAATAATAACTAGTGAAAAAAATAGATCATGGTTTGAAAGACAATGGAAAGGGATACATGAGATAATTGGAGGGAGGAAAGGGAAGGGGAAATTGTTGTAATAAAACTATAATCTAAAAAATAAAAAGATAAAATGATTCATATATTTTTTTTATATATATAAGCATGTTTGTCTATGTCTATGTCTATGGACAACATGTGTGTCTAATTCCTGCAGATGACTAAAGATGTCTGATCTCCTGGAAGGGCAGTTCCAGATAGCCTGATTCACATTCTGGATGCAGGAAATTGAACTCAGGTCCTTTGCAAGAGAGGCAAATTCTCTTAAACACTGAGCCATCTTTCTAGTCCCTACCAGATCCTTCCCAAAGGTCTAATAGAATTAGGCATTTGCGAAAATAAATATTTAAACTTTTTATTTCTCTTAAACTGTGCAAAACATGTTGACATGTTTATATGTCAAATTCTTATTATCGCATAGTCCATCTTGTCTCTTGAAATAAACACTATTAGATTTTCCCCTAAATACCCAAGACTGAGGATAGTAAGTATTATTTATCATTCTTTAATGAGTTGAACCATCTCTGCTACAAAGTATCTTTAATACTTCTTTGCTGAGGAACAGCACCCACCCAATGACTCATCAGAAAAGACATCTCTATCTTCAATTATTTCTGCTTTTTAATTTATTCAATTACAACTGTTAAAAAATTCCTAAAAATACTAATGAAATATCCTCCAAATTTTTCATTTCTCTGTATTTCCAATATTCTAGTTTAGCCTTTTCCTGTCTGTTATCTACATTGTTCTGTAAGATTTCTATTTTTTTTTTACTATGTGTTTTGGGTTTGAGAGGTGCAGATTTGGGACAGTGGGTGGACATCTGGAGAGAGAAAAAAAAATCCTTTCCGGAGATGTTTACACTTTCTGCATTTTTGAGGTGTTGAGGTGAGTCTCTCTTGCCTCTGTTATACATTATGCTCTAGGCTAGAGAACTTTTGAGCTTCCTACCAGCATATTCATTTGTGTCCACTTCCTGTACTTCCAAAGGATTGCTGGGATTAAATATACAGACTACACCAGGCCGGGCGGTGGTGGCGCATGCCTATAATCCTAGCACTCGGGAGGCAGAGGCAGGTGGATCTTTGTGAGTTTGAGGCCAGCCTGGTCTACAGAGCGAGATCCAGGAAAGGCACAAAGCTACACAGAGAAACCCTGTCTCAAAAAAACCAAAAAAAAAAAACCAAACAAACAAACAAAAAAACATACAGACTACTACAACAAGCTTCTCTCTCTCTCTCTCTCTCTCTCTCTCTCTCTCTCTCTCTCTCTCTCTCTCTCTCTCTCTTTCCTTTTAAACATAGGTCCTAAGAACAAAATTCAAGTTCCCACGCTTGAATGATGAGACATCTCTCCAGCCTTCATTCTGAAAGATTTTAACTAACTTTTCTATCATAGTTGTTTTACTCTCCCAGCAGAATCTTTTAGCACAGATGTCAGAGGGTGATATTTTTGAAGTCAAATCTAATACCTTTTGAAGAGTCCTTCAAAGAACCTCTGTCTATTCACTCTGGGGAATGGTCCTTTAGGAACCCATACTTCTATATTTGCAATGTAATTCAGTAATACATTTAACTCTTGGTTCAACTACATGATACTTAAAGCCAACAGTGCTCATTTATTATAGCCTTTTTAGAGTATGCTATATTACCCTCTGCCCCCAGGTCTATTTGAACATCATTTACATAGTTAAAACAATTATAACCACTGATCATTTATATGGATAACTGCAATTTAATATATGAATGGGAACATAAACATTTAGAACACATAGTCATCATCCTGAGGCTTTATTTTTAACTCCACTTTACAATGAAACCCACTCTTGTCACAACCATTGTGATCTGTATTCTTTACATTCAGATGCTTTTGTGAAAGGCATAGTTTTAATGACAAATGTCCCCTATTAAATTTATCCAGGATGCTCCATTACCTCACAAATTAAGAACTCATTTTCTAATGTAGCATTCAAGGTCTTCCATAAGTCATCAAGCTTGTCATTACTCATATACTCTGCATGTGCTCCAAACAAAATGCACTCCATTTAGTTCTAAAAAAGATGTCCATACCTTCCTAACTCTTTACATTTACTAATGTCCATTGTTCCCTTCTCAATGCTTCCACAATATTCACAAATAAAGGATAACCTTTTATGATATTCTCTTATTTCTTATTTTCAGAAATTTAATTATTTCAAGCCTCATTAAGACATTTTTGTGCATTGCTTACATTAACTCACTGGACTAGTAATGTTGGGATTAAAATATTAAGATTCTACTTACAACTCTTTCAGTGCAGAGATTTGTTCCTGGTCTTCACTCAGAGGTAATATTGCAATAACACTTAGGATTTCTCTGAGGTTCCCATAAGCACTTATATTATTGTCAAGAATTTTGTTTAGATACAAGTCAGCATTTTCATCAGTGGTTAGAGAGGCATGAAAACAATTATAGAAACTAAGTCTTTATATCCTTATTGGTGATATATTAAGTGATACATTAATAAGGTTGAAATCTAGCTAAATGTTATGTAGATTAAGCTTTTTTTTCCTGTAATGTCTCCATAATGCAAACAAATGTGTTAGGAATATTTAACTGGCAATGTACAGGTAATATGAAAGCTGCATCAAAAGGCAGATTGGTTAGTGTTGTCAGAACTTGAGGGATAAGACAATGTTCAGATTTTCTATTATAACCTCTCTTACTTCACTGGATTAATTGATAGAGACACCTGCAGCTGCCCCCCATCCCTCCCAAAACAATGTTCAGTTTCTTCAAGCAAAAGATCAAGAAGAGAAAATCCCACCTTAATGAGGAACTCCAAACTCCACTCCTCAACCTGGTCTGGCTGGCAATTATCCCTTTATAGTGCTTAAGTCTTGGGACTTCTATTTTATATTCCTTGATCTAAGGGGCAAGAGAGTCTTGCTAACAATAGCACAGTGAACAATAGAACCCAAGTCTAGCTACACTTCACCAGCCAGCATAGCAAATGCTGAATCAAATTATATCTGCTCTCTTCTACCAAAAGCTCTCAGCAACAACACACAAACCTGGAGATAACCTTCTGCAGCATGAGGTGAACTGATCAGGAGCCCAGCAGTTCTGAAAACACAAAGAAAGTCCTAGTAACTTCACAGGACACAAGTAAATGAAATCTAGTTAGAGCTAAAGTCTACAAGAGCTCACCAAAATCTGAAAGCTGAGTGTAAACAGAATAATGTTAAGCTAAACTAGAAGATTCTGTGTAGTCAGCACATTTTAGGCAAAGGGAAATTATCTTAATTCTTATTTTGAGAGAATAGAATACAGAAAAAGGATGAACTGTCCATCAGCCCTGAGAGTAAGTATAGAACAGAAGTGTATCAGTTCCATATCAAGATGTCAGGTGAGGCTGACCTTGACTACTCCTTTGATTACAATCTTGAGGGGTACTATGAATCTGAGAACTTCATTAAACTATGAACAGAGCCCTAGCCAGTCAAAACCGTGAAACATTAAATGCACAATTTGCTTAAAGTAATATTTTCATTTACTCTTTGAAAATTCAAACAATGTATTTGATCATATCCATCTCCCTATAACTCACTCCAACTCGCAATAAATGTTCCCCACCAATCTGTCACTCACCTCCACATCCTCAGTTTTGTTATTGTTTCAATATACCTGTGGATTCCAGTTAGTACTACTCATATGTACAAAGGTATGAGGCCATTCACAGCAGCATGAGCAACCCACAAATAGTGGAATCTCTAAAGGAGAGTCCCTCTCTTCCTCAGTAGACGTCAGCTAACAGTAGATCCTCTGCCAGGATTATATAGGCTTAGGGCCCCACCCTAGGCACATTGGATTTTGTGTGTATGTGCGAGGACACCTCAGTATATACAGAAATTATACTTTATAATCTTGATCAGCATTATTAAGAAAATACCTTAATGCTTTTATAACAACTCCAAATTCTTTTCATTTAGCCCCTAAAACTCATTTTTAGTAATAGTTTATTTTTCAAAATGATAATTACAACATTTTGCTGCCTTACCTTTCCTCTCTCCAAACACTCCCATGAAACCCCTGGCTCTCAAATCCATGGCTTCTTTTCCTTTCATTATTGATACATATATATTAAATATAGTTCCTATTTATATATAATATATAATTATATATAATATATAATAATTCCCCCAATACATAGTACAGCCTATACAGTACATACAATGTTACCTTTATGTATGTAATCTCAGGTCTGGCCACTTGATATTGGTCAACAAATTGGGGGCTTTTTCCTGGTAAAGGTATTTCTTTTGGACTCAGGTTTCCCCAGTTGCCCTTAGTTATTTTTATATAGTTGATGCCACACAAGCTTTTCCCCCTCCACGTTAGCATGTCCATGGATTTTGTCATTGTTCAGGTCTCGTTCAGGTAACTATATTGATGAGTGTCCATGGGTGGAGCCTCTCTGAAATTTCCAGGAGATACAATCTTACAGAAAACTCTTTTGGTTTTTTGGCTCTTACAGTTTTCCCTACCACTCTTCTACAATAATCCTTGAAACTTGGTAGTATATGACCTATAATAACTGCAGAAGACTGTTAAGCAACAGGGGATTATGGGGGGAGTAATAGAGAGGGGAGTAGCCATATAAAAATGATTTTAAGGGGAGAATTGGAAAAATGGGGTTGGGGCTTTTATTATAGAGAGTGAGATAAATGCAAAAGGAGGATTTTGGGTTTTGGTCAGGATTGTCCAAGAGACTCGCAGAAAGCATTGTAAGTTATTGCTGTAGCACTTATTTGTCTCTGAGAGATGGAAGGTAAGTCTCTTTCACTGAAAACACCACGAACTTTGGACATAGGAACCAGAGGGACCAACCTGCATATGACCTTCTCACAGAGGACTCATTATCATGGTACCAGAAAGTTCCACAAGAGGGAAGTAACTGATAGTCTTACTTAGATGTGATGTCTATGAACCACAATAATAACCACCATGGCACAATAACCCTGAGTGCACTAGTAGCACACATATCTTGGTAGTAACCAACAACCCTCTAACTGGATTCAAAGCCTGTTCAACACAAAGGAAACCATTTCCAGTGCTGAAAACTCTGCCAACTGAAAATGTGATGCCATAAATCTTGAAGGAAAACCTACAACTGCCATTTTACTAAGCCAGCATAATCCCTAACTACATTCTAAATATTTGTCATTATATTCACCAGTAAGTACAGTTCTCACCCTTCATAAAACTCTTATTTCTAGTTTATTTATCCTAGGAAAATTTCACATGTATTTTGATCATATCCATATTTCCATTCTTCCTGCCTAGTACTTCTGGACCCCTTCTTCTCAACCTTCCAAACTTCATATCTCCTCTTTTTCAGTTTTGTATAAACAATGGAGTCTAGTGATCCTCAAATGTATGTCCATTTATCAGAATAATAGTGGTAAATTCTCTCTTAGGGCCTCAGGGCTCAAAGTCACTTGACCAAGCTTACAATCCCAGGAATGAGTTCTCTCCTATGGAGAAGGCTTTATATCCAATCGTAAAGCAATTGGTTATTCCTATAGCAATCATACCAATATTGTACCAATGGACACATTTTGCAAAGCCAATCATATTATAGCTTTCAGGTTTCACAGAGAGATAAGACCCCAAATTCTCTTAAAAATCAGGTACTATGTCTTAATACAATATCCCAGGAAGTTGCTTTATTTTCATGCACCTCCCTTTATGTGCTAAACAGATCTAGCAGAAGTCACAATAAATTTTCACTGTAACACAGGCTGTTATTAACCTGTAGTTATAACAATGATTTGAGGCTTAACTGGTGAACTACCTGAAACATAAAAGCTATTATCACTTTACATTTCTATCAAATACATTTGTAGTATTGATTAAACTCATGAATACTTAGAAATTGTTTCTGCCTTAACCACTCAAGCAGGTAGCTTTGTATATTATAAGATAAAGCATAAAGTGCAACAGTATAAGAAGTCTTTGAATCTACAGGGCTTGCTGAATTTAATCTGGAAACGTACAGTTATTGCATACACTGCCTTATTCATCTCTGTTGGGAATTCTCATAATGGAACAAAATTGATACACCTTAATTTCACATGATAGAGTCCTACCCTAACATGATAAAATTCTACTTGTTACTAATACTCCTTTTTCTCTAACATAGACCTTCCCAGATGCTAGGAGCATTTTATGCTGGTTTTGTAGTGAAACAAATTCTGTACTTCATATAACTCTGTTTTTCTCTACTGTCTGCAGTTGTGAGTCGGGAAAATTGAAAAGGATTATGAGAGGACTAATATGCATGCCAAAAGCCAACCCAGTCATCACACGAAGCTGCAAAGGTAGCAGGGAATGTAGTGTTTATTTGTTACTTGGGAAAGAAGAAATGAGAAGCTTAAAACTCAAAGCCTAGCCGGGCGGTGGTGGCGCACGCCTTTAATCCCAGCACTCGGGAGGCAGAGCCAGGCGGATCTCGGTGAGTTCGAGGCCAGCCTGGGCTACCAAGTGAGTTCCAGGAAAGGCGCAAAGCTACACAGAGAAACCCTGTCTCAAAAAAAAAAAAAAAAAAAAAAAACTCAAAGCCTATGCCACAGGGATACACAAATACTTATCCATGTCATTATCAGTACATTTAATGCTCTAAACAAATACATGGTTTATGCAATTTAATCCTAAAATAGATCAGTATTCTGTAGTTACAAGTAATTTAATTTTAAGAATTCTATACAGTATAATAGGAAAGAAATCACACATCTTTGAACATTCAATAAATGCCCTTGTTTCTAATATTTTCCTGTTTGTCTGTTCTCTCTCTCTCTCTCTGTCTCTCTCTCTCTCTGTTTCAAAAGAATTTTACTATACAGAGCAAGCTAGACATTAACTCATAAACCTCCCTCTGTCTGCAGCCTCTCAAGTGCTGGAATTAAAGGTATGCACCAAAATTCCAAATCTAACTATGCCTCTATATTGCTATGACACTCTATTTCTTAATTTTCCAAGCCAAGTAACATTCTAAAATACCTGATTCTGTGTGTAATATATATATAATATCAAATACCATATTACCTTATTTTTCTAAATAACAAAACAAACAATTATATATTTAACAATATTGATCAGTGGCTCTGTCCATGCAGAAATTTTGCATGGACAGACAATGAATGTTTTGTTTCTTCTTATGGTGCTAATATGGCAACTCTACTGTGTGTGCCACTTCCTTATACAATGACACCAAACTGTAAAGGAAACTGGAAAATTACCACATTTGGTCAGATAGCAAGCTTTATCTTAAATTGTTCTTACAGACCTCTTATTGGGCCTCATTAGATTGTCTACTTGCCAAGACTGGTTTGTGTAAATGGTTTCAGGACAAGGAATGTAACTTTTTTGTCATTTACAACATCTGTCATAGTAGAAAAATAATTCAAAAGTTAAACATCAAAAACAAAAAAATCTAAAATATGTCGCAGGGGTACACAAATACTAATCCATATCATGATAAGTACATTCAGCACTCTAAACATGTGCATGGTTTATACAGCTTAATTCTTAAATAGATTCATATCCTGGGTGTGGGGGTATTGCTGAAAAATAGATGTCTATCATAGTGAACTAGCAGGAAGGGTGTGGTTGTTATTTATAGAAAAGTGTACTTATGTTATACCATAGGATAAAAGAAACTTTGTAGGTGTGATTAAGTTTAGATGCATGAGATAGGGCCTGATAGAGCACAAGGCTCTTATTAAATGAAGTCAAGGCCAAAATCCATGGAAAGAAACATGGTGACAGAAATTAGGTGTGGAAAGAATGAAAAGAAAAGGGCATGCCAAGAATACAAGCACTCTATACCCACTGTAAAAGGCAAGGACACAGAGCTCCAATATCAATGAACTCTGATGACATCTTGATTTAGTCTCGTAAGAGTCACTGTGAATTTCTCATTTCCACAAATGCTACAGAACAAATTTGTTATTTCAAAGCATCAAGGTTGTGATTAATTTAACAGTAGCAATCCAAAATGAATACAGAGAGTATTTGGTGGTACAAGCTTACCCATGCCACTAGTAACTTTCCTATCTGCAAAGGACATTAGTTCGCACCTCTTTTGTTATGTGCAGATGGATTTTTTTTTCATGCTGGAAGAAACGTAGCAAGAAATAAAATACCCACTAAGAGAATAAAATACAAAGAACATCGTAAAGTTATTTAGTACATATTTATAGTTTTAAAAGATACTAATTTTTAGGATGAAAGGGCATTATTCTTAGAGGAAAGCTGAAAAAAATTATAATGGTATTTTTCATAATATTTATATATAACATTTAATACATATATTTATATTAGGTATGAAGGTCACAGTATGTTTTGTGTAAATCCACTTTATGAGAGTAAAAACAAAGCTTTCTATCCTCAATGTATTGAGAAGCATTCAGTCTTTTCACAATTTATTATATGATTTTGTAACTGATATGATCATATGGTTTGTCTTCACCAGCCTAGATGCTATATATAAATTATGGTAATGTACATCTAAATATCAAACTAACTCTGCATACTTATTTCTCTTTGTTTATTTTTATGTTAATACCTTGTTAGTGCCAATGTGAACATTCTATTTTGAAATTGTCAGTTTATCCTAATTTGCTTCTTTATTGCTGTAATAAAACACTCTGACCAAAAACAACCAATAAATTGTAGATTACAATACATTGTCTACAAAGCCAAGTTAAAAACTGAAACAAATACCACATAGGCATGCTGTTTACTGACTTGCTTCCCAGGCTTGCCCTGGCTTTCTTGTAGAGCTCAAGTCCACCTTTCTGGAGATGGTACTATCTGCTGGGAATGGAACCTCCCACTACAATTAGCAATCAAGGAATGGCCCCTCAGACATGGTCACAAGCCAGGCTGCCAGGGGGATTTTTCAACTAAGGTTCTCTTTTCCCAGTCTTGTCAAGTTGACAAGTAAGACTAGAAATCTCAGTGTCCAGGTTTGAAGTTGTGTGTTGTGTGTGCTGTTGTTGTTTATTTTAGTGACAATGTGATATTAGCTACGCAAAATTATGGAATTTCATTCTATTTTACAGCAGTGACAAACCATTGCTCATTCTTCACTTGGTTAGTCACCAATAAGCCATCTGTGCTGCAGACTTTTAAAGAGATCTTTAATTACAGCTTCAACTTCTGTCATAGTTATGAGGCAATTGTTGTTATTTCTGATTGCCTTTGCTTTGGTACTTTGATTTCAAGAAATTGGTCCATAGTTGATTAGTTATAAATTCTACAACTTTGAAGCTGTTTACAGCAATCCTGGCATTACACTTTTCCAGAGTATGTCATCATTTTAAAGGTAGATTTATTTAGACGTAGTTCATATCCCAGTATACTTATCTATGTAAAGAGTACAATTCAAAGAGTACAATTCAAACATGTTCCAAATGTTAAACCATCAATCTATTCAACTTAGAATTTCCCTCATTATATCAATCCCTACCCAACCTCCATATTAAATAATCTATCTTCTATTCCAATAGACTTGTTCAGTATACATATTTCACATACATGCAATTCAGGAATATGTGTCTGTGACCTTCTGTGACAAACTTACCTCATGTAACCTGTTTTTAAAGATTTTCCATGTTATGATATGATACTCAGTTTTTCATCCATTTTGAAAATGCCATTATTTGTGATCACTGTTTCAGAGGCTTCAAACCATGACTACTTGGCCCAGTCCTATGACCTCATGTTGAGGCAGAGTTTCACAATGAAAAACTCACAGTGGAGCACAACTGAGTTCTTCATGGAGGCCAGGAAGTGGAGAAAGCTAGGAACAAAAGATTATATATATATATAATATATATATTATATATATATAATATATCCAAAAAATGAACAAACAAAAATCAAAACCTAAAACAACAAGAAAAACTTCTCCATGACTTGCTTAGTATACCCTACATCTTAATAGTCCACTAAGTCTTTACTACATGACCTTTGTGTAGGAAAACACACATATAAACTACAATTCATAAACTAATACCTCATTCAGTTTTAGCAAATGATATGCTATTGTTGGCTATACTCCATTTTAAAAACCACTTACGAGTTGAAACATTTGTTTCTTTCACATTTTGAGCTTATTGATAATTTTACAATAAATTATTTTCCAAGTATTTATGTGACATGTTTTTGATGTCTCTTGTATATATACTTGGGAGGAGAATTGCCATGTGATAACACTATCATTTCACAAATGTCCAGAATCCAGTCCCAATGGATACATCTACAAAACAGATCCCACACCTAAGGTTCAGGGAACATGTGCAAGAGGGGACAAAAAGATTGTAAGAGCCAGAGAATCAAGGAGTTTTCTGTGATGTTGTTATTCCCAGGAACGTCAGAAGCTACACCCCAAAAGTCTCAACAAAATGAGTTCCTATACATGAGATGAACAAAGAAAGCAATGATAGACATGTTGACTTAGACAGGAGAAAGCCCAGGCACCCTCGACACTGTACAAAGAACTATCTATAGGTAAAGAACACACCAATTGGATATCCAATATCAAATGGTCACCCCTGAAACCATATATAGAAGTAATATTATATGGAATGAGGAGGTTATGTGTATATATATATATATATATATATATATATATATATATATATATATATATAGTGTATATAGTATATGTATATACATGTATACATACACATATATATGCATGTAACAATTAATGATTGTTACATGCATATATAAAACTGAGTATCATATCATAACATGGAAAATCTTTAAAAACAGGTTACATGAGGTAAGTTTGTCACAGAAGGTCACAGACACATATTCCTGAATTGCATGTATGTGAAATATGTATACTTAAGGGAGGAATAGAAGGAGTAAATGATGCAAATGCATATATATATATATATATATATATATAATAAAAAATAAAAGCAATGGTAAAATAAAAGAAATGGCCAGTCTGTTTTCCAAAGAACAACAATCTTTAGGCCTCATGAAGACTTATTATTTGAAATTTTATTTTATTTTAATAATCTTAATGAATACTAAGTAATATGTCATTGTGGTTTTATTTGTTTTTTCATAACTAATGATAATAGACATCTTTCAATGTATTTCTTTACTAACTGTATAACTTTTTAGGAAAAAGTTTTCCTAGCTTTGAGTGTAAATGCTTATTTACTTATTTTCTTTGTTGTGGCTGTGTTTGTGGTGCTATATTTAACAACTTTTTAATAAATTCAAGGCAATGTAATATGTTTTTATGTTTTGAACTAAGTGGTTTATAATTTTAGTTCTTAATTTTAAGCATTTGATCTCTTTGAAATTAATTCTTACAAATGTAACATTCTTATGCATGTGGCTAGCCAATTAAAACAGATATATTTAAACTAGCATATGATGTGTTAGATATGATCAAGGGATTTTTGAACTAAGTTTGACTTTGTTTTCCCTACTCCTTTCTTCTCTGATTCACCTGATTGCCACAGCACAGGAGAGTTATTGCCTGCCAAGTACAGAGTATTGAGATATTTATGTAAAAGAAAATCTTCCCTCAATGAGTGTTCATAATACCATAGTCTAAAACAAATTGTCCTTAGATAAACAGGTTAATTTTTATACTCTGCAATTTTTGTTCATATATCCAACATCTTGTGCTGTCACTGTCTTGATACAGCTGTTTTTAGCAATTCCTAATGACATGAAGTGTCACAAGCATTTTTTCTTCCTTCTTAAGAATCTTGGTCTCTTGTAATTCCTTTTGAATTTAATATTAAATTCATCAACTTTTAGAAAGAAATTCTTTTGGATTCTGGTAGGAATAATAGATAAATTTGAGGGCTATTGCTATTTTAGTAACTATATTTTCTGATCCATGAATATGGAACATTTTCTCCATATATTTAGAATCTCTTATCTCTCTCAACACTGTTTTGTAGTTTTTAAAGTAAAGTTTTTAACTCTAGAAATCTCTAGAAGAAAAAGAAGAGAAAATTTCCAAAATGATCAGATGGCAAGAAATAATTAAACTCAGGACAGAAATCAATAAAATATAAACACAAACAAACTAAACACAATACAAGGAATTAATTGTTGTAGAATATTAAGATGTGTTGCATTTGTGTATGCAGTGGAACATTTGTTTAATGATGCAAAAATATGTTGCATTCTTTTACATTGCATTTGTTTAGCTCTATAAAGCTCTGTTACTTTGCCTGTCTAAAATACCTGATTGGTCTAATAAAGAGCTGAATGGCCAATAGCAAGGCAGGAAAAAGGGTAGGTGTGGCCGCCAGACAAGGAGAATAAACAGAAGGAAAAATCTGGGAAGGAAGAATCTGGGAGTGAGAAGAGAAGAATAGAAGGACTCCAGGGTCTAGCCATCCAGCTACACAGCAAGCCATGGAAAAAGAAGTAGAGAAAGGTATACAGAAAAAGAGAAAGATAAAATCCCAGAGATAGAAGACAAACAATAATTTAATTTAAGAAAAACGCTAGAATGGCTAGGCGGTGGTGACGTACGCCTTTAATCCCAGCACTCGGGATGTAGAGGCAGGTGGATCTTTGTGAGTTCAAGGCCAGCCTGGTCTACAGACTGAGATCCAGGAAAGGCACAAAGCTACACAGAGAAACCCTGTCTCGTAAAACAAAAACAAAAGCAAAAACAAAAAAAAAAGAAAGAAAGAAAGAAAGAAAGAAAGAAAGAAAGAAAGAAAGAAAGGGAGAAAGAAAGAAAGAAAGAAAGAAAGAAAGAAAGAAAGAAAGAAAGAAAGAAAGAAAGAAAAGCGCTAGAAAACAAGCCAAACTAAAGCCAGGCATTCATAAAAAGATTAAGATTTGTGTGATTTATTTGGGAGCTGGGTGGCAGGCCTGCCCAAAAGAATAAAAGAGTTAAAAGAAATAATGAAACAAAAAGTGAGCTCTTTGAGAATCAACAATATTGAAAACCTTTAGCAAAATTAACTGGAAGGTAGAGTGAAAAGATCGTAATTAACAAAATAAGAAACTAAAAATGAGGCACAACAGAAACCCCAAGAAAATACCAAGAATAATAAAGAAAAACTTTAAAACCTGAAGTCCATCAAATTGGAAAATCCAAAAGAAATGGGTAATTTTCTTGATATATACTATCCACCAAAGTTAAATCAAGATGAAAAAACAAAACAGATCAATAACCCCTAATGAAATAGAAGCAGTGAATAAAAGTCTCCCAAACAAAAACTTCTCAGAGCCAGATGATTTAAATAGAGAATTCTATGAGACTTTCAAAGAAAAATTAACACCATTATTTGTCAAATTATTCTGCAAAAGAGAAAGAGAAGGAATGTTGACCAATTCATTTTATGAGGCTATAGTTACCCTGATACACAAACTACATAAAGACCCAACTAAAAAAGAGATTTAGAGACACTTATGAACATAGATACAAAAATTCCAAATAAAATACTTGCAAACTGAATTCAAAAGCACAGAAATTATCATCATATGAGGTTTATTCCGGAAATGCAGAGATTGTTCAAAATACATAAACGGATAAATATAATACATTACATGAACAAACTGAAAGACAAAAACCACAGAGTCATCTCAGTACATACAGAAAAGGCCTTTGACAGAATCCAACACCTTTTCATGATAAAGGACCTCAAGAAACTAGGGACATACCTCAAAATAACAGAAATAATTTACAGTAATCACATAGGCAACACCAAACTAAATGGAGACAAGTTCAAATCATGTCCACTAAAATCCAAACTAAGACAGAGTTTTCCATGCCTATTCACTACAGTACTTGAAGACTCAGCTAGAACAAGAAGACAACTGGAGGATGTAGTGGGTAGCCATTCCAGCTTTGACCTAGAAGTACCACCCCCTTTGAGGCTCCGGTAACTATCACGCATACAAGGCAGAGCTAAGACAGGACCCCTGAAGACCAGAGATCCGGATGGGTGAGCTCTTTTGGTTCCTGGATCGTGGATGTTGGAGGTAGACCAAGCAGTGTTCTTCAGAGAACACCGCTGGACTGTGCAACACCTTTTTAGACCCTGTAACCTATCCCTTTATTTGTAAGTTACACCACAAAATAAACCTTCCTTTTAACTACGTGGAGTTGCCATAATATTTAAACCGATACCTGGCACCCTGGGGCACAAACCCACGACCCTGAGATTAAGAGTCTCATGCTCTATGGACTGAGCTAGCCAGGCTTAGCTGTTCCCTTTTTTGGGAATGGAACCATGTAGGCGTTCCCTGGTTATATAGAACTCTGCAGACAAGTTTAGGTACCTGTCAGCCGGGGAAGAGGCTGAGGTTGGGAGCCACCCTGGCTAGCTCAGCATTAGGCTAAGTTATTGGACACTACTTGAATTTTCAAAATTTTACTAGTATTGTGCATTCCATTCTACAAACTACTTTTTTATATACTATGTGTGTGTTTACAATGTAATAGTATGAATGTTTTCATTCTAATTTAAATTTCTAAACTTCTATTTAATCAGTAATTTGAAGACATTGAAAAATGTGACTTTCTGGAGGTAACCAAACTACAAAGATGGTTGTTTTACCAATGGAACTGTTTCCCTCTTTAAGAGGGCTGGTAATCCAAATGAACACATTTCAGGGTGCTTCCCTCTCTCCTTCTCCCATGTGAAGACCCAGGGAGAAGTTGACTCTTTTGAAACAAGATGTGTGCTCTAGTTGAATCCTCTATCTCTCTCTTCCTCAGCTTTGGCTTCCAAACTATGAACAAGAAATTTATATTGTTTATAAGTTATGCTTTCTGTATCTTGATAAATGATACAATACTATTCCTATGGCCCTTAACCAGGCATAAAAACCAAGGCAGTATCATTTTCTTTTTTATTAAAGCATAGTTAAGGGACATACTTATAAAAAGCAGTTAAGTCTAATTTACTAGAGCAATCTAGATTAATAGTTAGAAGGATGTTATCCCCTCCTTTTATTACCTTTAACAACAGGACTAGAATGTGCACCCATTTCAGGAAAATAAAATGAATAGCCACTATTTAAAATGTCTTTATATATTCGTTAAAGACTGTCTATTGAGTTTCAGATTATATCTCTTTTACATGTCCTATTTTTCCTGTCCTTACTTATGTACTTCATAAGGACATTAACTTTCTTATCCAATTTCATATTTTAACATCTAGAATAATATAAGAGTAGGTATTAGTTATTTCACCAAATATAATGATATTATCCTGTATTGACCTCATCTGTCTGAGGCACTAATGGTTATTTTAATCGGCTCAATTTCGTTTCAGGTTCTCAACATCTATTCAAAGACATATGTTGCTGAAATTTATTGGTAATAAATTGAGAAGATTCTTTAAATATACATATTCCCTGTTCCTTGAAGAACATTGAATAAATAGCACATTGTAATTATTTGCTACAAAATACAGGATGCCATTTTGATAGTTCATAGTGCCATTCATTTTACTTCATACTCAAGGTTTATGAATAAATTTCATTTTTTAAAAAAGTCAGTGTTTTACACAGAAGAATATGGCCCATATGCCACTATGTTGTATCTAATATTTAACTCAAAAACTTTCATGTAAGGGAATTTTGAAACATAAAAGAGGTACCTTTGCATCTCCAAAGATTGAGATTGGGATTGCTAGTATAAATCCCCATTAATAAGACTACTGCTATCTATTTAAGACACCCTTTTAAACACAGGAACAAAGAAACATGGAAAATTATCATATGTTATAAGAATGAAAAACATGTAAGTGTGGAAGAAACCTCCAGAGGGTCATAAGATTATGTTAAGAGAAACTGGGAAGGTCAGGTAGTTCTCTAATCAAGAGGAAGTTTTTCATTTATGTCTCTAATTAGTTCACCAGATTTCTTAACAAACATTTTATATCAACTCACAGGGCTACAATATTTTCTTAGGATGTGTCTTAACTGCGGTTTTATTGCTGTGAAGATACATCATGACTATAGCAGCTCTTATAAGGAAAACATTTAATTGAGGGGGCTCCCTCACAGTTTCAGAGGTTCAGATCATTATCATCATGCAGGAGGGAGCATGGCAGTGTATAGGCAGACATGGTGCTGGCTACATTTTGGCTTGCAGGCAACAGGAAGTCAACTGAGACACTGGGCATATCCTCAGCATAGGAATGCTGTGGATATTGCTCTGTATGCTGTGAATGTGTTGCTCTGATGGTTTATAAATAAAATGCTAATTGACCAATAGCCAGGCAGGAAGTATAGGCAGGATAAGCAGACAAGGAGAATTCAAGGAAGATGAAGGCTCAATCAGGAGACACCAGCCCACAGTCCAGGGAGCAGCATGTAATGGCACACATGTAAGGCCACGGAACACATGGCAATATATAGATTAATAAAAATGGGCTGAGTTTAAGTGTAATAGCTAGCCAGTAGTAATCCTGAGCTAATGGCAGAGCAGTTTTAATTAATATAAGCCTCTGTGTGTTCATTTGGGTCTGAGTGGCTACAGGACCATGAGGACACGGGAGCTGGGTGGGCACAGGAAAACTTTCAGCTACATAGGAAACCTAAACCTCAACCCAGCAGTGAAACACTTCCTCCAACAAGGTCATACCCACTCAGACAAAGCCAGGCCTCCTAATAGTACAACTCCCCATGAAATTATGAGGCCAGTTACATTCAAACTACCAAAAGATACATTCTGCTTACAGTCACATTTGGAAATTTCTAGCATGTTCTGTATGTTCACATTTTAATACAAATGCATGGGGTGTTGGGAGAGACCACCTTTTCAGGAACTATTAACAATAAAGTTTATAACACTACTTTTATAGACTGAGTTTTCCTTATTCCTATTTTTATGATATCTTGACTGTCATGTAAAATTTCAATACAGATCATTGTAAATGCTAAGGTATGTGACTATGAATTTCAAGTGTAGTAATTTTATAAGCATCATATAAAATGACTTGAATGAGGATTTATCATGTATTGGTCTCAACAGCACTAGATTTCTTTTGGAGCTGCATGCTGGTATTCTATGAAATGAGTCTGGGAAATGGTTCTCTCTCAGAGTATTAAATTGGATAACCAGGGTGAAATATGGAGAAAGGCACCACAGAAGCCTTTGGCATTTGAGAACCATTGTACCAAGCTTCCTTTCAAAATTAATAGATACTTTATTAGTTACTTTTTGTTCCTTTGTTAAAATACCACATCCAAAAGCAACTTCTTGAAGGAAGAGTTTATTTTGGCTTACAGAAGGATAAAAATCCAATATGGCAGGGGTGCAGGGTGCCAGGTGGTGGGCATGGCAACAGGAACAGGATGCTGAGAGATGCCTTTGCTTCCATAGGTGGGAGACGTGGACTGAACTGGAAGTAGGGTGAGGCTTCAACCCTATTCCCTGAGACAAACTTCCTCCAGTAAGCCTCTACTTCCCAAAAATGCTGTAGTTTCCCCAAACAGCACCACTAAATGGGTCCTAGTGTTCAAAAATGTGAGCCTATGGAGGATAGTTTTTATTCAAATCTCCACAGATGCTATGGGGTTATATGAGTTATAATACTTTAACACAAATATAATTTAATTTAAATCTAAATTAAATGGATGGAATGGGTGACATAACTGAAAACAACCAGATTCAGCTGTGGAAATCCACCTCCTTGAACCACGATTTACTATTGTTCTTCCCACTTTGATTTCCACTTGGCCTTTTTCATTCATTTTTGGAACCAATGTCCACAGGGATTTTAGATATCAAATCTATATTCCATATTATTCAAAACAAGGAAATGCCTTTATTCTACAATATGATGATAATTTATTTGTACTAAAATGTGATTTGTATGTTAATAAATAAAGTTGTCCGGGGGTCAGAGCTAATAGCAAACCATCACAGAAGCTGGTTGTGGTGGTACACACCTTTAATCCCAGCACTTGGTAAGCAGAGCTAGGTAGATCTCTGTGTGTTCAAGGATACAGCCAGCATTGGAGACACACGCCTTTAATCTCAATACCAACCATAGAAGACCTGGAGGTCTGTACAGACAGGCAGTGACAAGGCGGTCATGTGGTTGGGTTTACAACCAATGAGAAGGCAGAACAGAAAGTCTTTATAAAGACAAACACATAGGAAGCAGCTCTCTTTCGGAGAGATAGGACTACTGCGAGAGGAAGGGTAAGGTTTTTAGCTCTTAGCTCTGACCTCTTGGCTTTCTTCTTTGCATTGGTTCTGTGTTTCTTATTGAATAAGACAGTTACTTCTACACTAAAACTTCTCAAAGGTGTTTTAACCTTCCTGCTAATTTTGAGTATGTACATTAATAGTTCACTTCTGTCCTCTTCCCAGTTCTCTCTTCTCTCTCATGATCTCTGACCCCCTACTTCCTCTCAATCCAGGCCCATTCCACATCCATTAAATCTTAGTAAGGTCACAGTAATGTCTTAGGAAGGTAAACAAATACAACATGCCTGCCATTTTCTTTAGGCAGCATTGGAGATCACTAAGAAAACATGTGCTGTCTAGTATGAGAATTGGAATCTGTCATTCTAGCAAGGGCTGTACTAGCCTGGCAAGTGGATAATAAGCATACTGTAGAAGAAGCACCATTAATTCTAGGTGATCCTAAAATTTGTTTTAAAACTGACCCTTATAATACTAGTGAACTATGATATACATCACAGAGTTCTAAGATGTTTTATTTACAGCTTTGTGAGAAGAGGATGATACAAGTGTAGTGAAGGCAGGTGCCTAGGGCTAAGCAATGAATGATCACATGTAGTACACTAGACACTAAGCTAAGATTGGCCTCTTCGCACAAGTTCAGAAATAAACAGTATGTTAGTGAGAACAGAAAGATAGGAGCCAGTCATGAAACACTATGTTAATGAGGATAGAGTCTGCTTTAGAATGAATGAAAAACATAATTGATTTTTGTTTTAGAATAAATACGGTTATTGTGAGGTGGACAATATTTGTGAAATGGTTACAGTGAAAAGATTTATGTTTTGGAGAACTTTATTATTAATTTATTAAAGCTATAAATGCAAAGAGTCAAGTATTTTTTAACATCTAAATTTAATTTACATTCATGATCCAATTCATAAATCCAGATATTTTAAGTATGACTTTTAAGGGATTTTACTGCTTAGTAGATTAATATTTTTAAATGTTTTAAACAGCATCTATATATTTAACATACTTGATTTTTCTATGTGATTTGATAATCTGAATAACAAACAAGAGTTCTCAAGAACTTAGATGATTAATAGAAAGGTAAATATTAGAAACATATACAGTAAATTTTAATTTGTCTTCAGACACACTACTATTATTTGCAAAATCATAGTAAATTACTTAGACCATTTATCTTAAAATTATATGATAGATATTCTTGGTTGCCAACTTGACTACATCTGCAATTAACTAAAGCTCAAATGACTGGGCACCCCAGTGAGAGTTTTTTTTTTTAATTAAATCATTTGAAGTGGGAAGACCCACTTTTAGTCTGCATCTTTGAGGTGGGAGGATATACTTTTAATCTAGAACTTTTGAGGTGGGAAGATCCACTTTAATCTGGGACACACCTTCTGCTGGCAGCCTATGTGGAGGTCATGGAAGGTAGAAGCTTGCTCTGTATTTGCTTGCTTGCTTTTGCTCTCACTATCAAGTTTATTCTTCACTGGCACTAGAGACTACATTTTTGGGATTCCAATGTATACTGAAAACCAACTTAGACATCCTGTTGTTTTGCATTCAATACAGTGGCTGCACCTTAAGCAACTGCTGTCCCAACTGACAATTGCTTCACAGCTACCAGCAGCAGTTCAGCCATATAGGCCTACGCCAGGCAGAAATTCTGTTCCCTCAGGCACCAGATCTATCACAGCGCTAAAGGAAATTTTATCTAAATCTATATACCTCTATAAAACTCAGGATTCAAAGATTGAGGCAAAATCCCACAGGCTAAGAGATGCTAAATAGCAAGTAGCTAACCTTCTCCCCTTGCTCATGTCTCCCCACAAAAGAGCCCATCCTTCTACTCAACCCCCATTAAAGAACCTTCACTGTACTTAGTTCCTCCCTATAACTTCCTGTCAGCTAGTTGCCGCCTCAACCTCCTGACCCAGGTTAATTTTATTTAATAAAACAAATGCAACACATCTTTGTACCATTAACAAAGTCATCAGAAACAAACGGAACATGCCTTTACACAGTTAAAATAGTGTTCCACAACATTTCCCCCTTTTTATCTAAATAAAAAGAAGGGGTTTTAACTTAAACATAGTAAGACTATATACAATAAGAACAATTATCAATTAAGGATAATATTCACAATGTCTGGCAAATTTAGAGAAAATACTCTATTATATATTGTGTCTTACTGAGTCTAAATTTTTATACCTAATTTACTTTATATCCTAAGGAAAACTGCAGCTATAACTGTCTAGTCTTTAACTCCATCAAAGACCCCAGAAGCATAAAATATTACCTGAGTAAGCAGGAAATACATTGCAAGCAACTTCCAAAATTCTAGAAATGACAAAGACAGCTAGCTACCTTGACAGTCACTCAAATTTTCTAGGCAATGTTGAGTCATCCATCTTCATGCTACGGGCCTAGAATATGTGGCAGATTTTTCAGTGAAGCAGGGAATTTGAAGGAGTGTCCCACAATGTATTGGCAAAGTTCATCAGTCTCTTTCCTCTCTATCCTGTGGAATATCTAGCAGACTCTTCTGTGAAGCAGGAATCTCAAAAGACTGTCCTGCCTTGGCTTGGCAAGGTTCAACAGTCTTTTTTCCTGCGTCCCACTTGTCTAGTCTGTACAGTATACTGTCAGCAGTCAAGGTAAGAATATTTCCTTGCCCAAATGGCTAGCTTTGCCATTGGAAGCAAACTCCATAAGGAGTTTTTTGATGCACATCATCCTTTTCTAAGTGGATTGGTGCTGCCAGGAACAGACATGTCTCACTGTCATGAAAAGCCCTATGTTAACAAAACATTTTAAATGCCATATTCCATAGGTCTTTGAAGTGTTTGAAGACCATCTACTTATCTATCTAGACTATATCTCTGTATGATCTTGAAAATATACCTAACATATCTACAAATTCTATTGTTAAAGATGACCAACCCATGTTTTTTTGATCATATTAAATTTCAAAAACTAGAACTTTACCTTATATTTTTAAGTGAACTTTATCGGTACAATAACTTAAACAAGTGTAGAAACATATATACAGTATGTTGTAACAAAAAATAACCTTACATTTACATCAATATATAAAAACCTTTTAAATAAGAGTAGAAACATATATACAGTATGTTATAAAAAATTATCTAATTTGTATCAATATATAAAAGTCCATACCAATAAAATTATTTGAGATTAATGGTTGTTTTTTAAAGTAGATTGAATAATCTACCCTTCTATCTTATTATTCATATATCCCAAACTTCTTTTTCTGAATGAGATCCTTATATCTAATCTCATTTGTATAGTTGCCTCCCTTACCAATACCATACCAATTAATATATAACTCTCCAAAATGATGACAAAACATCCATAACCCACCAAGTGACCAAATGCCATCTACCTCACTTCTTTGCAATGTTGATGTCATGTTCTTAAAGTTATTTACTATTGTCTGGGGGGCGATAATATCTTTAGAAAATTGATATCCTGAGAAAATTAAGATATTGGATAAGTCTTTTTTTTTTTTTTTTTTTTTTTTTTTTTTTTTTTTGGTTTTTCGAGACAGGGTTTCTCTGTGTAGCTTTGCGCCTTTCCTGGAACTCGCTTTGGAGACCAGGCTGGCCTCGAACTCACAGAGATCCGCCTGGCTCTGCCTCCCGAGTGCTGGGATTAAAGGCGTGCGCCACCACCGCCCGGCCATGGATAAGTCTTAAGAAAACCACCTGTAACTTTTTTTTTATTAGTCTCTGTGTAATTGGAAAGTTCAGGGCTTATTTGAAATCCTGGCTAAAGTAGTCTATGAGGCTGGAACCTCTCAGTTAGCAGCTTTGGTATTGTCCTGAGCAGTTTGTAGTCCAGCACTGATCTTTAGGTTGTACTTGTCCCCTTAACAGCATTACCACAATACCTATGAACTTGTCATTGGGGGCCCCATCATCATTTAGAGACGTCAAAGATCACTGTTATGATGATTACAGTTCACAGCAAAAAACTTAAACATTGTAAATGTCATATATAGCAGATCTCAGAAAGGTTAAAGGATCACAATCTATTAATATATATTAATAATATTAATATATTATATATCTTATAATCTTATAATTTTAGTGCTAAAATTTATACCTTAGAAATAAGGGAAAATAGAATATTCCATTATTTTTATTTTCTTCTGTCCCATACCAGGTGGCATTTCTGACCTGAGACAGAGATTTTGAATTTTTTTTTAACATGCATGCTTGGGTTTAGAGAAAGAGAGAGCCATGCTCCAACTCCAAAGCCAGCTTTAATTTTAATTGAATTGGGACTACAAAAAGACCATTTGGCTTTTCTATTTGTAAAAAACAACAGAAACAAATCTTTGGGAAGACTTAAGAAATTTTATCCTGTTGCAAATGGAACGGGAAGGCTCTCATATTCAAATCTGTTCTTTTTAATTTTGATGGTATCCATAGATTTCCTTATCCTGTAGAAGCAAAACCTCTTCCCAATGTAACACATACCCTGGTATCCATTTCAAATTTAACACATTTTTAAAAATATAAGTTGATTTAATTCATTAGTTTTTTTTTCTATTATCCGATGTCTCTCTGAACTTGTTGTTCCTTTTTCATTAGCATTTAAAATATTTAAAGTCAATAAAGCACTGTGTAATGCATGATTGGGTGTCTTTAATACCCTTCCTGTTCATTAAGCATATATTTTAAAGTGCAATTAGATAGTCTAAAACCGCTTGTCCTATGGAGTTGTATGGCACACCCGGAACATGCTTTATTTTGTAATATGCAAAAATCCATTTCATTTTACTAGAGACATATGCTGGAGCATTGAAGTCTTAATTTGTACAAGCCCCATAATGGTCATAACTTCTACCAAATGTGTAATTACAGAATCAGCCTTTTCAGAACTCAAAGAAGTTGCCCATTGAAATTCTGAATATGTATCTATAGTATGGTGTACCTATTTTAATTTTCCAAACTCTGCTAAATGAAATACATCCATTTGCCAAATTTCATTTCTTTGAGTACCATTTGGGTTACTTCCTGAAGGTAATGGAGTTTGATTATACAAAGAACAAGTAAGACACTTCCTTATAATATCTTTGACTTGTTGTCAAGTGATAGAAAAATCTTTCTTCAAACTTTTGTTGTTAACATGATGTTTCTTATGAAATTCTGATGCTTCTAGCACATTTTCTACCAAAAGTTCATCAATTTCATCATTACCTTGTGCCAGACGGCCTGGTAGACCTGTATGTGATCTGATATTTGTTATATAAAGGGTATGATTTCTAATTCTTATTACTTGTTGTAGCTGAATAAATAGCCAATTAAATTCTGAATCATTTGGAATAATTTCAGCAGTTTCAATATGTAAAACAAATCTTTCAGCATATTGAAAGTCAATAACTATATTAAGCAGTTCTGAAAAAAATCTAATACTATCATGAAAACAGCATATTCATGTAGCATGAATTCTAATTGACCTTAATAATAAAAGCCCAGAGTCAGATATAGGGGTAAATGCTGAAACATCAGAGGAAAAAAGGAACAGCCAAAGTCACCACTTACCTCTCCAAATCCTCCTACCAGAAAGAGGCTCAACTCCTTTCTCTATGTGCCTTATATTCCTCTCTTCACCCAGGCATATCATTTCTTGTCTCCTGTCTATACAGACCTCCAGACCTCTATGGTAAACTAATGGCTAGCTCCACACTCTAATCTTTAGCAAGCTTCATTTGTTAGAGCAGAAACAAAATATCACCACATTTCCTCTTGTTTGTCTAAAATAAAAAAGGTATATAACTAATATAAGAAAAACTATGTACAATAAATATAATAACTGTACACAACGTATACTGGAAATAAATACATCAACAACGTATATTCCATAAACATTTGACAAATTCAGAAAAAAATACTCCATTATCTATTCTTTCTTGGTAGGTCCAAAATGTTGTACCTAATTCACTCTCTATTCTTTTTTTGTTGTTGTTGTTTTTCGAGACAGGGTTTCTCTGTGTAGCTTTGTGCCTTTCCTGGAACTCACTTGGTAGCCCAGGCTGGCCTCAAACTCACAGAAATTCACCTGGCTCTGCCTCCCGAGTGCTGGGATTAAAGACATGCACCACCACCGCCCAGCTCACTCTCTATTCTAACTTGCATTACTAAACTATTTTTTTAGTGTCTTTCAACCCTATATACTTTATATGTCTTTTTTTTTTTTTTTTGGTTTTCTTCAATACAGGGTTTCTCTGTGTAGCTTTGTGCCTTTCCTGTAACTCATTCTGTAGCCCAGGCTGGCCTCAAACTCACAGAAACCCACCCGGCTCTGCCTCCTGAGTGCTGGGATTAAAGGTGTATGCCACCACCACCACCCGACACTTTATATGTCTTTAGTGAGTTTCTTTTCTGAGTTTGTTAACATGGAAAACTATAAGTACAAAGTCTTCAAGTCCATCAGAGACTGGAGAAGGAAATAATATTACCTGAGTAAACAGGAAGGGCATGCAAGCGACTTTCACAATATGTGAATAATTCCAGAAACTGCTGGCTGCCTGGAGAGTCACCCAAGTTTCCCCTGCAATGTTGGAGGATCCATCTTTAACCTAAAGGCTTAGCATAATTGACAGACGTTTCTGTGAAACAGGATATTCTGAAAGGCTGTGCCACTTTGCCTTGACAGGCTTCAGCAGTCACTTTCTTTTGTGTCCTGCTTGTCCAATTTGGACACCATAATGTCAGCAGTCAAAGCAAAGGAACTTTCTTGCTCAGTGGATAACTTTTGCCACAAAGAATCTTAACTCTATGTAGAGTTTTCTTGATGCTCATCATTTTCTCTGAAGTAAATTGGTGCTGCCAGGTTGAGACATGTTTCATTGTCATAAAAAAGAACCTATGTTATTAAAACATCTTTAATCCCGTATTCTGCAGATCTCTGAAGTATTTGAAGATGACCTATCTAAAATATATCTGTTTGACCTTGAAAACAAATCCATGACTACAAGTTTGATTGCAATGACTCAGTACTAACTTGCATTTTTATATTTTATATTCTAATTAGTTTGTAATAATAACTTTCAACAACTAGAAATCTGCATTATATTCTTAAATAAGTTGTATAGGTATAATAACTCGAATAAGAGTAGAAATGTATGTACAGTATGTTCTAACAAAAATAATCTCAAATTTGTATCAATATACAAATTTCCATATCAATGTAAACTATTTAAAACAAGTAGTTGCTTCTTAAATGTAGATCTTTTATCCTATCATTTCTATATCCAACTTTCTTCTTTTCAGAGTAGATTCAATAGTCTACCCTTTTATCCTATCATATCTATATCACCCTTCTATGTTTTCAAAACAAGAACCCTGAATTTAATCCCCTTTGTTCAGCTTTTTTCCTCACCATTACCAATAATATCTTGTATCCAATCATTCTAAATGATGACAAATATCCATAACCCACTGAACAACTAAAGACAACCCACCTCACCTCTTGGGAATGTGAGTGTCATGTTCTTAAAATTACTTCCTGCTGTCTGTGGGTTACAACATTTTTAGGGGACACTGAAAAAAATTGGGATAATAGTCAAGTCCTGGAAGAGCTAGGTATATCATTTGTTGTCCAGTCTCTGTATAATGGGAAAGTGCATGGCTTGTCTCAAGTCCTGCCCAGAGTAGTCTATGAGGCTGGATCATCTTAGCTAGCCACCTCAAATTTGTCCTCAGCAGTTTGTAGTCCAAAGCCAATCTTTACATTTTGCTGTGCAGCTTAGTGGTGTTATCACAGTCCTTGTGGAATCATCTTTGTGGGGCCCCATCATCCTTTTGGAGACTTCAAAGGTCACTGTTAGGCATGGTCATGGTTCCCTGCAGAAAAGTTAAACATTTAAAATGTCATATGCAGCAGATCTTGAAGAGGTTATAGCATCAATATTTGCTATGTATGATCAGAGTACAAATCTTAACTCTTAGTTACCTGATAGAGACTCAAACCTGAAATCATGTACAGGAAGCTAGATGAAGTGTTTTTCTAGACTTAGTTAGTACTCTATATGATCATTAATATCATGACAAAAAGTTATATATATATATATATCTTATAAATTTTGAAATAATATTTATACCTTAAGAAAAGTGTTGAAGAGTCAAATTAAAACCAAAGGATTATGAGATTAGTGGCAATAAAATAGTTTCTAAATTTAGTTTTTCTTCTGTCCCATATCAGGTGGCTCTTCTGACATGAGACAGTCATTTTGGACTTGACTTTAACAAGTATGCTTGGATTTAGAGAAGGAAAGAACCATATTCCAACTCCAAATCCAGCTTATTTTTCAATTGAACTGAGACTACAAAAAAATCATTTGCATTGTGTATCTGTAGAGAACACATATTCACACAGAAACAAATATTTGGGAAGATTTATGAAATTTTAATCCTGTTGGAGATGTGATATGTCAAAAGGCCAATTTACTCTTTTCTTGGGATATTGTTTCTAGATGATTTGTCCTTTTACTTCAGATGTCTCATTTGTCCAGTGATTTTCAGATTCCTTAGCTGAATGCCTTTATTCTCCTGAAAAGACAAAAATGAAAACCTTCTGTAATCCTGATTTGT
The DNA here is from genome assembly GCF_949786415.1 of Peromyscus eremicus. Taxonomy (NCBI): domain Eukaryota; kingdom Metazoa; phylum Chordata; class Mammalia; order Rodentia; family Cricetidae; genus Peromyscus; species Peromyscus eremicus. The sequence goes on from NC_081426.1 coordinate 41,478,051, forward strand.
AGAAGAGTCCTTTATGGCAAGTTATATCTGATCAAATGAAAAGCATTTGTTAATTTTAATGTTTGTAATATTTGCTTTATGTTTTCTTATGAAATTTGTGTTCTCTCTTCTATATATTGTCATTCAGAGCAATATTTTTTTTTACCATAGTCATTAAGTTCTTCAATTGCTCTGGGAACGAGTTTCCTCCATGATGACAGGAAACAACTGAACTGAATTTGACATGGGGGCCTGAGAGGTGCCCCTCAAGGTGTTTCTCAGTGGTAAAGGGTTACTTTGGTTGTCCTTTGTTGATATATATTCATTAGTCCAATGTCTACCTTTGTCACACCCACCTTCTGCATACTCCAGAAGGGATGGCTGTTCTATTTGGATTATTCTTAGGAAAAAAATCCAAAACATTTTTTTTTCTAGGAATTCCCCATTTACAAGCCTTTTTTAGGTAACTTGTTTACCAAAATTGAAACACCTGATATTTCAATTTTTCTTTAATCCTCTGGAAATCAACTCTCCTATACAAGCATCATCATGGTTATGAGATTCAGTTTTGACTATATCTTGGTTCCATTCCTCCAAGGGTGCTGATCTTGTCATTAACAACATAATTATCCTATTTCACTGTACATTAGCATTTTCAAATGACAGATATTTAATTATTATTTGTCTAACTTCTGAATTTGTTATCATTCTATTTACTGTTGAAGTCAATCTTTGTAAGAAATCACTAAAGGTTTCTTTGGGCCCTGTATAATTTTAGCAAATGACTCAGCTTTCTTACTACTTCTTTTGTTCTGTCCCAAGCATCCAAAGCTGCTGCATGGCATGCTGTGGCCATTATATAGAGATTGCCTTTGTACATTAACATAATCTCCCTCTTCAAGAAGTTAGTCTTGGGAGATTCCCATACTTCTAGCCCTACCTTGTTGTTCAATGGTCTTAGCTTCATCTTTCTACCAAGTTCTCCACTGTAATTGAGGACCAGGCTCCAAGACTTCTGTAACCAAGTCTCAGTAGTCTTGAGAAATAATTCTATTAGAAGTTGACCATGAGTTTAACACCTGATTCACAAATGGTGAATGCATGCCATATGAAACTATCACTTTCTTCTATCTCCTTAAATCTAACATTTCCACATGAGCCCATTCAGCTCTTACACAGCCTTGGGGATATCTATCATTTGGAAATTCCTGTAAGATTACTGGATAAATTAAAGTTGGTTGTTTGAAAACCTTAGACTGTTCCTCTCTAACCTTATAATGCAATTCTGAAGTTGGTTTTCCTTTAAATTCCTCTATGTGGATCTGAATATCTCTATGATCTGGTTTACTAAGTTTTTCTAAAACTTGTGTCTTAGCACTCATATTAACCAACTTTTTAGTGATAAAACAGAAATGATAAAATAAATAATGTTTACTATTGACATTACATAAATCCCATCTAAACTAATTATCCTCTCATCTAATTGTTCCATTTTTCAAACCATCCAGTGTATTATCATACAGAGACATAACTTCCTTCAATGTAATATTATTTTCCCATTTTTTAATGTGGAAAAAACTTTCTCTTGTAGCTAATTATTCAGTTTAAGAATTCTTTTTTTTTTTTTTTTTTTTTTTTTTTTTTTGGTTTTTCGAGACAGGGTTTCTCTGTGTAGCTTTGCGCCTCTCCTGGAACTCACTTGGTAGCCCAGGCTGGCCTTGAACTCACGGAGATCCGCCTGGCTCTGCCTCCCGAGTGCTGGGATTAAAGGCGTGCGCCACCACCGCCCGGCCAGTTTAAGAATTCTTAATTATCTCAACCAATCTGCCAACAATGACAATTAGATGATGGTGAATTGTGAGGCTGACTACTGCTACATAGAACATTAGAAGCCCAAATGAGTGTCAAGTCAGCTACCTGGTATGGCAGCAGCCCAAGGATGGGGTCTAGGGAGAGGCCACAACCTACTGGAAGAGGGAAACTTCTGTCTGAAAAATGAACACGGGGGATCATGGAGAAGAAACACATGCTGCAGGAACTGCCTAAAAGCAGAGTTGCCTGATGGTGAGGGGCTAACTCTGGCAGCATATTGACCCCAAATCCCTGTGGAGTTTGTTGCAGAGAGGCTGCAGCAGAAAAAAAATCCCAAACTAACTCAGAGGTTTAAGGAAAAAAGAAGAAAACTTAGCTGTCTTAAGCAATGACCCTGGCAGAAGCCCCCACATGTAGCTACAGTGTGTGCTGGTAGTTGCAAAGCCTCAGGCAAGTGGTTTTTCATGAATTTATGCCCCAGATTTTGGACACCAGATGTAGCATGAATTCTAATTGACCTTAATAATAGAAACCTGAAGTCAAATATCAGGGTAAATGCTGAAAGATCAGAGAAGTAAAGGAGCAGCCAAAGTTACCTCTTACTCCTTAAAATCCTCCTACTGCAAAGGGGCCAAGCTCCTGTCTTCACTCACCTTATATTCCTCTCTTTGACCAGCCATATAACTTCCTGTCTCCTGTCTAAATATACCTCCAGACCTCTATGGATAACTAATAGCTAGTTCCACCTTGTGATCTTCAGACAAACTTTATATGTTAGAGCACAAACAAAATATCACCACAGAATCATGAAAGATTTGAGCCACTTACTGCTTTTCCTTACTTATATCCACCCTTCCTGATTTATTTGTATCCACATAGAATGTAGGGGCTCCAGAAATTGGAGAGATTATTATATGAGGGAGAATCCAATTAGTTATTTTCATAAACTAAAGTTTCTTGCTTTTAGGATATTTGTTACTTATCTCTCCCAAAAATATTACTGCAAGTTCTTTGCCAGTTTTTATTTCCTGCCCACAATGAGGCAATTTCAGCATTAGGAAAAGGTACCACAATTTCTGCTGGATCTATTCCTGTTAGCTGATGAAGTCTCAATTTTCCTTTCAGAATTAATTCAGAAATTTACTACATAGGTCTTTAATTGTTTTACTCTGTGTGGTAAAACTATGCACTCTAAGATATTATCTTCTCTTCACATCAGAATTCCTGAGGGAAAATAAGCAGAAGGTAGACTAACTAAAATATGATCAAGCTTTGGATCCAAGCAATCCACATATGAATGCTATTATTTCTCTTCTACCAGAGCAAATTCTCTCACAGCTTCAACTGTTAATTTTCTTGGGATATTTAAATCCTTCTCACTTTGTAATTTGAAATAAATTACTTAGTTCTTGAATTGTTAATCCAATCGTAAGCTATACCAGTTAATATCTCTTGGCAATTTTTGAAAATCATTGAGTCCATAATTGATCTTTCCTAATATATACTTTCTGTGGTTGAATGTTTTGTAAACCTATCTTCTATCCTAAATAATTAGTAGAATCTCCTCTTTGTAATTTTTCAGGACCAATTTGTAATACCTGGCAAAGCAAATTATTCTTTACCTCTTCAAATATCTTTTCTAACATATCTGGATCTGAATCAGCTAGAAGGATATCATCCATGTGATAGTAAATTATAGATTGAGGGAATTGCTTCAGAGCTAGTTCTTTTTTTTTTCATTTTTTTTCAGAGCTGGTTCTAATGGATGTTGTACAAAATATTGATATAAGGTGGGGCTGTATAAAATTGCTTGTGGAAGAACATTCCAATGATATCTTTTAACAGGCAGGAAATTAAGTAAGCACTGTGAAGGCAATTTTTTTTCTATCCTGTTCTTGTAAAGGTATAGTAAATATGCAGTCTTTTAAATCAATCACTATGATACACCATCCCTTAGGTAATAAAGAAGTCAAAGGAACTAAAGTCTGTGAAGAACCCACTTTATTCATGGCTTTTAAATCTGTTAACAATCTCCATTTTCATTACTTTTTTTAATGACAAATATAGGAGAATTCCAAGGGCTGGTAAATTCTTCAATATGTTGAAGATTTAACTGCTCCTGTACCAGCTGTTCTTGGGCCTGTAATTTTTCTGATGTCAAAGTCCATTGTGCCACCCACACAGGTTTGTCAGTTAATGCTTTTAATGGCTGGGCTATTGGTACAACAGCTATATGCCCTGTTTATATACAAGATGGAACCAGGTGGGAAAATCCAAGAGAGATAATGAGAGGAGAAAGGGGAGTGGGGGAGGTGGCGAATTGTCATCTAAGAAATATATAATGGGATACAGGTAAAGCCATGAAACACATGGTGATACATAAATTAATAGAAATGGGTTCATTTAAGATGAAAGAGCAAGTTAGCAAGAAGCCTATTGGTAATTAATATAAGCCTCTGACTGATTATCTTATAAGTGATTATAGGACCGCAAGGCCAGGTGGGAACCAGAGTAACTTCTACATTTTGACAGCCAACATGGGGTATGAATTTCCACCCCAAAACTGAGAAAGCTTTAAAAAAAGTTTCTAAAATGTAGTTAAAAACAGCTTTCTAGTTTTGTCTCTCAGCCAAGCCATGATAAAGAGAGGACGCATCATGTGGGCTTGAGCTACAACATGGTAGATTCCCACTGTGGTACACAGAAGTTTCTCCAACTTCGATCTAAGTTTATGTTGCTTTAGAAAGGAGGCTCTGATTTTGTTTTCACAAGAAACAAGAGGCTATGGATTTATTCCAGGTTAAGATGGATCAGATTTAATCAAGCAAGACCTCCTATACCTTAACAGATGGTAAATATCAACAGAGATTATAGCTGGTCTTCCCAGGATTTGATCATTATCTCAAATTTTCTCAGGACCCCGAAAGATTGTCAGTGCTCCCAATCAGCAGGAAGTAGTATGAGAAGCTATGCCCAAATTCCCAAATAATGTTTATGAATGTTTATTTTTATTTAAATGAGGTTGATTATAAATGTAATCTCTTTCTAAAGAATAAAAGGTAATATAGATATGATAGGATAAAAGGGTAGGTTATTGAATCTACTTTATTTTTTTCAAGACACGGCCTCTCTGTGTAGTTTTGGTGCCTAACTGGATCTTACTCTGTAGACCAGGATGGCCTTGAACTCACAGAGATCTTCCTGACTGTGCCTTCTGAGTGCTGGGATTAAAGGTGTGTGCCCCTGCCACCCTGCTTTAATCTACTTTTAAAGAGCAACAACTTGTTTGAAATGTTTTACATTCTATGGATTTTGGTTTATTGATACAAATTTAAAGTTAATTTTGTTATAATATTTACATAAATATAAATACATATATATGTGTGTGTGTATAATCTATTCTTGTTTAAGGTATTATAGTTGTGCAACTCATTCAAAATTATAATATATAATTAAAAAATACAAAAAGATTAGTCATTATGATAATCAAATTTATAGTTATGTTAGTTAAGTTTTCTAGGTATACGTAGACATATTTTAATTAGGTAATCTTCAAACACTTCAAAGACCTACAGAATATGGCATTTAAAATGTTTTAAAAATGTAGACATTTCTGGACAGTGAGACACATCGGCTCCAGGCAGCACCAATTTACTTTAAAGAGGAAGATGGGCGTCAAAGACACTCCATATGGAGTTTATCATCTTCTTGACCAATTTTGGCCATTTGGGCAAGAAACTGCTTGTGCCTGGACTGCTTGATAATATGTTGTATAAACTGGACATACAGGACCCATAGGAAAATGACCACTGATTTTGCCAAAACAAGGAGAAATGATCCTTCAGATTCCTGCTTCACAGAGGAGACAGCCAGACATTCTACAGGACACAGGCCAAAGCAACTGAGAGACTCTAGACTTATAAGCTAAACATGGATGCCCCAACATTGCAGAGGAACTTTGGATGACTGTCTAGGCCACCAACTGTCTCTGTCATTTCTAGAACTATGGAAGTTTTTTGCAATACACTTCCTGTTTTTTCAGGTAATATTATATCCTTCTGGGGTCTTTGATGGAGTTGAAGGCTAGATAGTTATAGTTATAGCTTTCCTTAGTCATGATAAAAGATAACTTAGACACAAAACTTTAAACTCACAAAAATAGGACAGATGGTAGAATATTTTCTAACTTTGCCAAATATAAATAGTCTAGATATTGTATTGCTTGATAATTCTTGCTTGATAACTGCTTTGTTATATATAATTTTACTATGTTAAAGTTAAAAACCTTCCTTTTTATTAGGCAGAAAAGGGGAAGTTCTGTGGGATGTCTTTCTGTATGCTGTGAATATATGCTGTTCCCATTGGTTAGTAAATAAAGCTGCATTTGCCTATGGCAGGGCAGGATGGAGCCAGGTGGGAAAATCCAATAGAGAAAATGGGAGGAGAAACGAGAGTGGGAGAGATGCTGAATCACTGTCCAAGGAGCAACATGTAATGAGACACAAGTAAAACCATGAAATACATGGCTATACATAGATTAAATAGAAATGCATTAAAATGAAAGAGCTAGCTAGCAAGAAGCCTGCCATAGACCATACAGTTGGTAGTTATTAGAAGCCTCTGATGACTATTTTATAAGCAGCCATGGAACCACAGGACCAAGTGGGACCAGAGAAATATCTTCTACACAATACAGTGGCTGTACCTTAAACAACTGCTATCACAACTGGCAATTGCAACTCCTCAGCTACCATCAGTGGTTTGGCCACATGGGCTTCAGCCAGGCAGGAATTCTGTTCCCTCAGGCCCTGGCTCTATCACAGCACTAAAGGAAACTTTATCTACATTTCTATTCTTCTACAGAACTCAGGATTTAGAGGTTGAGGTGAAATCCAGCTTGCTCAGAGACCCTGAATAGCAAATAGCTAACCTTCTCTCCTTGCTCGCATCTCCCAAAAAAGGGCCAAACCTTGTGTTCAGCCCCTACTAAGGAACCTTCACTTCACTTAGTTCCTCCCTACCACTTCCTGTCAGCTAGTTGCTTACTCAGCCTCTTGACCCCAAGTTAATTTCGTTTAATCAAACAAATGCAACACATCTTTACATCATTAACAAAGGCAGCAGAAACAAATGTAACACACCTTTACACAGTTAAAATAATATTCTACAAAACATCTAGTCTTGTGGACTGAACTAATGTGAGAAATTCATGGATGTCTGGGAAGAAGACTTATTTATTAAGGAATGAGATAGGGATCACACATTCAGGAATACTAAATGAAGCGAGAGACATCATTGCCTCTTCATCTCCCAGGGAAAGATGAGGGAAACTCCAGACCAGTTCAGAAAAACTTCCACATCCAAAAGATCACAACTTCCTCTTCTCTTCCCTTTTAAGAAGTCACATAGGCAGACAAGGATCACTGCCTATTGGCAAAGGTAGTCCAAGAACATTGGCTGAGCAATTACCCACTACAGTGAACAACTACAGGATTCATGGACCTTCCAATTTTAGACAGCTATTGTTGGACTAGCTGGTCTACAGCCTGCAAGCCATTCTAATATATCCCCTTTATTTGTATATACCCCCAGGGAAAAAGAGAGAGAGAGAGGGAGAGAGAGAGAGAGAGAGAGAGAGAGAGAGAGAGAGAGAGAGAGAGATTCTGTAAGTTTTGTTCCTCTACAGCAATGTCTCTCAACCTTCTAAATGCTATGACCCTTTAATACAGTTCCTCATGTTGTGATGAGCCCAGCCATAAAATTATTTTCATTGCCACTTCATAACTGTAATTTTGGTACTGTTATAAATCATAGTGTAAAATTTGTGTTTTATGCTAGTTTTTTTGACCCCTATGAAAGGGTCATTTGACCCCATAAGGGTCACAATCCACAGGCTGAAAACCACACCTCTGGAGACTCCTGACTAGTTGATACAAAATTATATAAATTATATTATACAAATTATAATCTTCAATAAGTTTTTTTTTTAATTTTACATTTAAACCACAAGGTTGGATATGGGCAATCATAAGTTGGTAGTGATACCACTGTCCCTTTAGTTGGGGCATTGGAAGGTGTGGCCTTTGTTAGTAGAAGTGGTAGGAGACCAAAAGCATAGCCCAGGCTGTTGCCTGCCATAGACTGCGTTCATTTCAGAGATTGAGCTTAAATTCTTAATTGTGCTATAGCAAAGAATTTCAAAACAAGCAAAGATAAAGCTGTGTTGGAGTTTGCTAATAAGAAAATTTTAACATATATTTAAACACAGGGTTAATAGAAAGACAGTTATAGAAAGGATGTTATATGCCCAGTTGGGAGGATGAACTTCTCTAAATAGTATTTCTCGTAAGTGTCTTAGGAACAACTACATGTTGATCCTGGGGAATCCTGAAGTACAGGGGTTGGGAAGGATTGCAGGATTCAGAGGGGTTGAGGATACCAAAAAAAAAAAAAAAAAAATACCCACAACCCACAGTATCTACTAAGCAGGGTTCATAGGGGATCGCAGATACCGAGGGGACAATTGCAGACCCTGTATGGGTTTGAGCTAGGTCCTCAGTGTATAATTTATGGTTGTATAGCTCGGTATTCTTGTGTGATTCCCAGCAGTGGGAGTGGGGGGGGGTATCTTTGACTCTTTGCCTACTTTTGAGACCCTTTTCCTCCTATTGGGTTGCCTCATTCCACTTTGATATGAGGATTTGTTCCTAGTATCATTGTAACTTCTTTTGACATGTTTGGTTGATATACCTGGGAGACCTGCTCTTTTTTTGGGAAAGGAAATGGAGAAGTTTATCTGGGTGAGAAGGGGGTTAGTGGGGGAGGAGGAATGGGAAGAGTGGGGGAAGGGAAAACTGAGGTCTTGATGTAATGTATGAGAGATGAATAATAGAAAACAATTTAAAACAAAACAAACAGCTACATGTATGACTTTGGTATTTTCTGAAGTTTCATTTCAAAGGTTCCAGAAGAATCTTCCCAAACCTTTTCCCAGTTCTTTGCTAGGAAATAAGACCATAGAATGGTACTTAGCAACCTCTGATAGGATTACAAACTCACATGACACTGTAGTTCACCATGGTTTCACAAAGGGGTAACACATTTATTTTACTACAAAAAGAAACCATAATCTTGAGATTATGGAAATTGCAACTTTATACCTAGAAAAGGAATAAGTTCATATACACTCAGGTCATAAGTGTAGTTTACTATTACTCTAACGTTCTTAAAATATCTTGAAATAGCTTAATATATTCATGAAATATCTGTATATAAAAGGAATGCTCTTTCTGTGTAGGCTGCCTTACAACAGATGCTAGGAATTCTTGAATTCACCTAGTGAAAGATTTCAATCAGAAGCTAGGATGAGGAACTCTTCTTATTTTCTATGTCATCTGAACTTTACCTGTTTCTCTATCCTGCCTCACTTTGGCCTTCATAATGCACGGGGACTGCAGTAGTTAGATAGATAGATAGTTTAATGACTGGCAGCTAGACACGTTAAATCTCCTAGCCAAAGCATGCCTTTGACTGCTAGATAATGTATTTTAATTACTATTAAAGCTGCTGACTCTCATCATACCAGTGAGTGAAATATAGAGTATTCTATTCATAAGAATTAAACTCATGAAAAGAGTAAGAAATTCAAAATAAAATGTGAAAAAAAAAGCAGATTCTCATGGAGGATCCAAGTATAAGACATCTGAAAATGGAGGGACAGCTAATGAGGAAGTGAAGAGGAAGACAGAAAGATGAAGCATGTATACTTCACAAGCCAGTTACCATTGAGGGCAACAGGAGGGCATTATTTAAGTGAGGAAACCTTAAAAATTAATGTACAGTGCAAACTTCTGTGTTGTCCCACTGTAGAGGTCATTGATAGTAGCCCTATAGTGTGAAGGGTGGGAGGATGGGAGAGTTAAATCCTTGCATTTTCATCAAAGCAAAGATGATTCTGGAATTTATATAAAGCCAGTGTGCTGTGTGTGTGTGTGTGTGTGTGTGTGTGTGTGTGTGTGTGTTCGTGTGTGTGCACTCGCGTGTGAGTGCATGCTCACATGCAAATGATTTGCTTTTGTTTTATCTCACTCTTTTATTGTAGAATATTTTAAAATGTGATACTTTTATTCATATTGCATTTGTTTAACTCTGTAAAGCTGTGTTACTGTGCCTGTATAAAATACCTGATGGTCTAATAAAGAACTGGCCAATAATGAGGCAAGAGAAAGGATAGGCTGGGCTGGCAGGCAGAGAGAATATATAGAAGGAGAAATCTGAGAGGAGATCTAAGATCTAGCAGCCAGAGAAAGAGGACTCCGGGGTCCAGCGCCCCAGCCACATAACCAGCAAGCCATGGTGTAAGAGTAAGATTTACAGAAATAAGAGAATGGGGAAATGTCCAGAGGCAAAAGGTAGATGGGATAAGATAAGTTAAGGAAAGCTGGCTAGAAACTAAGCCAAGCTAAAGCCGGGCATTAATAAGTAATAATAAGCCTCCATGTGTGATTTATTTGGGAGTTGGGTGGTGGGCCCTCCAAAAGAGCCAAAAAACCCTAACAATACTCTTTAGTTTGCAGCATACAAACTAGAAATAAAATAAGTTTAAATGTAGTGATCTGATGAATTGACAATGTAAGTTGCTATTGATTGGAAGTATTATAATGCATAGAAGGCTATAAATACAGGTTTAGGTGAGAAATATTCTGGCCATCAAGAGTTAATGTTCATTTGCTTCTGGTGGTTAAAAAAATGACTTTAACAAATAGATGTCAGGAAAAGTAACTAGGAGGCAGGCCACTACAACTCCAAGAGGTCAGCCTCTGTGGGACATGCCCTGTTGGGTATGCGCCAGTGGGTGATGATAGGAGTCTGTATCAGCCATGGGAAATAAAAAGGTATCTGGGAGTTGACTCTCATTGGAAATATTGTAAAAGGGAAACTATAACTGAAAGATGCAATTTAATATACAAAGTTTTCTTGCATGTATGAATTTTTCAAAAGGGTACTAATAGATTTACTTAGTTCATTAACATGACACTACTCTTCATATAAGAGAGTTTATTTTTTACAAAAAGCACAGACAAATTTGGATAATATAATAATTAAAATGCCCAAATGACACATATTATTTCATTAAGCTTTAAATAAGTGTTATTACATAGAAGATAAATAAGACTTTGAGACATGAAATTTCCTCCCTGAAAAACACAAGAGAAAAATGGCCTATGAGCTGGGAATCCCAGTTCTTTTCTGACTCCAAGGCATATGCCTTCAAATCGCAAAATTTAAACTTATTTTATTTCAAGCTTATATACTAAAACCTGAAGAGCCAGATAAAACCAGGCATGAGTCCCTCTGCCACATTAGGAAACTAGAGTGAAACACTAGAATGTATAGTCTCTCAATAATATCAATAATCAGATTCAAGAATGAGCATCACTTCATAGAGACTAAAATGAATCAAATGAAACTTGATGAAGTTTAGAGTGTTATAACATGACCTTTCCCTGTAGGAACTACCAGCCCCAGCCTCAGAGCCACAGTGACTTGTAAGCCTGCAGCTGGCTTGGTACATGCTGACATTAACTCTCTTCATTACCAGGGAGAAAGAAAGAAGTTATAGCCATTCCCCAGGCAATTAAATGAATCTCATTTCATAACAAATTATTCATTAGAATTTCCCTAAAGTTATCAACATACTATAATTTTATATAACAAAAAGTTCATTTTAGTAATGGAAGACATTTTAAGATTTCTAAATTGTTCAGTGGTAAACTTGGAAACTTCTGTCACTAGCCCCTAAAATTCTCCAAGAGAGACACTGGAGACATCCCTCTGCCAAATCTAATAACTCGTGTTCTAAATAATTTAACTATTTTCTCTATATAAAAAGATTACATTTTCATTGTGAGCAATTTAGAAAACACAGTCCAAATGAAAAACATACAAATAGCACAGAATCCCAGCTCATAAAATATTAAACTCTGAACCATTTGGCACCTAGTGTATTTTATAATGAAATGACAGATAGACATATGTATTTTTAATAAATGCAATGGAGATCAGAATATTCATGTATGAGGACATTTTTTCATGCATCAGAAAAGTGCCCTATAGAGTTCACATGATGGCTTCATTGAGAAGTTATAAAGCAAGACAGATGAGAGGAGCCAGAAGTCACAGTGATTTCCACTGGCAGAGCAGAGAAGTGGAAAGTAGAGAAGACAGTATGGGAAACAAAGAAAAGAAGAACATGGGTCAACTCAGAAGAGGTTTTTGAACGTAAGAACAGAAGTACATGAGAGTTTCTTTTCTTTCATTTTAAAATTATTTCTTTTCGCTTTTGAGATCATAATATACATCATTTCTCCTTCCCCTTTCCTCCCTCACAACCTTCCCATATACCCCTCTTTGCTCTTTCAAATTCATGACCTCTTTTTTTCATTAATTATTGTTACATATATATTATATAGATGAACGTTATATTTATATACATATGCACATATACAAGTTGTACATGTTATACATACATACATGTGCATGTTGTACTTATATCTGTCATACACACACACATATATATTTCAATATACATAAATACAATATGTGCAGTCTATATAATGGTACGTTTGTGTGTGTGTGTGTGTGTGTGTGTGTGTGTGTGTATGTGTAATTTATTTATTTTTCCAGGGCAGATAAACTTAGTATTGGATAACAAATTGGTGTGCTCTGGAGAGGATTATTTCTGCTGCTCTCAGCACTCCTGGGTTGTCTATACTTGTTTAGGCCTCCAGGATTTTCCTTCATCTACTTCATCATGTCTATTCTTGTTCTTGTTCTACTCATGTTTTCATAGTCACTTGGTGAGAGTGTAACTTCTGACATTCTTAGGGGACACAATCTCACAGAAAATTCCTTGTTTCTCTGACTTGAGCAATCTTTTAGCAAACTCCTTAGGCTGAGAACCCTAAGGCTAAGATCCCTAAGGCCTTAGGCACTGGAGTTATATTTTAGATGTGTCCCTGGGAATTGAGTTCCACAATTCAGCATTTTGGTTGGTTGTAGTGTTTTGTTTTTGTTTTTTTGTTTGTTTTGTTTTGTTTTGTAATGGTCCTGCTATATTGCAAAGAAAATCTTTCTTCATGAGGAGTGAGGATTACATTTATCTGTGAGTATGAGGACAAATTTCAATTGTGTTAGGGGTTATGCTGTTTTAGTAAAGTGTTGATTGTTGTAGGTTCTCCTCTAAGATCCATGACTTCAAGGAGCCCTGAGTATTTGGCTGTTTCCACACCAGACGTGATTTTCCTCTTGTTGAATGTGTCTTAAGTGCATTTAGAGAATTCTTGGTCATTGCCAAGGTATACAAAACTTGCTTTATATACAGTCACACAATGTGTAGTACTACTCCCTTAATCATTTTTTTGGTGTAGTTTCAGTTAACTTGGGTCAATCTCAGTCTAAAAACATTCAACAACAAATTCCAACAGTATAAAATTTTTAGGTTTTAAACCTTGCATTCTTCTGAGTACTGTGGTACAATCCCTCACTATCATTCTTCCTGCCATAGACCTGACTCATGACTTTGTCCTGCTTGTGTGACATATTCTCGTCCATCTGCCACACAGATGCTCTAAGTCATTAGATCCTCTGCCATGGTGTTATAGTGTTGTTGGGCAAGTAACAGTTCACATAAAATTGGGTCCACAACACAAGACTACTGATTTTGACATTTCACATATTCCAAAGAGATGGTGTAAAGCCCTTCAGTTAAGTGAAAAGTTTAAAGTTCACAGCTTAATACAGAGAAAAAAAAATACGGTGAACTTACCAAAATTTATGGTAAACTATTGATAATTGATTGATCTTAACTTACTAATGAAATTTTATCATAGATTTGTGTAGGAAAACAATATACATGAAGTTTGTTACCAACCACTAACAATCCTGTAACATTCTCTATGAAGAGGAGACTGCTGACTTTCAAGAAATATGAGCTCACTCTGCTAACTATAACACCTGTTTAGGATTCTGCAGGTGGGGGACATCGAGATCATGATGAGAAGATGTGCAGAGATGACTGGCCACACTAGTGTAAGCCCATGAACTGTAGACTAGTGGCTGTGGAGCCCCCATGGGACTGGACTAGGCTCTCTGGATATGGAAGACGATTGTTTGGCTCAAACTGTTTGGGGGGCACCCAGGTAGGGTGTTTGGGATCTGTCCGTGGTACATGGGAAGGCTTTTGGAAATCCGGTGCCTGTGGTGTTATTCCTTGTGCAGTCTTGGTGCAGTGGAGAGGGTCTTGGACCTGCCTAGGCTCAGTGTGCTGGGCTCTGCTGACTCCCCATGGGAGACCTTGATTTGGGGGATGTGGGGATGTGGGGTGGCTTGGGAGAGAGGGCTGGGGGTGGGAGGAGGAATGAGATGGGATCTGTGGGTGGTATGTAGCGTGAGTAGAAAATTTCTTAATAAAGATAAATGAAAATAAAATAAAATAGAGACTATAAAATCTGTGCTCAGGATGTTTTTTTGTATCTGTTAGAGGCTCATAGGAAAACCCAAACACTTCAGATCTATTTGATATGTGCCCTGATAAGGGTATGAATCAAAACTACATCGTGTCATAAGAGAGGTTAAGTTTGTGGAACACCTGTTAGTGATGCTCACAAGCAGTCAGGTGTAGGCAGAGTTTCTCTGTGTCTTGGCAGCTGCTCCCAACATAACTGCCCAGAGACTTATTATTAATTATAAATTCTTGGTGAGTAGCTCAGACTTGTTACTAGCTAACTCTTATATTTTAAATTAACCAGTATTTCTTATCTACTCTCTGCCGTGTGATGGTAACTTCTTTTAACACAGCATGTTCTTCTTGCTTCTCTTTGTTTCTACACACAACTCCTCTGACTCTTCTTCTTCCCAGCATTCTCTCTGCCCTGAAAATCTTGCCTAGCTATTGGCCAATCAGCTTTTTATTAACCATGAGAGCAACACATATTTGCAGTGTACAAATATTGTTCCACAGCAGTCAGGAGAACCAGGAAAAGCAGAAATCCACCAAAGAAGATTAGCATGAAGACTAGGAAAATCTCCATCAAAATAGAAGCAAGATTGCAAAGAATGGCAAGCAAATGATCTCTCCTAGGTGAAGGGACCTCAAGGATATAGAACCTAATGACATTATCTTGCCTCTCCCATACATTATCTACACACACACACACACACACACACACACACACACACACACACCCCTGTAGTTAGTCTTCTCAATGTCAAGCTTAGCAGCAAGCATTTTTCCCTGCTGATCCATTGCTGACTCTCAAGCAGCCATTAACAATATATATGAAGTATAACTGTGTATAAATGAAGAAAAAAAGAAAGTTAGAAAAAGACAAATTGTAGCAAACACAGAAACAACTGGAAAGTTACTTTATATAAGTAATAGAAAACATCAATTTCAATGAAAAGAATGGAAGCCAAGCAAGAAAATAGAGACAGGGTCGGGAGCAAAGGAAAAAAATGTGAAGAAGAGCTGAAACTAGAGAAGCAGTAGGCTCTCAGCTTTTGGGGGAAATCTCAGCAAAGGAAATCACCACCCTCAGGGACATTAAGGCTACATGTTTCAAACAAACCTTTGTTGCGGAACAATCTTTTTGTACACTCTGAAGATATGTTACTCTCATTGGTTTAATGAATGGGGTAATGGCTTTTGGTAATTTGAGGGGTTATGGGTGTTTGTCATCATTTTGGGGATTGTTACAAGTTTTTTATTGGTCATGGTCAGGAGAAAAGCTAAACAAAGGAGTTAGATTCAAGGATATCTTTCTGTAGGAAAAAGGGGAGATATAGAAATGATGAGATGAAAGGGTAGAATAATGAATCTACTTTAATCCAAAAAGTGACTATTAATATCAAAATATTTTACAATCGTTTGAATTTTGGTTCATTGATACAAATTTTAAGTTACTTTTGCTATACTGTATGTATGTTTCTACTCTTGTTGGGATATTGTACTTATGGAGCTCACTTAAAAACATAATATATAATTAAGAAATATAGTTTAGTAGTTAGTCATTTATAATAATCAAACTTGTAGTCATTATGTATGTTTTCAAGGTTAAACAGATATATTTAGATAGATAGATGGTCCTCAAACATTTCAAAGACCTACAGAATATGGCATTTAAGATGTTTAATAACCTGAGGGTTTTTTTGGACAGTGACACACATATGCTTCTCACAGCACCAATCTACTTCAGAGAAGATGATGAGCATCTAAGAACCTCCATATGGAGTTTACTTCCTCTGTGGCAAAAGCTAGCCATTTGGGCAAGAAACTGACATTGCCTCAACTGCTGATGACATGTTGTCCAAATTAGACAAACAGGACAAAAAAAAAAAACTGCCAATCTTTGTCAAGACAAAGTAGGACAGTCCTTCAAAATTCACTGCTTCTCAAAAATATCTGTCAGATATACTAGGCCCATAGACCAAAGATGGATGTCCCAACATTGCATATGAACTTTGGGTGACTGTCAAGGAAGCCAGATGTCCCTGTCATTAGGTGATATTGCATCCTTCTGGGGTCTCTGATGGAGTTAAAGGCTAAATAGATAACTTATAGTTTTCCTTAGTTATAATAAAAAGTAAATGAGGTATAAAACTTGAAACTCACAAAGACAAGATTAGATAATTGAATATTTTCTCTCAATTTGCCAGATACAAATGGACAGGATATTGTACCTGTAATTCTTACTTGATAACTGTTTTGTTGTATATAGTTTTACTATGTTAAAGTTAAAACCTTCCTTTTTAATTAAACAAAAATGGGGAAATGTTGTGGAACAATCTTTTTGTACAACTATGAAGATGTGTTGTCTCATTGGTTTAATAAAGAGCGAAATGCCAATAGCTAGGCAGTAAGAGGTTAGGTGGTACTTGCAGACAGGGAGAGAGCTCTCTGGGATGTAGAAGGACAGAGTCACTAGAAGACACAGGAAGAAGCAAGATAAACCTCCCATATTGAAAAAAGTTATTGAGCCATATGGCAGAGAGAGAGAGAGAGAGAGAGAGAGACTAGACAAGAAATATGGGTTAATTTAAGTTATAAGAACTAGTTAGAAGCAAGCCTAAGCTATCAGGCCAAGCTTAGCTTTTATAATTAATAAGAAGTCTCTATGTGGTTATTTGGGAGCTTGCTGGCAAAAGAAAAAGGGCTGCCTACATACCTTCCCATGCCAGCTTTCTGATTCTATGAGTTTATCAAAAAACATTTCTTCCATATGGGATCTTTACTTTGTAATCAAACTATACAGTGTGACTACTTCAAAGACCTTTTCACAATTAGTAATCAAATATTTAAGAGTACAAAATCCCAGGGATATACTTCAAAACATGAGAAAAATGGTAAATTTGAAAGGCTAATATAAACATTAACAATTATCCTTCATTGATGATTTCTGATTGACTCTTCAACTAAAGTAATTTTCTAACTACATATTGCTTCCCAGTTGGCTTCTTTTCTTTAAAAAAAATGTATCCACATAATTTTGCTAAGTATTTAAAGTGCCTCACATAACAAAACTAAAAGCCAAAAGTTTTTTTAGAAATCATTATTAATGAATGGAAAAGTAAAGCAATGAATTAAAAAAAAAGTTTTCCAATATGCAAAGAAATGGGCTTGACACTCAGAATATGTTCTAGCTTATACAGGATAGATTAAAAGTAAAGAAGTGTAAGCTTCAGAAAGAGTACAAACAAAAATACAAGCAGCCAATAACCACAAGCACCATGAAAGTATTTGGAAACGACAAGTGAGTATATTTGTGGCTATCACTCTGGCAAGGTTTTAAATATTCACATAAAGGGAATTATGCTATGTATACTAAAACTCTTCAATTGGATAATATCTGTTAAATTATTCATATGTGGATTCTCTCTGATGCAACTGTTGTATCTGTTAGCTTTCCCCTCTAGAACTCATTGTATATTTCTGCAGATAGAATTAATTCATAATTGAAAGACATAACTAATATGAACACCTAAAAGAATAATTATTAAAAGCTTTCACCACAGCACATAAGAGCTTAAACTAAAGTATTATTTTTAAAGGGACTGGTCACTTATGTCCTATAGAAAAAGATGTGGAAAAACAAATATTAAAGCAGGGAATAGCAAAGAAAGTGTTGGTCAAACTAAGCATGCATATGTGCAATGTGTAGTTTGCCCTACGCAGAAACCATGTTTTATATTTAAAAATTAATCAGCGTCTCAGAGAAAATGAGGGAAAAAGAGACAGATCTTCTACTCTCTCATAAAATATTGATGAACAAGGAAATAGAGACATCACTCATTTCACACCCTTACATCTGAACATAAGGCATGTGATGGCAACATTGTTCAAACTACTCAATAAATTCCTTTTTCTTTTGGTTTTATGCCCTAATAGCGCATGTCTTTTGACTTGAATACAAGGTGACTCCATAAGCCCTTTGTTTACTATCTGTAAGTATTCTTTACTTTTGAGTACAGTATCAGTCAGTTTGGTGATTTAATGGCAGTAATCCTGAGGGTGGTAAGTCTTTCCTAAGTGTAAGCAGATGTATATGTCTCCTACTATAGGAAATAGAATTAAGCAAATATTAATTTTAACCACATTGCTTCTCTGGCTTGATCATAAAGATTCAGTCATAATGCTTCTACATGTCAAACACAGCAACAGTGAGCTGAGAAGATTTAAAATTAAAAGGCTCATTCTAAGGTACAGAGAAACGTTCAGATTTAAGAGGTACAAGTGCATTTGTTTATAGAGATTGAGATGGCCTGGTGATTGAGGGCAGCTATACTCACTCACAAGTTCACCTACAGAACGTGGTACTAGCGGTACTAGGCACAGAACAATCAACAATTTGATAGCTCTAGATGTATGAGTTTAGAAATGTTGTTTGCCACACTTTTAGAATGATTCAATTAAAAAAAAAGAAACCTTTGTCTTCAGATAATCCACTACCACTGTGTCTGGTGGGATGGTCGTTTCTTCCCATGTTCTTCAACACAGAAGTTTTCTGCAAACCTTTGATGTTTAAGTACAGGATCAAGTAACAGCCAGAGACTTTCAGTGCACGGGAAGAAAATAGCATTTGGCTCGATGTCCAAATTCTACTTCATTGTTCATTTACAAAAACTAAAATTATAATAAAAACAAGATTATGGACTTTATATAGACCTGTAAAATAACTCTGGAAAACTACAGATCCAGAAAAAAAAAACTAATCAAAAACTTCTTTATCGGCTGCAAAGCTTTCTAAAAATGCAAGAAATATTATAATAAAGAACAGAGGTAGAATTTGGCTCTGAGTTGGGTTGCCCACCTGCAAGTTATTTTTAGGAGTCCCCAAGATAGAAAGGAAAACATTTAAAGAAGTTTCCACAAGTCCTCATAAAAAGTGTTCTGTGGTTGTATCTTCACTCTGTCTATGCACGAACTTCCAATAAACTGAAGCAGGAAAATAAACAAAAGATGATAAAAGGGAAGTTTAAATGTGTCATTGTGAGAAAGGAAGAAATGAAAATGTTTCAGCTAATTATTCCAAAGCTTGTTAGTTTTCTTTCTTTTCTTCATCACTCATGCTAAAGAAAAATTATACTCACTGTACAGAACACATGCGAGAGATAACTTCAGAAGAAACTTGAAAAAGTACTTTCTCTCTCTTTCTGGCACTCAGAATGCATCATGATTAGACAACAGAAATGCAGTTTTCAAACTGAGTGAAAGAAACTCAGAGAAGAAGAACAACAAGAATCATGATGAGAAATTCACATTGTCTCTTGAAATATATACTTTTTGTAAGTGATGCGTCAGTCCAGTCACACAGCAAGTGCTGATTTATAATCAATCTTTTATTTCTAGGGGAAAGGTGACAAACCACAGAATTAGCTAAGCGACTCAAGCTAGTGCCTGAAGAGTGCCGGCCTGCATGTAACAAAGGTGATAGACTACTTGCCTAGCAAGCAGAGAGCCCTGGGTTCAGTCTCCAGCACTTCATAAAACAGGTACAGTGCCTCACACCTCTAGTCCTAGTTCTCAGATGGTGAGGTAGGATGATCAACTCAAGGCCATCCTCAATTACATAGTAAATATTAGTCCAGCCTGAAATAGCTGCCCCACAGGTCCCTGAACAAAAAAACAGCAACAACAAAACTAAACCAATAAAAATCAGGATCACAGAATTTCACTTTATTTTGTTTTGGATATTTTTGCTTGCAATTTTCTTGGTTTTGTTTGGTTTTCTTTTCCCCAGTAAATTCTAAAACGTGTATTTTACATGTTTACAAAGGATTGAAAATTCAGCATGATATACTCATAAAGTCCCTCTTTCTTGTTATTTTTATTTTGTGGAGTAGTGTTAAACAGAAATTCCAGAAAAGTATAAACCAGGTTCAGGTACTACAGCATGGAGAAACCGCAAATCTAGGACATTTCTCTACATTCTGGCTTCTATTATCACCTATGAGATTTTTTTTTTTTTGTGAGACTCACTGCAATCCACTCCTTACCAAACATCAGGGATATTTCCTCTGGTAGTTTCTTCTGCCCTGTACCCAGCATTTGTAGTAGCGAATTACTCTTCATATAACAGTGTGTCGCTTTGCCTAGGCTCTGCCTCCAGTGTTGGCCATTGTTCCTCCACCACTGTAATTGTACTTCCTTCTTTTTCTTGCCCTCTGTGTATAAAGTCTCTGTATGTACAGCTCACTTCAGTCCTGGACCTGTCTGATTCCCCATCTTTATTTCACAGTCTTGTGGCTCTCACTGCCATATGGAGCCATTCATTCACCCATGGCCCAGTGTCTCCTTGTTATCTCCATCTAAATAGCTACTAATCATGTAAAACTTGAAAGAGTAGAGAAAGAATTTTTTTTTGCTTTTTTTTGTCTCTCCATGTATTCTTTTTGTATCTTCCCAACCACATTAATAGCACTAATATCTATCTTTAGTGACAACGAAATTAGAAGGCATTCTTAAATTTTCTCTTACATCCAATCCGTAATTAATTCTTTTATTCCTATCTTCAAATCATAACTTAAATAGGTTATCCTTTCTTCCCTGTGTATTGCTGGGACCTTCTTATCTAGGT
Organism: Peromyscus eremicus; assembly: GCF_949786415.1. Taxonomy (NCBI): domain Eukaryota; kingdom Metazoa; phylum Chordata; class Mammalia; order Rodentia; family Cricetidae; genus Peromyscus; species Peromyscus eremicus. Next base: position 41,498,975 of record NC_081426.1, read on the forward strand.
ACCTCTTCTCCTGCACCTGGGTTATGGCAGCTGCCTCCTCACTCACTGTCTTCCCTGTCCCTCTGACTCTCCCACAGACTAAAGAGTCATTTCTGAAATATATAAATTATAAGGCAATTGAACATATGCATACACTTTTCTCATTTAATTAAAATCCTCTAATAGCTTTCTCCTGTAGGAAATGTAAAGTTCTCAACATGGCCTTTAATGCTTCACCTAATTTTCCCTCTACAGTCTGTATACCATATGCCAGTCATATCAACAAAATGCCTGGGCATCAATAAAATGAAGCTTTTTGCTACTCCAGGGCCTTTGGCAATGTTGTCATGTTATCTGGAGTATCTTTTCTGATTTTCTCACACTTAGTCCCAATAAATTTTTCCCTTCTCATGATCATTTTCTTTCTTATTGTCTGTCACCCTTATATCCTGTACATAATCATCTCACTTGCTGCCCCTCTAGAATCTGTCAGTGTGACTGGTATACTATAAGGACAAGGAAGGCATATGTTAAAGGAAGAAATGAGTTCTTGGGTAAATGTATGAATTAATGAGTGATAATAACAGAAGGAATTTGGTTGTTATTTAATGTGCCTGATAATATTTCAGTCTACCAGGGGGTGAGTTGAGTGTGAATCAATTATGATGCACCATCATAAGCTGTGGGAAAGCAATCATAGGATGAGAGGTACACATACACACACCATCATTTACCAAACAGAATGTGACCAAAGACAATGTCTCTGTGCTGCAATTTGCAGTGATATTAGGGGCATCATTTCTGCCCCATGCTACGCTCACAGAACAGAACTTCTTTTCATGCTGGACTCTGGCTAAGATACATACTAGCAATAACCCATAGCTCTCTAGACTGAACACAGGCACCATGCAGGAGGGTTGGACCAATGGAGAACTGGAGCTAGCCCTAGAGTGTTGACCCAGAGGGAATCAATTGAAAGCTCTGAACAGGTCTCCACCTAGAGGTCAGAGATCTGAAAGGAGAGAGGCTTAGAAGATGCCCTTTTAGGAGGAACACAAGCACTCAGTACACAATTGAACCTTTCCCAGTTGCACTGTGGCACTCACCACCTGGACAATCCCTACACACCCTATCTGCATCAGTTTGATTACAACTGCTGTCCTCTAAGAACCAAGTATGATTAAAGACTTGATACCCAAGGTATTGCATTGATATAGAAGCCGGAGGAAACTTCAGGAAATGGGGCTCAGTGGAAGTGAAAGATCCTCACGTGCTTCTGTGACCCTGTAGTATCTTCCTTGATAATTCCCAAGAGGCTAATGTGATAAAGGGGACAAGCCTGTCCCTGTCTTTTGTCTTTGCACTGTGGCTCCATTTAAAGCTGCAATAAGTCAGTAGCTTCTGAATGTCCTTCTCCCTACAACATGAGGTGAAGCTGCCAAGTGAGTAGCCATCACAGTGCTTACAATCACATTTGGAAAGAAAGCCTTCAGGGAATGAATCAGTCATTTTTTCTTTATAATGATGGACATCTCTGTAATTCTGTATTGCTATACTGACAAGAGAAGACTTTGAAAGGCACTGTACATCTCTTCTCCTCTTAGAAGATGTTGTATTTGATGAAAAATGCCCATCCTAGGCCATTATAGATGTCTATCATGACTGCATACAATGGACAATGGTATCTATTTAGTACATTGCACTAGTAATTACAGGATTCCATAACAAAACACCATAGACTTTATGACTTAGGCAAGTCGTGGATGCTGAGATATGGGATCATAAGACCAGCCAATTTGCTAACTACCCACCCTAGACTGTCTTCCTGGCTTACATAGGGCTCTGTTTTTGCTGTGTCCTCATATGACGAATAGAAAGACCTCTCATGTCTCTTCTTTCCCTTCCTCTCCTCTTCCTTCATTTGTCAGTCAAGAAGTCATAAAGAAATCCATCCTCATGAAGTCATTTGACATTCGTTTCTTCCTCACAAGCCATTTATGAATACAATTACTCTGGGAGTTAGAATTTAAAATTTTGGAGAAGGCCACAAAAATTTAGTTCATAACATACAGTTATCTCATTAAGATTATGTCTTCATATATTTTATCTCTGGCGATTCAGTTCTATGAAGTGAAATTTCACTGAGAGCATGGCTAATTAATTGAATGGATGAAGATGTTTCTACATAAGGTCGCTATTGACCTAGAACACAATTATATATGTATTGGTTGTTGTAGCTAGAGTTTTCCTGCTTGCCCACAGTCAGGACAAATCTCTCTCACCTGCCAGTCCCACAGCCACTCAGATCCGACCAAGTAAACACAGAGACTTATATTGGTTACAAACTGTATGGCCGTGGCAGGCTTCTTGCTAACTGTTCTTACAGCTTAAATTAATCCATTTCCATTAATCTATACCTTGCCACGTGGCTCGTGGCTTACCGGCATCTTCACATGCTGTTTCTCATCGTGGCGGCTGGCAGTGTCTCTCTGACTCAGCCTTCCACTTCCCAGCTTTATTCTCCTCCTTGTCCCGCCTACACTTCCTGCCTAGCCAATGGCCAATCAGTGTTTTATTTATTGACTAATCAGCAACACATTTGCCATACAGAACATCCCACAGCAGGTTGTGCAGTTCTTTTACAGGATTATAGAGACCCAAGAGAATAAGCAGCATATATGGGAAATTGCAAGCGCATAAGGGCCCAAGAACTAAGAAGATGAGCCTGGGCTTTTGACCTCACCTGGTCCATTATATATTTCTTACATTAGAGACACACTATCATGTTTCAATCCCATAAGCCATTTGAATTTTATGTGCTGTGCATTGCATGCATTTCTAGTATAGAAAAGTCATAAACAGTTTGAATGCTAAAAAGAGCAAGTTCTCTTATTTCCAAATACTACTTTTTATTTGCCCTGGTCATGACATTGAACCCAGGGCCCATAAATTTCATGATTTCAAAATTAATGAGCTCTGTCATCTTAACCTGGTGATTTTCTTAAATATTATCTCACTGCCTTGAGTTCTAATTTTTTAGAACACTCTGATACTGAGAAGAAGTGAAAAATAATTATTGGTTTCATAATATCATTCCAGGAATTAGTTCATAATATTTATAAACCCAAGTATCTTCTGAAATTCCATTGACTGCATCAACCAAGGAACCTCAAAAAATATATAGTTCTTCAATTCTCTCAACAGACACAGACCTCCAAGCAATGAAATGAAAATATTTATGGTCATTTAAAATAGAATTTCTCCTCAATACTTCTATTTATAATCACAACTTCAAGTCCTTTAAGCTTAGTTACCTTCTCTCAGAGAACAAATAGTTTTATAAAGACTCAACTATGTCTGAACATGCACTTTCAAATGTCTACACCAAGTGTCTATCTTTCAAACATGGTCTATCTCATGTCAATAATTTCACAAACTTTCTTATACTCCGGGCAGTTTTCACTCTCCAAATCATGCTCTACTTTTTCTTCCAGCACCTGTCATCAGTTTATTCTACAATTGATACATAGCATGCTAAGTAATCAATATTGCATTATATTTATTCCTTATTTAATTATTTGTGGTTTTTTTGTAAAATTATGTAAAATTTTCATTCTGTTCAGTGAAATACCTATGCTCCGAGAACTGTGTCTGGCAAAGAGCAAGCAACAAATGAATGCTTCTTTGGTTATGCCTGATTTCATCACTGTAACCTAAATTTATTAAGTCATATTACTATTTGTAAATAAATGCTTACTTTTATGTTTACAAACTCTCTAGTTTTCAATGTTAGAAACTTGAAAATAGTTTGATCTGAGATCCCATTTAACATAAACAGACAGGACAAAATGTTTCTGAAGACTCATTCCTGAAATTACTCCAATGGCCCATCTAACTATATACCAATGAATAATTTCCATCCTGTTTCATTTGCCCTCTTGTGTCAACCACCCTATTCAGTCCTTTCTACATAATCAATCATTCTATCAATCTCCTTTATGCAACAGAAATTTGTGGTACATTTGATTCAAGATTTTGTTCAGAGCACAAGAAAAACTCTGTTCTTTCAGCAAGAAACAGAGTACAGACTAAGTAGATTTGAGAAGTCTGGAAAGAGGTTCCCTGTTATCTCTCATTGCTTCCTTTCCGCAGCTCCTGTCCTTGTTCTGCTGGTACACCTTTATCTGATTGCTTGTTCTATTCATTTCCTGAGCTCTTAGCACTTTCTGTCTTTTGGCTTTTATGTTGATTTATTTATTTTTATTTATTTCTGTGTTTGTGATGTGTGTGTGTGTGTGTGGGTGTGTGTGTGTGTGTGTGTGTGTGTGTGTGTGTGTGTGTGTATGTGTGTGTGTGCACACGCGCATGTGATGTGGAGATCAGAGGACCACTTGTAGGAGTGGATTCTGGTCTCACCATATGTGAGTTCACAGGATGTAACACAGATCATTTGATTTGGTGGAGGCAAACGCCTCTCACCACTGATCCACCTTACCAGCCACCAACTCAACACTTTCTGAAGAGAGGTCAGGCTGATATATCATAAGAACTTAACTTGACCAGGTTTTAAAAACATCTTTGCTAGCCAAAATTTTATTAAACACATTTTGGTGATCTAGACATTCACAAGATTGATACTTCAGCCAAAGATCTAGCTTTCCCTGGAAAACATGGATGAAAGGCAAAAGGCATTTAGTTAGAACCTAGTGTAAGCACTTTTTCAAATAGTCACCAGACAATTGACTAGAGTCAGATTTTTTTATATTTGTTTGCTTTTTCTCTTCTTTTGTTCATTTTTAGAATAGAAACAGTGATGTCTACTGTTACAGTAGTTAAGAGATAAAGTACCTCTGGCAGAATTTTGCAAATCATAAAGTCAAGCCTGAATTTCTGAAATTGTACTCTAGCATGTATTAACAGTTCCCTAAGAAGTTAGTAAGTACTCATAAACCATGGCTAATTAAACAACAAAAAATTGATTCCTGAAACTTTATTGTGTTTCAAATGCATTAGGGACTCAGATCAACTGTTAGTGGATAGAAGAAATCTTTGTGGACAATAGAACTGTTCTAAGCATATTTATGGTGATGGCTATATAACTTATAAATTTACCTAAAATCAATGAATGCTGTATATCTACAATATATGAGTTACATGAGATTTAAAATATGTTTTATTCTGTGACATATATGAAATATATTTATTTCACATTAAATGTGAGGCTTTAAATTATTTCTGATTCTATCCTGTATTTTTCTTCTGTACGTGTTTAAAATATTACCCAAAAGAATAGCCTAAAATTGAATGAAAATTAGCTATTGATCCTACTAATTTTGACTGAGAGTTTTTCAGACACAATTCAACTCCAGAAAGTGAGATTATACACTGTGACAATTCTTTTTGAAATCACTTTATACTATTTACCACCTACCCGATGTGAGCCACTCTAGAGTACACACTTTCATTGTTTTTAGAATGAATTAGTTTGAGGAAGTTTCTACCTTAAAATGAATAAAGGTAAATCATAAATGACATAAGTTCTTAACATCTGGCATGAAGAGACACAAAAATATATATTGAAATATTTAATTCTAATTCTAAAGTTTACTCGCAATGAGATTATTTATTAAGCAGTGAGACTTCAAAAGTTAAAAAAATTATTTAAGAGGAATATTTTACATTTAAAATTTGATGAATTAAAAAACATATCTCATTTAACTCAGATTATCATTAGTTACTGAAATATTTTTTCAATAAAGGCTACCATTAGAATTTATGATTAAATTGAAAATAACAAGATGTATAATTCATTAAAACTTCATGTGGTGAATGAATTAAGCAAGGGACATGTTTGCAAATCAAAACATGAGTGTGTTTTTATGATTGTTTTCAAAGAAGTAACTGTTGGCACAGATCCCAGGCTCTACATTAAGAACAGAAATTAAGGCAATTAAAGTCTCATTGAGAATTATCAATAGTAATATAGAATAAACAGGGGAACTCACATGCTGTCTCCATAACCTAACATAATAAAAAACCTAAAATTGTAGAGATTCCTAATCTTTTCTGCTTTACTTCCTGTTAGCAATGTGTGAAAGTTAGTAAGCTAAGTGGAATAAAAAACAACAAGAACAAAAAGTAGAATGGCCATGAACAAAATGATGTGATAATGGCATCTCCATTCTACTTTTGTCTCTGATTCAGACACAATATTCATAGGAATTATCTTAATTCATTCTTTCTCTGTCTTTCTCTTTCCTTCTCCCCATCTCCCTCCACCCCTGCCTCTCTCCTCCTCTCTCTGCTGGACTGCTCTATGCACACCAGACAGGTCTCAAATTCTTAACCCTCTTGCTTCAGCTCATCCAGTACTAGTGCTACAATGATAGCACTCAGACTCAGACTCACCTTCTGTTTGACTATTCCATCTAGACACCAGTTTCACCTCGTGAAGACATTCTGCTTCGCCAGTTATTTTACTGTCATTGAGACTATTACTAACCAGTGGAATGGATGTTGCAAACTAAGTTTAGATATAGCTCTATATCTCCTGGCCATGATAATGATGACTCACAATTATAGTGTTAGCAATATTCATTAAGTTCTATACCTGTGAAGATTGGATATCAATGATCCTGCTTACAGATAACAAGCTGGTATTTAGAGGGAGTTTCTGATACAAGATATGTGGCAGACTATAAGGAAAAAAGGAAATCCTTCTTATTTATTCTCTGAAGTGGTATTTTTCCACTGTGGTTCTTCACTTTAGACCTACTTTGTTTTAAATATTGAGTACAAAAATCTCATAAATATAAAGAAAATAAATTGAGAGGACAGAACTGGTTACCGTAAGTTGTCCTCTGACCTGTGTGTAACATTTAGCATATGTTGTTAAGAATAAAAATAGTGGCTGGCCATGGTGGCACAGGCCTTTAATCCCTGCAATTAGGAATCAGAAGCAAGAAGATCTTTGTGAGTTTGAGGCCAGTCTGGTTTGCATAGCAAGTTCCAGGCTTACCTAGACTACATAGAGATACCTTGTCTCAAAAATTGAACAAAAGAACAAAGATATTTTCAATTATTAGCTCTTATAACCAGATCAACTTCCAAACATGCTGAGGTTACTTGCTTCTCATTTTTCTATAAACTGAGATCTGCATGAAAGTTCCAGATTTTAATTTAACCCTTTCCAATGCAGTGACTTTGACCAAACCTTCTTCTGCATGTTTCATGGGAAGTTATTGCTCTTGCCTTCTTTTTCTACAAGACTTGGATAGTCATCTCCCTTTCTCAAACATCTGAGTTTCTCATTCTTCCTATCATAATGCTTCATCCCTGATATTATCCCAGGTTGGTTTTCAGACAGGATTGAGAAACAATGTTCTAGATAAAGTAGAAAAATTTTAAAGTGTTTTGTTTGTTTGTTAACATATAATTACATCATTTCCTTCTTCAAACTCTTCTCATGTCCTTGTTCAAGAAATTCCCGGCCTTGTATTTACACACCACACACACACACACACACACACACACACACACACACACACACACACACACGAGCGAGAGAGAGAGAGACAGAGAGAGAGAGAGAGAGAGAGAGAGAGAGCGCTAGCTGAGTCTCTTTAGTGTTGCTTGAATGTATATGATTTCAGGGTTGACTGCCCTGTATTCCATCATCAATAAGGGACCACCAATGTGAAGAAATTTTAAAGACAATGCTAGCTTCTTTCTCGTTTATACACGTTATTTTTATATATGGGTTGTAATTCTATTTAATTGACATAACATTCATATTGTGTACTTTTAAAATGTCATTTTAAGTACTTATGAATTTAGTGTGTGTGTGTTCAATTATTAAATAGTATTTCACATCTGAGCTAACAGAATTATTAGATTGCCATTCTCATAGTTTATAAACTCCACATGAGGTCAGATTCATTAAATATTTAATGTAATGTGTGTGCTTCTGTTGTCTACAGAATATGTAACCTCTACTCATTACCATTTCCAACTGGAGGAATCTCTTCTAGAGAAGCATACTTAGCCTTCTGTTCACCTTTTACTACTTGTCAATGAGGAAAGAACTTCTCACTTGTTTGTGGGGCCATGGAGTCATGGGACTAAAGCTCCTGATTACCATAATTCCAATGCTAAGTATCTGTTAGAACTACAAACCACACCCTCTTTTGACTGCCATCATTCTGCAGGAGCAGAAGAAGAGAAGTCACAGCAAAATTTATTTGGGCTCTTCTAAAATTTTTTGCATTATAGCTAGGGACATGAGTAAGTCCTTTTTACTAAGAGCAATGCTGAAACATTCAGTATATGTTGTTAAGAATAAAGATTTCTTCATCTCCATTTACATGACTCCTTTCTGACTACAAATTTTGTGAGCAAGAAAGGCATCATATTCCCTCTTAAACTCTAAGAAACTTCAATATTCTATCTACTCTGCTTGGCACTGAATAAGAAATAGTGATGAAAGAAATCAAAGCTCCTTTTGGCATTGTACCACCAAATATCAAAGGATCTAACTGGTGTCTATGTTCAAACACACAAAAGCCAAATCAACCCTTTACATTATATTGAATGGAAAAAGGGGAATGGCCTTTAGCCAACTCTGAATGCTAAAAACTTTACTTCCATTCCAATGAAATTCTGCCATGAATTGCTGGTTTTACAAATTCACTTGGAGCAGTAGAGAGGATATATTTTTTTATAGTACTGATCAGATGAGATTGAGGAATCATACAGGTAGAATAGCATTGCCTAGGAAAATACTCAAGCAACATTTGGCTATTGTTGGACAGCTCTTTGGTGAGAGTAGCAATCAGGTAGATGACTCAATGCAGGAGGCTAATGAGCAAAGAAACTCAGATATCAGCCTGTCTTTCACAAAGCTCTCTGGATGGAAAACTAAAAATGACAGGAAGTCCTGCTACTGAGTTCATTCTCAACCAACACCAGGAAGGATTTCTCATCCCAGGTCCAACAGAACTTCTTAAATACACACTCTGTCCAATTTTTCTTTATCTTACGCCATAGTTGACAAAGTGTCTCTGATCTCCAAGGTAAAGGAAAGACAGCATTCCTTTGTCACTCTAGTCTTAATGTAGGGAAGGTGCCATATAGCTTACTTTTACTACAATTTTCTTTTATTAAGTCTTTCTTTGTCAGGATGGCTATGTCTTTCTTATTTTATAAAAATACTTCTTTTTAACAAAATATGCATATAAATTATAATTATTACTTGAGCAATGTGATGATTCTGACTAGTAGGAATAAAAGCATCTATTTCAGATGTAAGTAGCAATGCTTAATCTTATGACATATTTTTCACTGTAATGGTTGTAATGTAATTTTTAATTGTAATGTAATTTTGACCATGAGCTAGATATTACAAGAAGCCTTACCTTCTCCATCATAGTTAAACATCATAACATTACTCTGAACATTGTGTATTAATATTATTCTCATTTTACAAACTTATAACCTAAAGTGAAGGTTACAACAAGACTACATTGTTCAAAGTATAGCTACCTCCTACTGAAAGGTACCTAATGGTTTTTATATATTAAAATAATAATACAAAATTCACCTAATGTAAAATATATGGCCCTTCATATCTGGACCAACCATTGTTCTTAGAGTTTGTCCTATCTCCATGTGGCCCACTATTCTCTCTTCATACTTTGGCATTCTTTATATTGAGTCTCTCTTCATTTCCTCTTCAATATAAGAAACTACCTCTTTGGGTTGTATTAACTCCAACATCTCCTTAGTGAGTGGATAACTAGATTCTTATGGATGATTCAGACACTCCCTTCTTTGTGATCATTACATCCATCCTTGCCACCCAATGCATGGCACACTGTAGGCTGTATCCCCCTGGTATGCCTCAATAGAAATTGGGATAGTTTAGAGAAAGCTAATGTAAAATGGAGGGAATAAGCATGAATCAAATAGCAAATGTTTATCAAGAATGTTGACAAATCTTTATAGCTTTCATCTGTTGTTCAATAAGCCACAAAATAGGTGTTTTGATAATTAGATAAACATTTCACGTATGCATACTTTCACAATTTATAACTAGTAAAGCTAACCCAAGATACCTATCATATTGGACTTTAGAGCATATGTTCTTTTTAAAAATACTTTTTGTTTCATTTTGGCACTTGGAAAAGTACTTGGCATATATTTAATATTTAAGAAATAGGCAAATAATATAAATGATTAGTATTATCGAGCATTCTTAAAGTAATTATGTCTTTGTGCTCCATATCAGGTATAGATAAATAAAATATTTATGTAGTAATAATGGCTATTGTCAAAATTATCAAGTTATTTAAAGAATAGTCTTTTATAAATAGGTAGTAAAGATTCAATGGTAGAGAACTGAAATTGTAAATGATTATTAAAATGAGGCCTACAGATTTCTACAGAGCCAGAGGAGGAAAGTAAAAACACTCAAGTTCATGACCATCTTTAATTTTGTATGATTGTTGGCATTTTCCCAGGGAAAATGCACAAAGATAGTCATAAGGACAATTACAAATATCTTGATCTCCAAATAATGAAGTGCTACAGACTTTGATCTTCTTTGGTTTGTTTTCCCTCTATGATTATGGAGTCATAAATGAAGTGTTTGAATGCACTTTATGTTTACACTGAAGCCCCAGTTTTATGAAGCAGTAATGAAAGTGGAGCCAGAGCTTGAGCATACAGGGGAAAAACTGAGGCATTAAGTTATAAAACTGTTGTTTCCACCCAGTTCCACTAGCCTTATCTTGATTAAAGTAACCATCTTAGGTTGTGCAGTAACTTTTACTGTTCGGCTTTATTTTGGAAGGGAAATGCATGTTGGCGGAGGGGGGGGGGGGGTAGTTTTTCTTCTGAGTTCCTGAGACATGAAGAGAAATAAGCGGACAGGTATGCATGTAAAGTCTCAACTCCAGGCTAGACATCTGCTTCTCTTTTTATTTGGAAGTTGATTTGAAGGGCTTATGTTCTGAGCGTATGTAAGCAGCTCCAGCATGCAGTAGTGCTTAATGCCCACCTGGTACAAATGTCCCCACCTGTCTTGTACCTTGAAGATGATGCTCCTTGTATAAAGTTCCTGCTTCCCAATAGATGTGTACAAGAGCAACTGTTTAGTAAGGTGATAAAAATGAAAGGCACACAATTCCAAAAGAAAGCAAATTGCTGGTTTTCATATAACACTGAGTAATGTGTAAAAACACTAAAAGTTTCTCCCCAATTCTATTCAGAGCTAGAAAATAAATTCATTTAAATTAAAGCCTATAGAATCAACATAAAACTCAGTACCATATTTATACAATAACAAGAAACTGTTTGAAAAAGAAGCTCAAACCCCCACTTACAGAATCTTTAAAACATCAAAATGCTTTGGAATAAATTTAAGCAGGAGGGTAACTGATCTGCACTCTAAAATGCATAAATCGGTGATGAAAGAAATTGAAGAAGACAAAAGTGAACGGGGAGACAGTCTGTGTCTATGGTGTGTACTAAGGTTACTAGAATATACACATGAATTAAAGGCTTGTTCACGTTCAAGGCAATCCCTGTCAAAATGCCAAGGACATTTTTATAGAACTGAAAATAATAATTTAAAATATTTGTGGGACCACAAAGGATCCCAAATGGTCAAAACAATCTCTACTAAAAACTGACAAGAAAAGCAAAGAGGTCTTGAAAATACTATTCCCACTATCAAAATGTGCTTTTTCTGCATATAATAAACAAATGTTGATGAGAGCTAAACTATCAAAGAAAAAACAACAACAAAACTTATTTTCAGGCACAAAGATGGCTCAATGGATAAAGCCCTTGCTGAGAAAATGCGAAAGCTTAAATTCACATCCCAAGAGCCCAGGCAAAGCCTTCTGTACTGGCTTGCATCGTAATCTCATCATGACTACGGAGACGACAGACATACACACAAGATGGGCATTGTTGCTTGTACTTGTAAGGCAGGCATGTTGGAGGGCAAGACAGAGATTCTTGGGGCTCACTCTTGAGCCAGCTTAGCCTCTACTTGGTGAATTCCAGGCCAGCAGAAGAGCTTATTACAAAGGGTAGTGGGGAAGAATATGTTTCCTGAGAAACTACATCTGATCTCCACAAGAATAAACATGTGCACACTTGTCCCCCTCCACATGCGTACACAGAGAGACATACACACAGCTGCACACACATACATACAAACAGTTTAAATGTAATAAAATGATAGTTTTCTTCCAGAAAGTAAACCTACAATTAAACAACAACTGATTTCTCTAGATGAGTAGACTAGAGTACAATTCATCGAAAGATAAAACAAAACAAAAATCTGCCAGGATTAACTTCTACAAGGAAATATAAGTTCATTTTAAACAATACCAGCAAAATGTAGCAGAAATACCTACTAAAAAAAGTAAAGCAATGAAGTTTGTCTCTGAGAGTTTAAATTCTGTGTGAATTGTAAAGCAAGCCTGCCTACAGATACTGTTAGTTCCCAAGGGAAATCAATACTCTTTACAAAAGAAAATACATAACAGCTTTCTTTCTCTTTTTTAACAAAAACTGAACCCAGGTCTTCCTTTAGGAAGCTCAGAAGTCTTGCAATCCTAGAATGGCTTGAGATAGCTTCACAGGAACAAAGGCAAACAAAGAGGCAGGGAAGTTGGCAGACGTTAACTCTATCCACACTTGAAAGGGATAGAATTGAGCATTTTCATGCTGTTTGGATTTCTCCAGAAACGCCGCTCCCTCTAAAAGCATACATATCTATTTTGAAGTTTTATCATCATCTGTACCGGGGATCCATTTGAATCAACAACATGAAACAAAAACCTCACTTTGTAGTGAAATACATTTTGATGCTGTTGAACAATTTTTGCATTTAAACTTCAAAGAAATTTCAACAATATGTAACTTTTATTTTCCAACATTAGATGAAAATGAAAATGCAATTCCTTCAATAAATTGCTTACACTTACAAGAGCTCACTGGGCAAATGCAGAAGTAATGGCTTTTAAGCACCACGTCACCCCATGGGCTGGTCTGCTACGATCTTTGCCATCAGTGTAATATGATGTTAAATGAATATTTAGAAACTTAGAAAAAAAAACACAGATCCCAAGGAGTCAAGTTCCATGCTTAGGAGTCTTAGGTAGAAATGTGAAAACATTTCCCAGTACTGTGTGGTTGGGGTTGCTGGGAGCTGGGAAGCAAGGGGAACTATCTGTATGAACTGTGTATGTATGAGGTTCAAATCAATTTTAACTTCAGCTCACACAAAAATGCAGTTCTCTTCCCTTTCCTCCTTCCTGTCAGTTTGATCCTGTTTGTTGAGGACTCCATTGGTGCCTCGACCTTCATTTTCATCCTTTCCTACTTTGTTTCTCAAAGCAACTTGTATGACCCTATGCAGTGGATTTTTCTAAAACCTTAGGAGTTGTTTTCCCATGAGTGTTGGAGAAAGACAATGGTAGAAGTTTAAAGTGCAAGAAGAGAACTAGGACTCAGAATAGAGACATCCTGTTCTGTCTTCTTACTTGGTATTCACAGGTATACTTACTTTTCCCTGTATACACAATCTCTGCAAAGATCATTTGCCCCCTTCAGTGGTGGCTCCTGAAACCACATTTTTGACCCTTAAGACATCACTTTCTTGCTTGCTCAGATTTACTTCGGAGCACAGAGAAATGTTCTCAGTGATTTGAATTAGAATTCTATCTGAGGAACTATTTCTGGGAAAACCTAAATGGATGTACCTTAATTCTAAAGAATCAAATATTTGTGTAATGAAAACAGAGTTATCCACATAGATACATCTAAAAGCAAAGTATGATCAAATGTAAAAATCAGATCAAACAGAACTGTCCCTGTAAGCATGGTATACCAATATCAAGGGAGGAATTTGCTGTTAGCCTCCTGTGAGCTTTTCTCATGACCTGCTACTAGGTCTTCAGGGTTTCAAGCAGTGATGGAAATCTAAAACTTTGAATATTGTTCAAAAACTCAAAGAGATATATTCTTCAGATAGTATTTCTCTTGGTAACAATAGTTATTTAATGGCTGGACTAGACTCAGGGAATGTGCATTTTCAAATTCTACACCAGAGATTGAAGATGAGCAAATTTTGGTCTGTATATATTTAAGAATCATGCAATATACAGAGGCTGATTGACAAAATGCAAGCAAATAGCTATAAAATTGAATTAATATGATAAACAAGAAATATGTTGTGAATAATAATCTGAGAAATGTAAAGGGATCTCATCGGGAATGACAGGAATAGTGTTTTGCAGATTATAGGTTAAAAAAAATTAAAAAGCTTTATTGGAAACATATGCACCCCAGAAACAATTTTCAATTCACTAATTGCTATAGTTAGTAATTATAGTCACAGAAAGATGAAAACTGGAAAATAAGACTTAATCAATATCTTCAAAGAGCAAGATTCTGAATCCTAATATATTTCGACAAACTATCATATGTAATGTCTACCTCTCAGAAGGTCACACAGTACATCTGTGTTTTACAAGCATTAAGAAGTCTCAGAGAATTCTGTTTGCTTTGGCTTCCCCAGAACCTTTTCTCTGCTCTCAGAACACTTATGTGTTTATAACTCTTGAGAATACTGAGAAATTATGTTCTCTGTATATTTCTGACTCTGTAAGAACTGAAAGAGGGAAAATGTAATATTTACTTTGGGAATAACAAAATTAATAAGGATATACAGAATCCTTGCAAACTTCAAACATATAACAATGGTACATTAGTCATAGCTTCCCAGTGAGATAGAGCCAGTAGAATATTGATAGGTTAGTAGCTAGGTAGATATGTATATTGATAGACAATAGACATAGAAATAACTAGAAAATATAGATAGATGATAGGTAGATGATACATAAGAAAAAGGATTAATCACTACAGCTTACACTATTATGGAAGCTGAGAAGCTCCACTGTATCCCATATCGGCAGAAAACACAGGAATCTTTGGGTATAGTTTGCATGACTGGGAAACAAATCAAAGCCAATGGTGTAGACTCCAATGTGGGGTTCAAGGCCATATAATGAACACCAATGGTTGGAAAAGATGTATGTGCATGCTCAACCAGTCAGGCTGACTTAATTCAGTCTTTCTTCATCTTTTCTTTCTTTCTTTTCTGTATTTTTTCTTTTTTGGTTTTTCGAGACAGGGTTTCTCTGTGTAGCTTTGCGCCTTTCCTGGAACTCACTTGGTAGTCCAGGCTGGCTTCGAACTCACAGAGATCTGCCTGGCTCTGCCTTCCGAGTGCTGGGATTAAAGGCGTGTGCCACCACCGCCGGCTTCTTTTCTGTATTTTGTACATACACCCAGCAGATTAGGAGGTATCTAGTCATGATAGAGAGTCATCTCCTTCCTTTAACATATTAGTCCAAGGGCTAATCCTTTCCATGAACACCATCACAGACATAAACTTCGAAAGGTTTAATAGTATATCTGGGCATCTCATAACCCATTCCCAGATGATGCAAAAAATAACAATCCCTTTGAAGCTTGCTAGAGCTGGATCAGTACTGTTCTCCTTGGAATTTGATATATGAATCCAGGGGTCTGAATGACAGGATGTCTAAAGCTAACATGATGTTGTCCCTATGTGCATTCCCCAACTCCTATGTATGTTCTCCTGACGGTAGTTTCTATGGTCTGGTGAGTAATGTTCCCAGCAAAAATAAGCTTCTAAAACCCAAAGTCATGTGACCTGGAAGCAAAGGAGAAGGGAAGTCCTATGTTTCCCTTGAGCGCATGACCACCATAAGCCTGAGGAATATTTGAAAGTGAAGGTGGAGGCAGCAATCACATTCATATCACAGCCAGTGACTACAATCATTACAGTTACTCGTTGTTAGATTTCAGAAATTTTACCATCTTACAGAGGAATCCATACCAGAGAAGTCGATGTTTCTCTTTTGTTTTGAAACAGTCAAATGTACATTTGTTCTCTTTCCCTTTTCCAAATTTCAGTCTGTTGGTCATAAATGCTGGCTTATAATGTTCTTTCTTGACCACGAACACATTCCCCAAAGAAATTGGTGGCCTAAAATTACCACTACACAAAATTGTATTTGCTTGAAATCACTCAGAAGGGAACATAATCTGCTTACCGATCCGTACTTCTCCCATTTTCCTCTCAGAAAATAATGGATCTCCATGAAAATCCCTAGCTTTCCTTTCCACCGTCTCTTGACTATGATTATATTTGATGATCATGAGTTAGCCAATCACAATAGAGTATAAGGAATGGAAAACAATAACGGAGTAAAATCAGTTTCAAAGTCATATTGGCAATGTGATGACCGGATTCCTCTATTTCCTTTTTCAGTATGCATTTAAAATGAATTGTTCACAGTCTTTCCTTCACAAGGTTCTTTTCTAGAGAAACTGCACTACCAGCTTGATTCTCAGTGACAAATCATTGACCATGGCCCTTCTCTGCTTCTGAAATGGCGTGTCTCCGCTTTCTTCCTGAACTGCATGGATCAGCACTTCTTATACACTGGGAATTTTCAAATTTTATTTCTGTACCAGGTATCCACACTTTATCTTGCACTTAAACTGGAGCATTTTCTTCTTGGGTCTTAGGAATTTGATGAACAAGAGATGTTAACACAATAATAGTCTTTTGGCTCTAAAGTCAAAAGTGCTTTGTGATGGAACATTTCTTAACTACATCATGCTCTGTGTTCTGCGGGCTCTGGGCATTTTGCCACAGTTAAGTTAGACATGAGAAGAAATCATGGGATCAAAAGAGGTAAAAACAAGAAAGAAAAGCTAATCTCCATGGATGCTCAAAGTTTCTTTATTTTGGATAATAATACATAGAAATTATATTTTTAATGAAAACCACCATGTTACTCATGTGATTCATAGGTCTTTGCGGTTTTTGCCAGATATGCAGACTCCTTTTCTTCTGAGTACTGGTTCTTTTCCTTAACGTAAGCAAATGTACAATCTCACAAAAATTTGACTAGAGTAATGTCTTTTGGATAAATATTAAATGTAAGTGTAATCATAACCTATTTAAAAATATATGTTTTCCTTTGTGAAGGTGATATATTACACCTGGGATCTGATATGGGAGGTGTTTGCTCACCTGCCACAAGAGGAAAGACTCTCCTGTAAATTTGTATTACAGAAATCCCTTCACCACTATGTAAACATTTTATGACCAATAGCACACAGATAAAAATTCACTTTTATCATTGGCATTCTGGTTCCATTCTCTGCTTTACAAATGGTAGAATTAAGATTCAGAGAAATGAAGAGACGTGCTCTAATCTAGGTTGACACATAGTAGCTTCCAAAATTCTCATTCTCCATTTCTTCTTCCAAATTAATATGAAACTGGGTTGTAGAAAGTTTTGTTTCAACAGAAAATGTATCCAGCATCCTAAGAGAGGTGACTCTGTCTTTAGAACAAATAACGAGTTTCATAGAAAAAAAGACATTGTCAGTAACTTTAAAATCAGGCCGATGGGACTGGAAAGATTGCTCAGTGGTAAAGAGTCTGGGATTCTTTTACAGAAGATAATAGGAATTATTAACATGTTACTTAGTATTTGTTTCCTTGTTTATAGTTTGGTATTTAAATGGTGTGCTTGCTAAGACCCTTTATATTGTTTCGTGCAGAATTGTGCTCATTATTACCACTGCATTGTGTTTACTGGACATCACAGTACAGCTTGTTTAAGTTATGTCCATTCAGATATAATTATAAAATAATATTCCATAAACATCTTTTTAACCTTTCACTGAATTTCTGTTTGAGACACTTATTTTTGTATTTATCATCTATTTGTCTATGTAAATAGGTAGCTATCATTTATCTATATCTGTATATCAACTACCCATATCTATGTGGATATTTCTATCAAAACACATCTACACATACACTTATATTTAGGGAGTATGAAATGTGATGATATTCTGCTAAAGAGTTTTAAAATCAGTTTTGAAAATCCACTCCTACCAGCAATTAGCAAGTTTTTTTTTTAATTATTCATGTACTAGCGAATTTGTCTGTTAAATAATAGTAATGTTTGTGGGCATTCAGGTGATTCTTGTAGTTGCAATATGCAAATGACTCATGAGATAGAAATTTCAGTTATTTATTGAAAAAAATGTACTTGCGCAGACCTTCTTCTGTCTCTCTCTCTCTCTCTCTCTGTTTCCCCAGACTCATCCTCCAATTTTGTTACTAGCTCTACAACAGAACACCAGCTTCAGCCTTCCTTCACCCCTGCCAACATCTCCTGTGGATCCCAATGACTTTCCCATCCTAACTTCCCTCCTTACACTTGTTGCTTTGTCCCAGACCTCCACAGATCACAAAGCCTTCTTTCAGCTGGTTCCTACACGTAGCCTTCACTTCTACGTTCCAGCCTCTGTGATGTAGAAAGGTACTCAGCAGGCTACCAAAAAGAAACACAGACACTGACCAGCGACAAAGGTTTTGGTCTATAATCTGTCCTGCCTGCAAAATATGCTGTGGCAATAATGGTGGTACAGAACTTGTGGGAGTAGCCAACCAATGTTTGATTTGACTTTAGTCCCACTCCACTAGAATAAGTCAATATTTGATTGCTTGTATAACTGAGAAACAGAGACTAGATAGCCCAGAGACCTAGGGTAAAACCAATATTACAGGTATAAAATAATAATAATAATAATAATAATAATAATAATAATAATAATAACAATAATGATTCTTAGTGATATTCTGCAATATTCATAGATTAGCGCCTTATCCAGTCATCATCAGAGATCCTCCAGCAGTCTATGAGAACATGCAGAGGCCCATAGCCAGACATTATGCACAGAGAAAGTCTATATGGGAGGTCTCTATCAACTCTCCCTCATCAGGGAATCCTGCAGAAGAGGAGGTGGAAAGATTTTAAGGGTCAGAAAGGATGGAGGACACCAGGAGTACATGGCCCTTTGAATTAAGTAAGGAACATTCATGTGAGTTCACAGAGACTGAAAAAAAAAAAACAAACACAGGACCTACACAGGTCTGCACCAGGTCCTGGGTGTATATGTTACAGCTTTTAGCTTTGTGTTTTTATGAGAGTCCTGACTATGAGAATGAGTGGGTCTCTTACTCTTTTGCCTGCTCTTGGGACTCATTTCCTCCTGTTTGGTTGCCAGTCCAACTTCAGTATGTAAGTTTTTGCTTCGTATTATTGTATTTTTATTTTGTACTCTTTGGTTGTTATCTCTTAGAAGCCTGTTCTTCCCTAATGAGAGACAGAAAGGGAGTGAATACAGAGGTGTTGGGAGATGGGGAGGAGGGGAGGAGAGGATGTGGGGAGGAACTGGAAAAAATAGAGGTCGTGAATTGTAATCAGGACTGTACGAGAAAAGAATCCATTTTCAATAAAAGAAAAAGAAAAGAAAAACTGCTTTTTAGTAATTTATTTATTTGATTTTTCTTTTTTTCTGTTGGATTGACTATCTTTTCTTTAAGGTAAATGCTTTATATATCTTGGGTATAGTTTCTCTATTAAATAGAGTGACTGTATTTACCACCCAGTCTTTGCTTTGCCTTTCCCATGTCAACTGATTTCACCACAACATTATTTTAGTGCAATTTAGTTTTAATACTGTCCTGTATGAGTAGTGCTTTGTATACCCTTTTATAAATCAACTTTGACAGCAATTAAATGTGTTCTTTGTTTTCCACAAAAAGCATGACTATAATTCTTATATTTGAATATGTTGCTGATCTGGAATTTGGTTTTCTTACAATATGGCATGGAGTTAATATTATGTTCTCCAATATCTGTTTGTAGCACAAAAATTTGCACTGCAGTTTTGTTATGTTTCAAAGAACAACACACCCCACTCCATGGACCTTTTAATTCTTTTGTGAATATCTCAACTCCTCATTAACGTGATCTTATAATACATTTTTATATCTGTTAGTATAAAATTCTTATTATATCATTGATTCTACTTCACAACTCTCCTGGCATGTATTTGGATTTTAACATTTTCATTTAAGTTTCTTAGTTAGAATTCTAGTATACTACAAAAAAAAATCCTGCTAAGGTTTTGGGTAGAGTTAAATTAATTTTAAAGATTACTCAAACAGATGACAAAATGTATTTATTAATGCTTTCAAAACTGTAAGCATGACATTCCTTGTCATAAAACACTGATTTAGTTTTTCTTTAATGTACTGTAGTTATGTTTAATGTTTTAAAATATATATTTTATAGAGTACTTTAAAGTTTTATTATATTTTTACAGTAACAAAAGATATAATATCCAAATTGTAGGTTTCAGTCATCTGTTCAGTATATTTAAAAGAATAAATTTGCATGTTGATTGTGTTTCTACACACTTTACTGTATTTACTTGTTATTCCTAAAAATGTCACTACAGACTATGTTGAATTTTTCTATGTACAAACTCATACATTAATATTTTTATTCATTTCCAGTCATATCTTTTTAGATATATTTATCCTATTGTACAATGAACATCAATAAAATATGAGTATGTGTCTTGTCATCTTTATCTTTTTCCCAATGTTAGCCAAATGGTTTTCAATATCCCATTATTAAGAATGGTGTTCCTTCTGATTTTTTATATTCTTTGTGAGATTATTAAAAAGTCTCCTATCTTTCTTTGTGGCAGCAATAACTACTTACTTATAATGTTGCTTTATTGATTTCTTTTGGTGTTGTGAAGGAAAGATTAACTCCATGAAATAAACTCTCTTGCTCTGTCTTTACTCTCTTTTGTTCTTTCCTGAAACATCTTCTGCATTCCCAGGCTCACTCTGTTCCTTTTCCTAGGCCACTCCTTTGTCCTTGTGTGTTTGCTCAGTTTTATTCTGGTCCTCTGTAGATGGAGAATTTTTCTCCAGCTCCTACCGCCAAGTCCCGCCAGTCCCAGAGCCCACTTATAAAATAAACACACAGACTCTTACATTATTTAAACTGCTTGGCCATTAGCTCAGGTCTATCATTGTCTAGCTCTCACTCTTATATTCAGCCCATTTCTATTAATCTTTACTTTGCCACATGGCTCATGGCTTACCGGTACTTTACATCTTCCTTGTCTTGGCAGTGGCTCCAGCTGGTCTCCCTTTCCTTCCTCCTTCCTCAATTCTCCTCTCTCCTTGTCCTGCCTATACTTCCTGCCTGGTCACTGGCCAATCAGTGCTTTATTTATATAGAGCAATATCCACAGCACTTCCCCTTTTTTTTTCTTTTTCAAAAAGGAAGGTTTTAACTTTAACATAGTAATATTACATATAACAAAATAATTATCAAGTAAGAATTATAGTTACAATATAAAAGAAGATATCTATCATATATTTGTGAGTTTAAGGTTTTATATCTAACTTATCTTTTATCATAACTAAGGAAAATTGTAAGTATCTACTCTTTAACCACATCAAAGACCTGATATTGGTGAAATTATTAAGGCCACTCCTCGTAGTTAAAAGGAGATTTATTTAATGGCGTAACTTACAAATTAAGGGATAGGTAGGTCGCGGGGTCTGGGGAAGGTGTATCACAGTCCAGCGGTGTTCTCTGGAGCTCTGCTTTGTCCACCTCCACCATCCAGGGTCCTGGAACAGAGAGAGTCTCCTCCGATCCAGATCTCGGGTCCCCAGGCGCCTCCCTTGGCCCCGCCTTGTAGGCGTGACAGTTGCTGAAGTCTCAATGGAGGTTGGAACTTCCATATCAAAGCTGGAATGGTTACCCACTACAGTCCTCCCTTATATTCTCACTGCTGTCTTTGTGCCCTAACTTCTCTTTTTTGTTTTGGATTGGCCTTATTTGTCTTCTTGAAGGTTTTTACAAAGAAACAGCCTCCAGCTTTCACACACACACACACACACACACACACACACACACACACACACACACCAACAGTCATTTTCCAGTGAAACCATATACTTTTTATACTACCACTCTTGTGCTCTGGCCAGGAAAGAAAAATACCCAAGATAGATCTTTCTTGTAATCCACCAATACCCACTCCTCCATGGTGCTTTATGAGCTGACCATGGCAACATCAGATATTGTGTTCATTCCAGCAGGTTATTCTCAAAGAAGTAGCTTGACACTTTCTGAGAAAACCAATATTTGAGCTTAATGAATTATGCAGGTAATGAATAGAATAGATAATATTATCCTGGTTTGAGCAAACAAATATGTATTTCTGCCTAATGTTTTCTCTTTCTAACAAATGTCACCCAAACACTCATATGTCTAAGGCATCACTCATTAATGCTATAGTTCTCTATCAAAAAAGACAACACGGTGGGATGTTGTTGCAACTCAGGTGAAGGTCACCAGTTTAGGAAAGAGGGATGGTAGTGTCATAAAGGATGAGAATGACATAAAGGATGAGAGTGAAGTAAAGGACTGTTCTTAGGGAACTATGTGAGCAATAGCAGGATTCAGTAGATTTTATACAACCACAAATATATGTGTACACCTACCCAAACACAGTGAGAAGACAGAAAACTGAAGAGATATGTTCCTTGAGTCAGAAGAAGACACAGCTACACAGGCCTAAGAGTATTTGTGATTTTGTCTTTTTCTATAGTTTCATTTGTGTGGGGGTTAGCACCCACCCCCCCAAAAAAACTTAGCCATTAATTTTGAGCACAAGATCTCATATTTTTGTGATTTGGATATTAATAGGAGAAAAATGCTTTTGAATAGTAAATGGCCTTTAAACTTTATGTCATTTTTTTAGTCCCTTTAGCAAGATGAATGAAGCCCTAAGGTAATGAGATGGTTTAGAACAGATTTTAGATGTGGCTATCATTGATCCCTCATAGAAAGGGGTTACTATAGGTTTTTATAAGCTAAATAGTTTCCTGTGTATACCATGATTATATACCTCTTAAATTACATACTGCAGAAAGGGAAAGGAAAGAAATATATCTGAGTACATACTAAATATCATCATATCACTAAGACAGTTTTCTGCACAAGTATTCTAAAATGCTGTTCCAACTCAGATCTTTATCTTCTCATCATATGAAAATAAAGTAATACCATTAGCAATGATTGTGATCACACATATATGAATCATAGTGAGCTTCTTGTATAATATTATATGCAAACAAACAATACCCTCTAAAGAATAAATAATTCTGACTTCAGTTCAAGTTTCTACAAGATAAGAGATGTCTAGTCTTAATATTAGTGTCTTTTGACAGGCTCTGACCCTCTTTTTAATATTCAAGGTGATTGGTCTGGTATAATTGTTAAGAACTACCCTGTTTTCTATCTTCTGGCTAGAAATGATGGTATGGCGATTGTAAACTTATGATCAACATACTTTCCTTTCTGATGCTTTCTCAGTTAATGCTAGGAATCATAGCTTAGGGCCACCATTCTAATTTGAATCTGAAACTCCATGTTTTCCATTTTCAAGTCAGAATCTCTACCCTGACTATTGTATTCTTTATTGACCACAGCCATTTTAACAAGATCTTCAACTGCTTATAACTTGGTGCACTGGGTCATAACTCCCTTGAAAATAAATGGTGGCAATTCTAAGAGATTAATGTGGCACACAGTTTCTAAGCATGATATCTTTATGTATGTTCTTTCCCTTGTCACAGAATATGACTCTTGTGTTGGTTATTCATCTCCAGAGATCCATCATATATATCTATACTTGTGATTCTTCCTTACACAACCTTGCTAGACCCTTTGATAGTTATGGGTACTACTTGGGTGACTTTCAATCACCAGGAATAAATGTCAGAAATTGTTCCAGTAACTAGGGTTTCTGAGTAGTCATGTAGAAGGGTCCACACAATACATGTGAACTATAAATTTCTATATTTATTTAGTTTTGGTCGTTTGAGTCAGTGTCTCATTGCATCGCCTTGATTGGTTTGGAACTTGATACATAGTCCTGGCTGGCCTCTACCTACTTAAAGCTGGGTTTAGGACAGGATCTACTCTACATGGCTCATAATCCAATTGTAACCACTAGCCCAAACTAATATATAGTTTTATTCATCAGACAGGAAATTCAGTTTTCAAAGAGAAAAAAAATCAGAATGTGAATAACACAATTTTTCAGTTTCATGGGAGCCTCACAAAGAGGCTTCAAGCCTTTCTGAAACTGTAGGAGAAAAAAAAGGGAGAGGGAGGAGCTCAAGTATCTAGATTCCTATTTCCCCCAAGATGACAAAGAACAAATATACAAATATTAAGATGCCCTACATCTCAGAGTGTCACCCCCAACAACAGGAGAAGCAAGGAGACAGGTCTAATTCAAACTAAAAACAATTCAAACAAACTAAGCCATGTGAAGATGTATTATGCTATTATACCGGACTAAGCATCTTATATGGATTGATATTCTAACTTCCATAACAAGTCACTGGCTGATATGAACATTTTCCCATTTTTCTCACTGTCTTAAAAACAATTGTAAGATTCATCAATTATTGAGTAATTATTATGTGAAGACAACATAGAAATTCCATAATCTCTAACCCTAGGGTAAATAAATTGATGGAGAAGCTGAGTAACTAGTTATCCTATGGTCTTCTGACTGCTAAAGTGTCAAACATAAAACCCTTGTTGTTCCTGGGTACTAAAGGCCAGAAGTCTGAAACCTGGTTATCTTCTAAGTCATGTTTTCAGATCCTTAGAAATAATCTTTCTAGTGCTTTTTTTTTTCAGCTGCTACTATTTTCCAGCATTTCTCGACTCCCTCCAGTTCTAAAATGACTATTTTAATCCCATGGCTGTTTCCTCTCTGTGGGCCTTCTCTTGTTATTTCCCTCTGTGCATGTTCATAAAGATCCTTTTTCTAATGGGCTAGAGTTCATACTAACTACCTCATGTTGACATGATAACTTCTGAAAAGAGGTATTCTCAAGCTACAGTCACTTTCTGTGAACTTTTGTGAGATGTAATACAATTCATAACCCTAGCCTGAGGATGCGGAGCTTCCAAGTAGAAAACCAATAGCCTATCTAATCCAACTTTTCTCACTTGGGCAGATAAGTGCTTGAAAAAATGTAACATTTGCAATGTTTATGGTTATTTTTAGCAAGCTTCACTAAAAATCTAGAAGGGAAGGTTAAGGATTGATAGTTTTGTCAGACTTCTCTCTCTTCTGAGATTTCCTTGACGTCAATAACTTCTTATAGTTTTCATGTTTCATAACCTAAAGGCAGACATAAAATGTTATTTTTTATGTTTATATATATATGTGTGTGTGTATACATATATAGATATATATGTATACACACACACATATACACACACACATACATATATATATATGTATATATATGTATATATATATGTCTGAATGATGTTTGAGCACTTCATGATGAACATGTTTAAATCACATGCAAACATATACATACAAAGAGGTTGCTCCAAGCAGGTTCTACTCCCTATTCTCTACCAGGCACCGGGTCTATCTCATTGTTCCCCAAATTTTCCCCTTTCGCTTTTCATGTTTCTGGACATAATTCTATTCTTGGAGATCTTAGGATGTTTTGGAAAAGAGAAGAAATACCCTGACTTCAAAGAACTAATGATCCCTGTCCTGTAAGTACAATAGACACAAAAGCTTAAAAATAGAGTGTCTGCATGAAATCAGACAAGAATACACAGAGAAAATAAAAAATAAATATACAGTTTACTATCAAGTAAAGGAGAGTAAGCCCACCCCTGACACTGTCTGGAGTACCAGGATCCGCAGGCTGGATGACACAGAGACTTAGGATAAAATCAAACATGACTGAAGGGAAAAAATCAGTGTAATGATGACTAACAATATTCTGCTACACTCATAGATTGGTGCCTAGCCCCATTGTTCATCAGACAGGATTCATCCAACAACCGATGGAAACAGATGCAGACCCAGAGCCAAACATTAGACCTAGCTCAGGGAGTCCTGCAGAAGAGGGGGAGAAAAGAATTTTAGGAGCCTGGAGTGTCAAGGACACGACAAGAAAACCTGCAGAATCAACTAACCTGGGCTCATAGGGGCTCACAGAGAATGAACTGACAATCAGGGAGCCTGCATGGGACTGACCTAAGTACTCTACGTATATGTTACAGTTGTGTAGCTTGGTACTCTTGTGGGAGTCCTCACAAGTAGAAACAGGGGCTGTCTTGGACTCTTTTACGGATTTTTGAGACCCTACTCCTCATACAACATTTCCTTGCCCAACCTTAATACATGGGTAGGTGTTTAGTCTTGCTGCAACTTGATATGCCATGTTTTGTTGATACTCACGGGAGATCCACCTTTTCCTGAACAGAAGTGGAGGAGGAGTGGGTTAGGGGCGGGAACAGAGGTGGCTGAAGGGATGGACTGGGTAGAGATGAGAGAGTGGAAATTACAACTACAGGCCGAAAGTAAAATACATAAATGATAGATAGATAGATAGATAGATAGATAGATAGATAGATAGATAGATAATCAATCAAACATTTTGGATTCTCCTCCTCACCTTGTAAATTACACTATAGTGGTTTGAATGAGAGCATATTCCTCATCGTCTCAGGCAATTTAATACTTGGTTCCCTGATCATGGCACTGTTGGGATAAGTTTAGGAGGTGTGACCTTTTTGGAGGAAGTATGTCACTGGAGGCAGGCTTTTGGGGATTCAAAAACTATCATCATTTCTAAGTGCTCTCATTTGTTTGTTGTTGTTGTTTTGTTTCTTTGTTTTGACATGTGAGCCGTCAGAATTCTGACCCAGCTGCCATGCCTGGTGCTTCCTGCCTTGCATTCCTGCCATGATGTAAAATTAACCTTCAAATAATATGAGCCCAAATTAACCCTTCCATCTATACATTGTCCTGGCCATAGCGTTTTATGGCAGCAACAGAAAAATAATTAATGCAGATATTTGTTGTTGTTGTTGTTGTTGTTGTTCCTTTTTTCTCACTAAGCGGAGGAAAAAATTCAAAACTCTTAAGTTTAAATAAGGACTTCAACCCAAGAGCCTCTACATTGAAGAAGCTTGCTCTTCTCTCCAATAGCATAACAGTTTTCAACTTTCAATTTGGATTCTTTAGCTGCCTATGAGCTATGAGCGCGTGGGATTCATCAGGGAAATGAAGATCCCAAGGAGCAATTTTAATGGACACAAGTTTATGTTAGCACCCAGTGGATTTCTCCCTTTACTGATTGAACAGTTCTCCAGAAAAATAATAAAATTAGTTCCTGTCGTTCACGACAGTGCTTCATCCTTTGTACCAAATGTCCTCATTTATAGTGGTGACATAAAAACAGAAATGAAAAAGAAAAGAAGATAAAGAAAAATAGATGTAACTGAAGTGTCAAATCCAGAAATACCAAACAGTGGTATTACTTAAAGAGGTCTTATCCTTTTCAATAAAGCTTCCCAGATTCACTCTGTATGAGGAGAAACACTTGTGTTTTTTTTTATTTCCATGAATTATTTTTTTTACATCTCATGCCCTATCCAAAATTAGACTCTTACTTGAACACTGGTTGACTTATTTTATTTATGTATTTAGAAAATAAAATACCAAGAACAATAAAATTTAGACAGCTCCCTTTTTTGAGCCTGACTTGAAATACCAATGTACAGCAGATGTGACAGGCTGACCAATGTTATACAACCAATAGTATCTGAATTTAAATTCAAATCAGAATGACTCAGAATTGACCTCCTAGGCCATGTTATAAGACTAGGTCTCTAAATAATTAAAATAAAACAATAAATATTACCCACAGATTGCTAATTGAGTATAGGCAAATTAATGAAGAGTTCTAATGATAATATATATATATCATATATATAACAATATATAATATATACTAAAGGATGATCAAACAATGAAGTGTTTATTTTTCCTTTTTACTAGACATTCTAACTGAAAGCTGTACATTAAAGGTCGTTAATATAAATTTGATTTATTGTTTGAGGCAACCATGTATTCTTTTAATTATTTTCAAGATTCACTTCTCCATCCTTTTACTAATTTAGCACTAGGGAAGCAATAAAGAATTATAATGGATCATGGCTCACTGAATCACATGCAGCAGGAACCGAAGCCTGAATTTCTGTACTGTTCCCAGAATCTACTGTTCATTGAAAGGTACTGAGTTACCAAGGTACAGGTCTTTTTTGAGTGTTCCATTTTTATAGGTTCTTATGATCTGGTGCATCAAAACAACATAACCTGGCCTTGGTCTTACTGTCTATAATATTGTCAAAAAAACTAATGCCTCAAAAGCAGATACTCTGCCAGAAACCTCACTATCACAGGCAGCATTACCAAACACCACTTTTCCAATAGGAGTTCTCCCACATTTTTACCCGTGTTGATGTACCTACTCTTTTTTTAGACCGATACACAGAGATCCTGAAACTCACTCTGTAGACCAGGCTGCCCTCAAACTCATAAAGATCCTCCTGTCTCTGCCTCCAAAATGCTAGGATTAAAGGCATATGCCACCACTGTCTAGTGATGTACCTACTCTTAACCTCCAAATAAATATGTACATGTGTCAAGTGTTTATTCTTATCTTTCTAATTAAATCCCAGCTGTTCACTGTATAGGATGTTGATCAACATCACTGTTCATTGCAAATTCTTTACCCACTAGGTCCCACCCATAAATCCATTATTCTTCTAGATCTCCTTGCTTCAATTCAGTATATCATTTTGTTATTTGCAGGATATTTATTCTGAAACAATGCTGTCTTCTGAAGTATAAAGGAGATAGCACCTTAGTGAAACAGGAAGTTCTTACTACATGTTAACAGAAATGTAACCATTATTTGTACAGTGGTTCCAAGTGGTTCTTTTGGAGATCTCACTAAAATTTTTCCTGGCAGTAAAGATTAATTTCAGGAGATTAGAATGCATATAGTACCGTGATGGTTAGAAATGTTATACCTGTAGTATGAACGCCAAAACCAGTTTTATTTGCTCATAAATAAATTATTGAATTAATTGCCAGTATTCAATAAATGGATCAAACTAAACTTTCCTAACAAAATCCAATCTAATTCTTTTAGTCAAAAAAGATAAATATAAAATTCTAAAATGGATGAAATATATAATACCATGTCTCATAAAAAACTTAATGAAGGAATTATTTTATTTCAATCTGTCATTAAGACCTCTTTTTCAATAAAGTTTGAAGCTATCTTGATTGTATTTGTTCTTCCAGTGTAGTCAAGGCTCCATCATCGGATATCAGGATATATAAACTTATTCTTATGTGTGCCAAAATATTTCTGTGTGATGAAAATAATTCAAATTTTAAAATAATAATTATTCCTTAATTATGTTCAATTTCTAGTTTTATACAGAAAAGATACATTATTTTAATTAAGCAGTGGAGCCGGGACCTGTCCTTAGTGCAAGGACTGGCTTTTTGGAGCCTAGGGCCTACCCTAGGACACTTTGCCTACCCTTGGTGTAAGGAGGAGGGGACTGAATCTGCCTTGGCTGAGTCTACCAGGCTAGACTGACTCCCCAGGGGAGGCCTTGCTTTGGAGGAGGTAGGAATCGGGGGTGGGTTGGGGGGAGAGCTGGGGCAGGGGAGAAGGAAGGACAGAGAAATCCATGGCTGATATGCGAAATTAAGTTAATTATAAAATAAAAATATTTTAAAAATTAAGCATGTATAAACTCCACAATAATAATTAATAATAAACCTTTAATAAATGAGCTACATTCAGTTGATCAGAAAAAAAAAGTAGATTGCCATGTTGTCTCCTCTGTACAATTTCAACAATGCGTGTGTATACTTCCTGTGTCAAACCTTTTCGTATAGGTACTGAATCACTTTCATTAAAAGAAAATGTGTATAATTTTTTAATTATAAATTTCATGGGATATATTGGTGTTGCTTTCAGACTTGGTCAGAGAAACTTCTTTATGCAATGGTCAGTGGTTAGTGTAAAGACTCATAACCAGTCAAGTTTCTGAAAATGACTATTAATTGCTTAATTCTAAACTAGGCATCAATATCCTGTCCCCAACATAGACTAGGAAACATATTGGAAGAGGGCTCTAGAAGAACATAGTTGTTTGAGGATGGAGAAGAGTACTAAGAAAGCTATTCTCAGATGTGACATGGCCATTGTCAACTAACTCACAAAAGCTGTGGTTACTTGCATAAGACCTACACAAGATTGAATTTGTAATCAGTATATCATGAATGGACAAGTGTTCATGACTCCTCATCACTAGCTAAGCTATTATTGGCATTATTGTCCAATGATAGAGGGAAAGTTAATTTTATTCAGTGATATAGCAATTGCTAATTGTCTCATGCTACATTCAGTGACACCATACACTTCTTCATAGAAGCAAGACTAATTCAATGGAGTGCAATGCAAAAAACACAAAAGCTGTAAAAACTGTGGCACTTGTTGGAAAGAAGAAAGGATTCAGAGGAAAAGAATAGGTAATGGGGTGAATATGATGAAGATGAAATATATATATACATAATATATATGTATGTATATATAAGTAAAAAGTCAAAATACACAAATAATATTATAAAAATTACTTAGTTGATACTTTTTCATTTCTATGAATAGAAAGGATTATTTATAGATATGTGGAGGAAATCCTAAATTGAACTTTAACTATAGCTTTCCAGGATGCTCCTAAATACATACATACAGAAAGAAAATAAGTCACCTTTCATGTTTTTTACTGTAAGAGTTCAATGTAATGAAAAATATAGATAAAGTCAAGAATATTGTTTACTTTGATACATAACAACTCCAATAACAGCTTCATTTCATACTATTTTCAAAAATTGGAATGAAAATTGTGGTCATAGATGACAAGAAAAAAAGAGTTAACGGTGAGATTTCTAAAAGACATTATTTGAAACTGTCTAGTAATAAAAATAAATATGTCATGTATGATGCAGATGTAATCACCTAAGATCTGTAACACTGGACATAGATATCAGGATCACTGTGATTTTCTCACCTCCTTATAAAATAAAACATAGTGAGTTTGTTCAGCATAAAGTTTTAACAGTTGATTAAAATTTCTGCACATCTTTCTATACTATCATTTAGTAGGCCCAAAGTAGTATGTACTTAAAAGAACAGTGTTCTGTGTTCTAGTAGAAAATGACAGACCCATTTGCATGAATGTGTCTCCTCCCAAACTCAGGCATTGCACACTCTGCAAGTACTAAATATGATGGTACTCGGATGTGGGGGAGTCATCAGGCTCTACCTTTATCAAGTGGATAAAGTTCTCCTGAGAAAGAGTTCACCAAAGGGAGCTGACCTTTTTTATACTATTACTTCTCCTTTTATGAGAAACTATGTGTTCCTCCCCTAAAACAAATATTATTACATCAAGGTACCATCATCAAGGCAAAAACAACCATTGACAAATTCTGTGGCATGAACTCATAATCATCAAACTCATAGTCAGGAAAGCTAAATTTCTGTTCTTTGTAGAATATCTAGTATTTTACTGTGCTATCACAAATTAACAAAAAACATCACCATCCAAAAAAAAACCAAAAATAGATGGAATAAGATGTATTTCGACATTTTGTGTTCTTTTTTTTTTTTTGAGCAATCACTTAGATTATTGAGAAAAAGTGTTTGTGTGTGTGTGTGTGTGTGTGTGTGTTTTATGTTATGTGGTGTATGCATATATGTTCATTTATTGGTGAATGTGGTGTAAGCTAGTGTTTGACTTCAAGATGTCTTAGTTCCTTCTTCACCTTACTTTGTGATTAGGTCTCTCACAGGACCTAGAGCTCACCATTTTGGCTGATCTGGCTGCTCAGCAAGTCTCAAGATCTACCTACCTCCTCTCCAAAGAGCTGATGTTACAGATGTGCACACTGATGCTGGATTTTTCATGTGGGTCCTAGAGATCCAAGCTCAATTTCCCATACTTAATTAAGCCTCAAGAACTTTATCCAGTGAACCATCTCCTCAGGCCCAAGATAAGAGATATTCCAATATTTCTTTTATGTCAGTGATCAGAAGAAGCTGGAGCTTTACTGTAATATTTTATCAGACAAATTTCAAGCTAAACTCACAGAACCGCTACCTTTGATTAAGGAAAAACTCTACATGAAACCATTTTAGAATGTATGAGGGCTTTGTAAGACAACCTTCATATAAAAACTCTTCTTCAAAGTCTTTCAACTAATCTGGCTCTGCATGTTCATGGATCTATTTTTATATTTTGATGTGATTACTCAGTTCTATGTGATGCGTACCACCACTATTATTATACAAGGTGTAGTGATTTAAATGAGAAATGTCCTCCATAGGCTCATGTTTGAACACTTGGTCCCCAGTAGATGGCACTATTTGGGAAGGTTGTGGGATCTTTAGAAGGTGGAGACTTGCTGGTGAAAGTATGTAACTAGGACAAGATTTGAGGTTTCATAGCCTGACTCCATTTCCTGTTTCTCTCTCTGCTCCAATATGAAGATGGAATGTGATCTCTCTGATTCCTGACTGCCAGGATAGCCTCACACTCCTGATGCTATGTTTCTTCTGTCATGATGGACTGTATTCCCTCAGGAACTATAAGCTAAAATAAACCACCTTCACTTCTAAGATGCTCTTGCTTATCATATTTTACCACAGCAACAGAAAAGCAATTAATGCAGAAAAGGGCAAAACTAATAATGTTTAGGGATACCAGACAACTATGGATGCTCCTGGGATTACAAGAACTAGGAAACTTTGATGCACAAACTACTTTAAAGACCTGATAAAGAAAAGCTGTAAACCTTGTTGCTACATTTTCTTTGTAGTAGAGGATACATAGATTATGCTCATTTTGTTAAGCCCTTAGATCATTGTGTTTAAAATGCAATTTTGGAGAAATATTTATATTGTTGGATTCCTTGTGAACTCTTTAACAATGTTGAGACATAGACCCAAATGCTCACTTGCATGCAATTAATTTCTTCCCCTGTACTGCAAGCTGTACTTGCTCTAGTAATTTTGACGTTGGGAATGTATGATGTCCATAGTGTCAGTTCTGTTCTGCACTTTTATACTGTTTATTTATTTTACCCACAACTTAGAACTTTTCAAATAAATTTGTAAAAAGAAATTGACCAACAGGAAGAGTAAAATTGGAATTGGGGAGAGGAGGGCAGATTAGAGTATGGAAACGTGGGTAGATAAATAGCACTAAGGACTTTTCAAAAATGTCTTATTGAAACCTACTACTGTAGAACTTCCTAAAATATACTGATACATATACATATACATAAGAATAGTTAAAATTGAGTTACCCTATATCAGAGCAACAGCCCCTCTATTAGTTGCTACAAGTTAGCAAATAAAAAGCAGAATCCCAGGAATGACTTACTTCTTTTAGAGTTCTTGGCCAGAGAGGTATCATAAGCCCCCAGACATCACAGATTTTTGCCATTTCTCTTTTCTACCCTCCAGAACTTGAATGTAAGACACTATTTCTGAAGATATTACCTACTTGATACCTAGGAATAA
The DNA here is from genome assembly GCF_949786415.1 of Peromyscus eremicus. Lineage (NCBI taxonomy): Eukaryota > Metazoa > Chordata > Mammalia > Rodentia > Cricetidae > Peromyscus > Peromyscus eremicus. The sequence continues at coordinate 41,532,480 of NC_081426.1, forward strand.
AGAAATCAATCTTGTACTGATCAGGAAGGTCCATTTCTGTGGACTAGCTCTTATAGTTCCTAGAAGCCATTATGCATGCTCCTGGAGAATAAAAATAATAATTCTCATTTTTTTTCTAGCTGTGAATTCTATGGCCTATAACAATGCCTGCCTTAGCAAGACAGGTACACTAGTAAAATTATGATACAACTGCCATGTAACCCACTACTTTCTTACTGGATTAAAGACATTCCTTACAAGATGAAACCCATACTTGGCACCATTACTGGCTAGATAGATCTAGATTCTATGAAAGAACCTGGAACAAGTATTCTGATAAATTGATAGAGTATTAAACCAACTCTTAATTAATTATTATCATACTCATGGACGAAAATGTATCTCAGTCCTCATTAGAGAAGCTTCTATTTGCAATAGACCATGATCAACAAAGAAGCTCATAATCAATCAAGTTACAGAAGATAAAAGAAACCAGGACTCTCAACCCTAAATGGAACATGTATGCCACATTTCTCTTCCAAAGGCTCAGGGATCATCAAAGAGGAGACAGAAAAAAGTGTAAAAACCAGAGGTGGAGGATGACTATAGAACAACAGTGTCTTCTGAACACAGCAGAATAGTTACACATATAAAATCAGAATGGTTGTGACAGCATTTACAAAACAAGACCAATGCAAGCACAACCTAGACCACATCCTATCATGGATCTGGGAGTTGACAAGTTAGTCCCATATCTGGCCATGTAGTTATTAGGATTTGTTAGCTCTTAAGGGGGAAAGTGTCAGTTTTCTCTGAAAGTATAGCCCCTAATAAGTTGATCACACCCCGGCAGAAGGCTACACATTCATAATATTTGGAGAGCAGAAATTAGCATTGATGGGACAAAAAGGGACACAACATTGGGTGGGTAGAGAAGGGGGTGGATCTAAGGGGAAATGGGGGAGAGATGATGAATATGAACAAATCACATATTAAATTATCAAGGAACTAATACAAAGGTATAAATGAATTTACTTAATCTAAATTTTATCTTTTAAAGTCTAGGCTCATAGGTGATTATTAAGGGAATAGAGAACAAGAGTTTTGATTTTCTTTTAGAATACAAACACAGGGGAACCACCTTCAAGTGACAATTATTTTTTCTCAGAAATCCATAAGATATTTGCATCAAATATCTTCTTTGCCATTCCAAAATTTCTTGAAATTTAAGTTACAAGTTGATTTTTTAAGTTGAGGTTTTATTTTAATGCTAATTTTTAACAATGAGGAAAAATCATTTTACATACTTTGTATTCAGAACATTCTCCAAAAATGACTAGAGACAAAGTAGTTTCTACAATACAAACAACATAGTCTCCAGTGGGTACTTAGCCACTGGATTATTGTTTCAAGTCTAAGACTTGTTTAAATAGGAAAAACATTTTTTGTGCAACTTAAAAATATTAGAATCCCCTAGAAAGCCAACAAAATATTCTAGAACACTCAAACTTGTATTTATCATCCTCTCAAAAAAACATCCTGTAGCAAGCAGACAATGTCGTCTTATCCTTCTTGGTACAAGTGTTGCAGGTTGAAAAGCAAGCATGACTCATAATCACTACACACTGTTATTTGCATAGATAGTCTTAAATCTCTGGTTTCCAAATCAATAAAAATATCCATCAGAAAATGCAGGGGAAATTTCATATTTCAAATTTGATTATCTGAGCTTGTAGCATACTAAAGTGTTACAGTTGTGAAAACAAAGTAAGAACTCTCTTAGAGAAGACAGTCTTTAGGAAGCATAGCTTCAGATGGTAAGTTTCAATAATTGAAGACACCTCTTGCTTTGCAGGTAGGATAGACAGAAATCACACTGGAACTAGATGAACAGATTCTAATTAGAGTATCAGAAGATACCATGCAGACTGTGGTGACAGGGAAGTATCAGTATTCTTATTCAGCTATAGATCCAACATGCTATACAACTGAACTGGACAAGATGTGTCCATTTATGCAATTTTACCATGACTGCTGTGGGGGTGACCAGTTTCCAATTCAATGTGAATCTAAATACATAGCAAGGAAATTGTTCTTGTTATGATAATCTTAGTTAAAAGCCAATGGATAGTGGTGGCGGAGTTATAGGCTCAAGGGTAGAAAATAAAAGTATTTTGCTAAACAAATATGCTATGCCTATCAAACTACCTTCGAAATACTTGTTTGTGAAGATAAATTAGGGCAAATTGAGACTTTGTTCAGAGCGTTGTTTTACAATGGATGATGGCTACTCCAGAAACTCCTAACTATCCAAGTGTTGGATATTTAGCCTTAAGTGTGATATCTATATAAGTTCCCACCCCCGTTGCAAGTCTCAGAGAACATTGCAGAGGATAAGTTGGAAAATACAATATTTCTGAAGAATGGAGAGAAGTGCTATGAAATACCACTTTCAGTACAATACATAGCCATTGCACTCACGAATTTATCGAAACTGCTATACTAGCTATGAACAAGATTAGGCCCATAACATTCTATCATGGATGGATGAGGAACCAGGCCTTTAGGAGTTATTAGCACTTGAATCTTGGGGATAGAAAGGCATGTCCTTTAGTAGCCACAGTTAGCTTCTGCTGCTTTGCAAGTAACCCTACAGTCATGCTCATTGGCAGACGCAACACAGTTAAACTTGGAAGGTAATAAGACAAAAAGACATGAAGAAAAAAAAAGAAAGAGAGCTAGCTGGTAAAGGAGGTTCTGTGAGATGGGCAGGGGGCAAGAGATAATGTGGGATAAGTACAATCAAAACATGTTGTCATATATGAAACTGTCAAATAAACAGTTTCACGGCAGCTTTCAGAAATAGCAAATGAATCCACAGCACCACTGGAAGCTTATCAGTTGCTTCCAGCTAATGGATAAGCTATCACTGACGGTGCATTTATTGCTAAAGTGCTACCATTCCCAGGAGCTTTATATTTTATTCTGAGCCTCTTAGCCAGCCATGTTTTCTTTCTCTCTTCTCTCTTCTCAGATATAACAAGGGCATCAGGATCTATAGGCTCAGCTTGAGCATCCTGCTACCATGCTTCTTTATCATCCAGAGAGCTTCTCTAAAACTTCTTTGCTGTTTATTACTACTTGGTAAAAAACATCTCCATCAAATCTCTCATACATCTTAATAGGCCTTGGCATCCACATCCTAAAGGAACCAAACCAACAAAAAATAATCCCGGAAGCTTTTACTTTTATTTTTTTTTTTAATTTAACATTGTATGCTTACCAATAAAGTTTAAACACAATAAAAATGTATTAAAATTTTCAACTGTTTTCTCTCTGGAGAATGTCAAGGACTAAGGCAGTCATTTATTTATTTCATCAATGTAAACTTATTAGCATACCTTATGTAAGTCAGGCAAAAGAGATAAAATACTATACTCATAATAACAGACTCAACAGTCATCATAAAGTTTATATTCAATTGTCTATTATATGTTACTGAAGCAAAGAAAATTATCCTGTGTGTGTGTGTGTGTGTGTGTGTGTGTGTGTGTGTGTGTGTGTGTGTGTGTGATTTAGAGGATGCACAAGTTCATATGGGTGCATGTGAATGTTTGGGTAAAGATAGAAGCCAGAAGACAACTACAGTTATTATTCCTCTAGTGCAATTCACATACTGTTTTCAGAGAGTCTTTCAATAGTCTGGGACTTGCCAATTAGGTGAGGTTAGTGATCCAGAGAGCCTCAGACAGTCTCTTATCTCCATGGCTCTAGCAGTGGAATTATTAGCACGTGCTTGTGACTAGAAGCACACACCTGGCATTACAAGTACAAACCACCATGCTCCATTTTTTTAAACAGGGCTTCTCAGAATGGAACACAAGTCCTTGTGATATAAAGACAAACACTTTACTGATTGAGCTGTCTCCCCAGATCAAGAATAGTTCTTCTTTAATCAGGAATTTCCTCTTGTTTTTCATGCTCACACAGAAAGTCCTGTGATAACCTCACAAGTCATCCATTTCAAACTGTTCTTTATGCCCTTGTCTCTGTGCTGGGTAGGAGCTGTAATCTCACTTGTCATTGATGACAATACTCATTTCTTGCCTCAATGCACTTAAAATATTTTTCCATTTGCTTTTCTTTTGTTACCTCCTATGTGTTAAGGCCTAAATAAAATTCCCATTCCTCCGTGATAGACAAACAAGGGAAGGAATAAAAATTCAGATGAAAGTGGTTAATTGGGAATGGAAAGTAAATAAATAAAATGAGAAAAAAATTAAAGTGGAAGTTATAGTATTTGCCTTTCAATTGTAAACACAATGATAATGTTAAATATTAATAAAATTATGACTGTTAGCAAGTATACTCTATCTGACTCTGCATAATATGTTCTACATGCATTAGTAATTTTATATAAGTATCCTGATTTGACAGTTGCTAATAATTTCTTAGATTATGAATAAGAAAGTGAATGTTAAAGGTACTTGTTAACTAGGGTTGTAGAGATATGGCTCACAGTTAGGAGCCCTGGCTTCTCTTGCAGAGAACCCAGGTTTGATTCCCTGTACCCACATGGGGACTCACAACTGTAATTCCTGTATCAAAAGATCTGGTGCCTTTTTCTAGATTCTGTGAACACCAGGCATGCATGTGGTGTACAAACTTGCTTTCATGTAGGCAAAACATTCATAAACACAAAATATTTAAAGATCATGATAGATATTAACTATTCAAGGTCTTACAGCTTTTAGTATAAACTTGGTGTATTGATGTGGATATTCTAAAAAAAGTCACAGCATGTCTTAGTTAGGGTTTTTATTTGTTATGAAGATATACCTTGATCATGGCAACTCTTATAAAGATAACATTTAATTGATGTGGCTTGCTTACAGTCTCAGAGGTTCAGTCCATTGTCATCATGGTGGGGAGCATGTCAGCGTGCAGGCACATGGAACTTGAGAGTTAGCTAAGAGTCCTGACATCTTGCAGACAACAGGATGTCCATTGTCACACTGGAAGGTATCCTGATATAGGAAACCACAAAGCCCGCCCCCACAGTGACATACTTCCTCTAACAAGGCCATACCCACTCCAACAAAGCCACACCTCCCAATAGTGTCACTCTTTATTAGATTATGGAGGTCAATTACATCCAAACTACCACAAAGCCTTAATGACAAGGACACAGTTACAAGGACTGTAATCTTTGGCAATTAGCTGAAGTTTAAATGATATAAAAAAGAATTTTTCCAGGAAGTGATGGTGCACAGCTTTAATCCCCCCACTCAGAAGGCAGAGGCAGGTGGATCTCTGTGAGTTGGAGACCAGCCTGCTCTTCAGAGCTAGTTCCAGGATAGCAAGGGCTACACAGAGAAGCCCTATCTTGAAAAAACAAAAACAAAAAAACAGAAATGTATTTCTGAGATGTTCAATTTTGAAATACTTGATAATATCAAGAAAGAGTCAGTTACTGTTTCATGGCAAATGACACAGGAAATAAATTCCAGAAATAAATGACACACAGATTTAGAAGGCATGATGTGACAATGAGTGGTAAAGTCCTAAAGATAGATATGTCACCAAGTGAGACAGACAGGAGACCAACTTGCAGCAGTAGTAAAACTTTCCAGGGATGATATTAAGGCAATAAAAACAGATCGGGAAATCATGGAAACTGCAAGGCCTACCCTGACTCCATCGCCACATATAATGCATACTAAGCATTCCAAAATAAGGTCTGGATAACTTTATTAACTAACAGATGGAAAGATAAAGTTAACATAGTAAAAAGATAACTACACCTGCTGAGGCATAGAAAAGAGAGAAAACAAAAGACAAATTCTCTCTCATGATGCCTTGTAATTGTACAGCGTGCAGTAACAACAAATAAGAAAGACTGATTGAAATTGGACTGTCTATGATAAAACACACTACCTACACAGTCAAATATACAAATGAAGTCTCCATGGACAGACAACACAGAGAAGTGTCATCTGTACTTAGTAAAATATTGATTCAGAATACACAATCCCTTAACTCTAAAATGTAACATCACACCATTCACAAATGATCTCTTTGTAGTTTTAAAACAGAAACCATCTGGAATGGTAAATGTTCTTGTCAGTATCCTCATCTTTGGATAAAAGCCTTTGGACTTCTCATTTATGATAACAACTGTTTTGCAAACAAATGTTGAATTCTATCAGACTATGTTAGGTTGGAATGCAATATGAGATTTAGTCCATTTTTCATTGTCACAGCAAAGTATCTGACTTGTTATATATAACAAAATGTATTTATGTAGCTCAGCTCTGAAGGTTGAGCATCCCTTATGTTATAGCCCTGTCTATTTGGTCTCGGGTAAGGATCTTCTTGACTGCGGTACATTACAGAAGTTTCTAGAAGAGGAGACATGTGGTGAGAGAGGAAACCAGAGACTAGTGAGAGGCCAGTCTTGCCTTTTATAACAGTAGTCTGAATTTTAATGAACATGAGCCAATTAAGGTTACAGGAGAACAAAATCAATGTCCCTTGAAGGAAGCATTCTGAGTGATCTTTCATTGGATCAGCATCTAAGAAGTCTGACCAGCACACATTGGGGTCTGGCTCCCAATCCATACCAGGCATCAAATGCATGTGTGCATCAGTGTTTTTGTGATAGCATTATTTATAGGAGCTATAAGGTAGTAAATATCCAAATGTCTATCAGTGATAGAAGAATAACAAATGTATCACTGCACAAACAATGTGAGATTACTGAGTCTTAAAAAGGAAATTATAAGGCATTTTATAGCATATATGGATCTTGAAAGAACTGTACTCTGTAACATATGATTGTCATAAAAGGGAAAATATCATAGAAATATATCTGTAAAAGTTACAAGAAATAGTCAATTCAAAGAAATTAGGGTAGTGCTTATGATGAGCTATATAAAGAAAAAAACAAAGAGAGTGTATAATGAATGGATACAAAATTTGACTTTGAGATGTTGATTTCTAGGAATCTACAATGGCACCTTCATATGTGTAAACTATTGTCACAAAATTGGACATTTTAAAAATAGTAAAGTGATGTTTATATACATATTACTTTTACTATGATGAATAAAAAAATCAATTAGCCCCCAGCCGCTAAATTCTCTCTGGCCATTTTTAGAACCAGCTGTGACATTTTAATTTTGTATGTCATTGAATTATTGCTTTCCATAAATTAGACAACTTAAGAAGAGTTTGCTCCTTGGGTGATAGTAATATAATAATTCAGAAGCACATACAAGACCCAAGAGATAGAAACTGGCTCCTTCTAATTGCCTAAAGAAGATCTCAACACTGAGAAATGTGACATTATCCTCAAGGTGATAAAACAGATCTTATTATTTATAGCAACATACTCGGTATTTCTTTTTCATTCAAATATTATTTCTAAAATCCTACCCTATGTGTGGTGTGTCTGAGTGTGCCTGTTACACACGTTTAAAACTATACTACAAATTAGCAAATCTTGGATCATCACACACCTAGTGACCCAGTTTTTGTGCACAGCTTAAATGAGGCCAGGCTCTGCCCAAAGCATGAGAAGAAAAAAATGCATGGTGACTGCAGTGCAGCCTGGCCCTTTCATTTGTGCTGCACTAATGGATGAGATGGGTAAGTAAATAATTCATAATGAAAGACATGTTTAGTGTTGTGGCAGGTCAATTACTTCTGCATGGGAGTTTCACAGAAAATAGCACCAATATGCCAGGAGTGTTCAAAAGGGAGAATAGGAATTGGTAAAGTAATACATGGCAGAGGATAGGAAACAGAATGGATTGACAGCCATAGTCGAGGAATGGTAACAAGAAACACAGGAAACACTGAAATAATCTCATCTGACTAAAACAAAAAACTTTCCACTGGAATCACGAGTAGAAACAGCAGAGAGTGTAGCCTGAGATGAATTTTAAGGCAAAGAAGGACCCAGTTAAGGCTCTGAGTAGCCCCAGCCTCCTTGGTAAACTACATTCCATCTGGTGGTGTTCTCACAAGCATCGGGATCCCTGTTTAGAGATATATTAAAGATTTATAAAAATAACCTTAAATCATCACATGTCACTCTGATGGCTGACATATAATACTGTGCAATATTCCCAAAATGTGCAAAATAAAAATAGGCTATCCTTATGCAACCCATAAAAATATTTAAAATATAAGGCATTTTCCTAAAACAAAGAGATCTTTATTTCCTTAAACATAGAAACCACAAAGTTTGAGGGGAAATATATATGTAAACAATGAATTCAACTCTTACATTTCAGTCTATTCAAATCTAAAGGGAGTAGACTGGCAGGACTTAGTTCATAAGACTCGACTCGGAGTTACACAAATAACCCAGTATTATGTGAATACAAAATTCCCACCCCTAGGAGTTTGCTAAGAAGAAACTAAATCTCAAATCAAATTCCCAATCCAGATTATCCTCTGCCTTCACCCCATCACCCAGTTCTGTGCACCCTGACCACACTCACCACTGAGAGACAGGGAGTCTAGCACTGTTTCAGTTGCTAAGGACACAATGTCTTATTTTTACAATATAAACTACAGTCTTTCAAAAGAAACATCAATGATCTAAGTGGCTGCTTGGTTTAACTTCTTCAAAATGACAGTACATTAAGCTAAGGAAACTCAAAGGAGCCATGATGGCATCTGTGAAGACAGGTAAATTGTGAGAGGCAGTCCAGGTGACAATGCTCAGCATCAGGGACAGGCTGTGGACATACTACAGCATTGCCTTCACATAATAACTACCAAAGCCTTCCCAGTTGTCTCTCCCCAAACAGAATTCTTCCACTGAAATGAAGTAATTAATTCATCAATTCTTCCTGCTTTCTTATATTCACAGCCCCAAAATTAAAAGACTAAAATATGAAAAAAAACTTTATATGCCTATTTCTATCTTTTTATTAAAAAGAATTGTGGATGTGTTATACATGTGATATGTTTTTATATCTTTGGCCTCTTTGAAGTATCAACTTCTTACTTGTGCCTATGTTGAGAGACCAGACATGAAACACTTTCAAGCAATCAAATTAGCCATCACCTACAAAAGCAGTTGGAAAAAAATGCCGTTCATATTTACATTCTGATTAGAACAGATTTTTTTTCTCAAGGACTTGCAAATTTCTACTTTAATAATGATGGTATATAAAACAACCAATATTTTCTAATTATAGTTTTAATGACACTGGGAATGAGATTGCCAATGTGTATGATTCAGTTTACATGAGGTGACCTCTTATATACCTCAAGCTTCTATGCTGAAATACTATGCATTGGGCTTAAGCAACATAAATTATGTCCTTGCTGTTCTGGAGTTTAAAACTCACTAACAAAAATGTTAACCGATACAGTTCCTGATTATTGCTCTTTTCCCTGCTTACACATGGCCACCGATTTACTGAGTACTCACAAGGAAGAGAAGGAGGAAGAACTGGAGAGAAAGGGAGAGAGTAGATGGGAGAAACAGAGGAGGATAGAAAGTTTTCTTCTATCATTTTCTCTACTCTTAAGGAGGCCAGGGTCACCAGATTATGACACTTCTTAACCTTGGGGATTATAGCGCTGGCATATTAATTTCTAGTGAGAACACTGATAATAGGTGCTTAATCAGAAATGTGACATTATCTTACATGCATAGACTATTTTAGGAAAGAACTGGTGATGTTAGTATCAGCCTTGGAAACTTTCCCATAAAGAAATGCTTGAGACAAGTGCATAATGTCTCCTTGGTTCTCTCTCACAGCGAAGGAGCTTCCAGAGAACCTGGCAATGCCACCCACCATGCCCTACAATGTTAGTGCCACACTATAGGTTTGTAACCAAAATCTCCCTATCTTTCTCACTCAACTTGTCAAACTGTTCTATAATTGTTGATGGGTCTCATATAATTGCTTGAGCAATTTGGTTGATGAGACTGCACACTAATCAAATGGACGAATTGGTGCTTTACACAGCATGGTTAAAGTGTCAAAGCTACAAATGGGATGAAGAATTCCAACATGCAAAATCCAAAGCTGTGCTATAAGAAGGTGGAGGAGATGGTTCCATAAGTTATCACCAATATCTGATGGGCATTAGGATATTCTGAGTGTATATGTCCATCATCTGTGAGATCTTTTCTGACTTTTGGTTGTTGCTGGGTTATATTGTCATGTATTCACTGCTCTTAATTTTGATTATTGATTAAAGAGCAAAGGGTTTGCTTTATGTTTAAAACATTTGAGTTTAGCATGAATTCAGTGGGAAAATGAGATGCCTTCCAGAGAAGCAAGGGAGAGCAGTGATAGGAAGTATGATGGTGTATTGCCCATAAACCGTGCTTTGGGGGCTACATCTGCTTTCAGAGTCTCAGTTCCTAACCCCTGGCCGAGTCATTTGTCAAGAAAAACAATGTGGTTTCCAACACTTAGGGTCCTTGACTAGAATAAAGTGAAAATGCCTACTTCATAGGATCTCCTGGAAGAAAAAACATCATATTTTTGAAGCATTCAGGACTATATCTTACTCCATTCCAGACCTGAGTAGTAATGAATAATATTGATGCTATCATCAATGATGTGAACAAAAGAGTAAGCTTTCGCCATCTAAAATGTCTCAGGTTTTTGGAGTTTTCCAAATTAATGTTGAAATGCAAGAACAAGACAGGGAAGATTTATTTTAGAGAGACAACTTCTTAACGAGAAACAACCTCAATGTTTTCCATTTCTTTAGATGAACTAATTATATTATGTTCTTGCCAAGGATTTCCACGGAAGGTCCCACAATCGAGTGGGCATAAGATGGAGACTCACAGTGAAAGTCTATAATGTCCCCAGTGTTTACTTAGAGTAAACAGTAGGGTATGTGTAATAACTTTCTTCTTTGGATGAGCCCACAATGGTTAAGTAAAGAATATAACTTCTTCTAGCTCTACAGTTCCTATGCTAAAATATAGTAGATATCTTCAAAACAATTTCTAGAAAGTTTGAAATTGACAGACATCTTCAAAGTCTAGAAATTTTAGGCATTGCAAGCTACCTGGAATCTCTCTCAAGGACTCAATACTGCCTTATGAAAATATCTACTTAAATTATGGAAATGAACAAACTCAGTAGTAATATAAAATTTTGTTTATAAGCAGAAGCAGCAATCAAATTTTGACTTATGAACTACAATTTGCTTATCTCATGTTCTAGTCAATAGTTACATTAATGTTTCATTTAAAGAGATTATTACAGCACTACCAAAATTGCACTTATGTCTTAAATTCTAGCTTTTCTTAATAGTAGTGAAAACATCTTCCCACAATCTTTTTAAACATAGGCTCTACTGTAAACCATCAGCCTAAGATTTACACTTACTAAGACATATTATAAACAGATGATCACAGCAGACTTCATATACATTGACTGACAGAAGAGTGAAAAATTAGAAACATTGGTGTAAATTGGATTGGGGGATTTGAACAATATTCTGCCCACTACTCCAAAATTGTATCAGATATTTATCGTGTCTCTTATAAGTTAGGTATTCTTCAAAAATAGACTTGTATATATGAATTATGCATAATCTCTGTGTCCCAAGGTATTTGAGTCTAGAAAGCAAATAAACACATATCCATGAGCAAGATTACAATTGACGAAAGTTATATTATCTCTTCCATGCAACTAGGATACACCAAACAGATTCACTTAAAAAGACTCTCAAATTCAACTTCTTAGTTTCCTGTCCACGTGATACTATGATTCAAAAAGTATAGACATATATCTTCCACACATAGAAACCTAAGGAACCTAATGTGTCTATACTTACTAGAATCAAAACTATAAAAAGTTTCTATATTCCACATGACTTTTCCACCTCTCCTTTACCTTTGAAATTATTTAGCAATTAAGAACACATACTCCTCTTGCTGCAGAGGACCCAAGTTCCTCTCCCAACACCTGCATTAGGCAGTCCAAACCCTCCTAAAACTCTAAATCTAGAGTTTCTGTATACAACATCTTCTGTCCTCTGTTGGTACCTGCACTCATGTGCACATACCCACACAGACACATAAACTTTCACATAATTAAAACTAAAATGAATTTTTAATCTAAAATAAAAAAATGAGCAAAGTTTAATATGAATTATTATGTTCTGAGTATTATTCTGGATGCAAAGAATGTTAGATATTTCTTTTATATTTTTTTATTTAATCTCTACCCCTACTCTGTGGCTTTCTGAAACCAAAACACACTGAAATATGAGTAGGTTTTGTCTTTCTGGTGTCAAGTGCATGAGATACTGTAAAAATTGCCAATGCTAAATACTGATGACAATTCAAGGAAAAATGAATCGAGTGCCAAAATATGTGGGGAAAATATTAATGCATAAAAACAAAAAAGTCTGAAATGATTATGGCATAGCTTCAGAAGGCATGTATTAAAGAAAAGGTTTCAGAAAAATCATATAATCTGGATGAGATAAGTGGATTTCATTTGTCACAACCCTGGGACATGAATCTTGTCCATCATTGTGAATGATGCTTTGAGTGTTATAATAGAAGTAAAAGATGTGGAAGCATTTGATTTAATGCATAGACATCAGTTTTGTCTGCCAAATCCCAAGGAAGACATCTATAAGCCCATCAATCAACATTAAGATCTCCGTGTTGAGCAAATGACATCTGAATCATAAAGGAGTCATCATTTAAAATGCATTTTTAAATCATTGCTCCACTACCATTTATAATGGATATATTTTTAACTCCAATAATTAATCAACTCTGACGTATTTCCTTTTTCCCCCCTATTTTCTTCTCTGACAGTCTTCTTTTATAAAAAGCCATTTTTAATTTCCTGTTGCAGAAACCCAGCTGAGGTGTTCCGGTTTTGAAACCTTATCTGCGAAGGTGCTGTAGAGAATTATAAATGTAAAGGGTAGAAAATGAATATTCATCTCAGATAACATCTTGACATACATGTATCATGAACAGAATGACCCAGTCTTTGGGAACTCAAATTCATGTACATGACTGAATCACAGAAAGCATTACTTTAAAATGGTGTACCCCTGTACGAAGACATATCACATTTCTCCACCTCCCCAGGAACTAGTTCATCAGATAATTTCTCCTAAAGACATTCCAGAACTGTAATTTGCCACTGCTTTAATCAACAGTGAGATAATATAGAAGCCACAGTAAATGATTCAGAATGGCCTCATCGGCAGGAAACCCATTAGTCTAACCATATTTCCCCATACTTTTCAGCACCATGTCCTGTCATCTGGAAATAATAGGTACCATAAAAGCAAATTCTGAAAGCTAAGGGAAAAAATGCTGGGACAGAGTACTCTTGTTTATTTGGTAGTATCAACTACCACAAATTAATCAAAAAGAGGATTTCCCCCCCCCTCAGAATATTTGAATTAGATTTCCAAATGAAAGAATGCAAAAATTTTAATTAAGCATGATATATTTACATACTTCCATCAGATTGGAATATGCCAGATGTGCAAAAGGAGAATCATACTAATGTGGATGTTTTCATTTCTAGTAAATTGGTGTCTAAACAGAAAGAGAGAGGGGAGAGGGTGGGAGGAAGAGGGAGAGTTGTAGGAAGAGGGAGAGTGGGCAAAAGGAGCAGAGGAGCTGCAGGTTGAAGATGAGGCGAATGTGTGCATGAACATTTGAGTTTGAGTCACTTGTGTCTTAGGACACACGGAGAATATGATTATCAATATTCTATCAGAGTCATCAAGGTATCGTCAAGTGCATTAGAAGTCATCACTGAAATATATAATTATCTTCATTTAGTGCTAGGAACTGGTGGTTATGGGGAATAGAAATGTAAATTTTTCGTGTTTTATCATCCACTGAATCTGACACCCTGTTCTAGTTCTTCCAAATCTGTAGGCTGTGAATGAATGTGAGTGGATGGTGTTTTCACTGTCTACAAACTAAGATTCCCTCAAACCATTCTCAACACTCACAGAAGTGTCCTATCGCACTCTAAGCCATAGTGAGGCTACATTGAACCCAGCAGAGAAGAAGTGAGAAAAATAAAACTGCAAGAGATATGGGAATGAATGGGAATAGAGTCTGCTGGAATGAGCTGTTTTGTTTTTGTTTTGATTTGATCTGCTTTGTTTTGTTTTTGAGATGGGGTTTATCTGTGTTACAGCCACAGCTGTCCTGGAACTTGCCTTGTTTGCAGACCAGTCTGGCCTTGAACTCACAAAGAACTACTTGCTTCTGTCTCCTGAATGCCAGTATTAAAGTTGTGCACCACCTTGCCTGACTTTTTTTTTTTTTGGAAAGGCCTTTCGAACTTTCAAGTTCCAAAAGAAAAGTTATATTATTAAGGCAGTGACTAGACAATGTTAATCCTTTGCAAGAGCTTCACACTCCTACTTCAGCCTTGGAGATTACTATAGGTGACTATAAACTGGTTATGAAGCCATAGCAAACACTTAAATGTTTGAATTAGATAATTCAAATTAAAGAGTTGGGCATTTTTATTTGATTGCTACATTATTTATGAAAATACTTTCAGTGAAGTTATATGGACTATTTTAGTGGGCCACCCAACAGCAATGCTTGACATCTTAGTTTCATCCCATACCTCATCCCATACCATCCCATATCTCTGAATTTGATTCTCTGGGTTAAAAAAATCTCCGGGAGTCCAATTAGTGAGAAAGAGTAGGGTTTATATGATCGAGAATTGTTGAGACCAAGGTTGGTTAAAGCACAGGGACAAACAGCCAAACGAATGGAAACACATGAACTACGAACCAATGCCTGAGGGGCCCCCAACTGGATCAGGCCCTCTGAATGGGTGAGATAGTTGATTGGCTTGATCTGTTTGGGAGGCATCCAGGCAGTGGGACCAGGTCCTGTGCTCATTGCATGAGTTGGCTGTTTGAAACCTGGGGCTTATGCAGGGTCGCTTGGCTTGGCCTGGGAGGAGGGGACTGGACCTGCCTGGACTGAGTCTACCAGGTTGATCTCAGTCCTCGGGGGAGGCTTTGCCCTGGAGGAGGTGGGAGTGGGGGTGGACTGGGGGGAAGGGGAGGGGGGCGGGAGGGGGGAAAACAAGGGAATCCGTGGCTGATATGTAGAATTGAAATTTTATTTTATTTAATTAAAAAAATCTCATAAAAGCTAAACGGTAAACATAGTTCTTGACTCTCAAGAACAAAATCATTAAGTGCTACTTTTCCTTGTGTAGCTAAATGGTTTTAAAAGTGGGAAAAAAAAATAACGGCTAAGTCTAGAATGAGAAAAATATTAAAAGCAAAACCCAAAACTTTGTGACACCTCTTCCATGCATGCATTAAGAATTTCAAATACTGACTCATAATATTGACTGAAGCCTGAGGAGATAGACATTATCTTCATTTCCACTTTATAGAGGTTATTTAACTGCCAAAACTTACAGAGAAGGTAAGTTGGAGTGGTGGGGTTTTAATTTAACAGGCAAATTGCCACTATGTTCTAAATCTTAGATGAAAATCTAGGCAGCTTTCATTTTCATATGCACTGTGGCTATTAGAGATGAAACTATTCCCTTCTGAGTGGTTTCTTTTAAATCAGTCTTCCAAATAGCATCTTTGTGGTCGCCTAGCAATTATGAGACCAAAATTCGCAAGGATCATTTTTCTTTTTACATCAATTTCTAAACCAGAGCCGTGTGTTTGTGCTAATTCTGCCTTATTATCTCCTCAGAATAAGCTTAGGAGCTTTAGGCGTTGAAGAGCTAGGATGTGGGTCTTCATGAGAATGGAGTTTCCATGCCAATAAAAAATGATAAAAATTAAAGTATTTTGCTTCAATGTCATTGATTGACTAAAGCACTTAAGCCCAAAATGTGAGATCACAGACTTGTCTACGTGTCTATCATCTTTCATGATATGAAAGACAATTAGAATTTGATCTTAAAGTATCCAAGGAAACAAAATTGAGGGGGAGGGATGAAAATAGGACAAAGAAGCATCCCAAACGCCTTTTTTAAAACATTCCACCCACACTACAGTTTGGGGGAAGCTTGCCAGAAGAGGTACATTTAACACCCCCTTTCTTTAAAACTGCTTTGTTTAACTGACCAGAGCTTAAGAAAATGATATGTTAGTCTCTTAAAACATTTGCTAAGAATGAATTTAAACTATCTGCTGTGAAAATTGGTTTTTTAATGGCTTTTCCTAATGTTTAATAGTTTGGATGATTTTGTTTACTATGGAGTTGAGAAGTAACCTTTCATACAATTTATTGATTAAATGGACTCTTGTTCATTTCACATTTGTGTGTGTGTAATTATTTTTTTTTACGTTAGCTTATTTTTCCCAAAGCCAAGAACTCTGTATTAATGTTTCTGTGTTTTAGAAAGGCTTAAATTGCCAGGCATTAGTGGTGCATGCCTTTAATCACAGCATTTGGGAGGCAGAGACAAGTGGATCTCTGTGAGTTCGAGGCCAGCCTGGTCTACAGAGCGAGTTCCAGGACAGCCAGGGATGTTATACAGAGAAACTCTGTCTCAAAAACCCAAAAGAAAAAAGAAAAGAAAGGCTTTACTGACAGGGAGGGCAGTGCTAGATGGTACTAAATCATAGTTTCCTGAGCAGTGAGTGTGCCACATCAGCTCCTCTCTGCCTTCGGTCCTGCACCTGAATGCCTCCACTTAAAAGGCACCAAGTTCAGATTCTGCGGGTATGTGAATGTGAACACTACATATGTGTTGCTGCCTCATCTTCATGTTTCAGCCCTTCCTGTCATTCTGTCCAGGACAGACATAAACCAAAGACTTCCAACAGGAGCCTGGACTATGTGTTGCCTCTTTCCGTCTCAAAAATATCACCTCCTCTCCAAACTCCTCTAAGCCAGACCCATACATAGGTAACAAAATGTAGTATAAGCATTTGCTATATTCACTAAGTGACATAAGTGGAGAAGAGAAGGTTTAATAAGAATATTTTGGTGTTTTAGGTGTTAATTATAAGCCATTATTTTTCCAATTTTAAATGTAATGTCCAATTTTAAGCAAAAAGCCTAATAGTTATAATACAAAATCAGAATATTCAACTCATTGTGATTTATAATTATAAGATATTATGATAATACTAGGTATACAGTTGTACAGCTAACAAATGGAGTGTGAGCAAGGTGAAGTAATGTCCAAGAACAATGATAGAGACTTCAGAGATGAGAGATATGGCCCAGTCAGTTAAGTGTTTGTCGTGCAAGCACGTGGATCTTTGTTTCGACACTCTACACCCATGCAAAAGTTGTGTATGGTGCTGTGTGTCTTCATCTCCAATGCTGGGTAGGTATAGACTGGTAGATTGTTGAAGCTCACTGGCAAATCTGTCTGTTTGGAGTTCAGAAGTAAATGAAGGACCCACTCTCAAAAACTAAGATGGAGAAAAATTGAGGAAGACACTTGATGTCAACCTATAGCCTCTATACACACATGCACACCTATGCACATGTACACACACACACACACACACACACACACACACACACACACACACACACAAAGAGAGAGAGAGAGAGAGAGAGAGAGAGAGAGAGAGAGAGAGAGAGAGAGAGAGAGAGAGAGTACAACATGGACCATTGCCAGAGCCATACCCAAAACCTGGAAGAAAACAGGTTGAGTTTATATCACTTCCTGGTAGCTGTACTATGGTTGAGGTCACAGCAAGACAATCAATGTCATCTCCTTCTTGCCTGTCATCTACTCCAGTCCTGTCCATTGCAAAATCACCTGGAAGCTGGAGGGCAAAGGAACCTTTAGTTACACATTAGATTGGTCGGCTTCACATAGCACGCAGCTAAGTACACCAGAAAACGGATCTGGATGAGGAAGCATGAAACTAGTTTCCACGTGCTACAGGTTATGGTTAATAGGTGATAGGCCTCTTCATGAAAAGGCTAATGTCCAATCAGTTCATTTGCTAATGTAGAATTAAAATATATTAGAAGGTTGAAAATTTTAGATGACATTCACTCTGAGTAAAGTCTAAAATATTCCACATCACAACCCAACTAAAATCTAAGTTGATACGACCTAGGCAGTACCTCCATGAATATAAATATTTGTTAACTAAAGTATTGCTTTCTTTAAAAATAAATTGCCTTATTCTTTGAGAGAGAAGAGATTGTAATCAGATCTTTCCCATTCTGTTTTCACCCTGGGATTTGAAAATGCACCCTGCTACATTTTCAATTCAGGCTTAGAATTAGAGCCCATGAGACTCTAGGGATAGTGAAATGATCATTTTACCAATAAAAAGAGTTTTGACTGATCACACAAGTCTGTTTTTTATAAATTGAACTTAGGTCAGAGATAAGCATGCCTGTTCAGTGTATGTTCTTACATGAAATATTGCTCTACACTGAAATGGCGATCCTAAAACCCACAGCTGAACAGGTCCACCCAGGTGTTAATGGCGTTATCTGTTCAAATGTGCACTTGGATGTTTTTTCAAATATTGACTGATGTCTACCAGATTCTTTATGTCACTCATGCTTAGGATCCCCGGGCAGCTGCTCTGGATTATGGCCCAGCTAGACTCTGGTCACATCCTCAGAGAGAGAAGCTCCATTGCTGTGACGGAATCAAGTCTGGATTAGTTTTTGCTGTCTCAGAAGAGCAGTAAAAAAAGCAACTGGGGTAAGGAGAGGCTTATCCAGGTGTCCAGGAAAAGGAATGATGGTTTTCAGGTTCCATGTGGAACCATCTGGACACAGACTAACTCAAAAGCAATGTGCAGACATCACCTCGGTTTGAAGGTGCTCACTTGCTATTCTCGTGCTGACTAGAGCGGTGTTGTCAGGGTGGAAAAGAGAAAGAGGTAAGCAGTGACATCACTGAAGCAGCCTGTTTGAATCACACTCCACAGCAGGTCCCGGGGCTGTTGGATAATTACAGGAAATAGCTGTAAAATGGTTCTCATTTACAAAGGAGAACGTTCTGTCTCTGCTCCAGGCCACATCAGACAGACACTGGCCTTTCCCCAGATGCACAACCTTTGCTCACCCATTTTCAGTTACACTGATACCCTCACTCTCTCAAGCCCCCAGCCACCTCCTGTTCCCCTTTGCTTCCTCTGTCTCGGCATGGTCTCCCTGGCTTGTGGCCTTGCTCTTTTTCACAGCTCCCCTTTCCCTGCTCAAACTCATCCTCTCTCCTTGGAGCTGTGAAGGCTTCTTGCATTTCTTCCACTAGAAATTCAGCCAGATGAGAACAGAGACTATGTGTGTGTGCCCTCTTTTCTGTGTCTCCTTGAGGGACTGGCACAAAACAGACAATTAACAATTTTTTTTTCAACGTGTGAATGAAATTCTCATCCGGCTTTAATTATGGAGGAGCTTGCTTGATGGCGTGTTCTCTCTTTTCTTTTTCTTTTTAATTTATGAAAAATCATACCCAAACTTTCCCAGACCTTTTGTACTCACAAGCCCTCTAAGTAGTTCTCTGGAATGTGTTAAGCAAGGGTTCTTTGCCAGGCCATTTTTTTCCCAAGTCTTGGTGTGGACAGTCACAAACTGCAACACAGACAAAGATGCATCCTACATTCAGTCCTGACTGCCACAGTGCTAGAATTTCTGTAGACTTATTTCACTAGGGCTCTGCTGAGAATGTGGCTATCTTACAACCTTTGAAGACACAGCACTTCCCTTGTTACTCAAGAGACTGAAGTGACTCACACTGAAAACTATTGTTACTGTGAGACATCTGGGACATTTCTGAAACTGGTGTTGTGGCCAGATGACCAAGAAGTCTTCAGAAACCTCCAAGATGTAGGAGAGTAATACCGTGCCCTGCTCTGTTTTGTTGTGAAGGTTTTCTGTGACCTCTCAAAGTCCTCATTTGTAAAGCATTAATAACTCAAGACTTATAGTTATAATAAGATTATGTCAATCAATATTCATATATATGCATATATACTATAATTGTATATATATATGCACACATATAGCCATGTAGACATTTACAAAGTATGCAGTAAATATTCAATCATTCATGAAGTATGCTACTATGGACCATAATATTAGAAAGATGGAGAAATACTAGCACGTCAGATTGCAGTTTCCAAGACTTCTATGTAGAGGAAACTCTTCAGGATGAACTGAAATATCAAACAACCAGGAATGTGCTAGCAACTTGGTGAACAATGGCAAAGAAAAGAAGCCCCGATGGAAATATTATCAATATCTAAGAAATATCGGAAGGCCAAGCCATATATGTCACTTAAATTTTATCTTTTATGCTTACAAACATGAGCTATGTATATATATATATATATATATATATATATATATATATATATATATATATATCTCCTTTGGAATGACTCACTCATTTCCAAGGGAGGTCCTGGGGTCCTGGTTGGTGACCTGGCTATTTCACTCAACACTGAGTGAGGTGTACTTACTATGTTCTGAAAGTCAGTGAGATCAATACTCCTGTGATTTTATTCAAAGGGTGAAACTACTTCCAAAGCCCCCAGGCCCTTTACTTATGATCATGCTAGTTGTGTGGTGAGCAAGAACATCCTACCCAAACAAAAGTAAATGGAGCCTGAAATCTGACCCAAACTCTCCTTAGTCATCATTGTGCAGCAGGATACACATAGATGGGGTGTCCTATTTTAACATACCCTCAAACCTTTTATTAACTTACTTTGAAAAATTGGGCAAAAAATTAAGCATAGATAATGGAATAATCTTGATATGTGTCCTAACAAATTCCTTACTTTCTTTAATTATGTTCTATCAGGTATTATAACCACTGAAGACTGGGTACTGGGAATAATCTTCATCCTGGGAGGAGCAATCAGAAAGACCTCATAGCATCTGCTTGTGACACCTGATATATGCTCATGGAAAGTGATGACTATTGGTAGAGAGAAGCCTGGGGTAAATGCCTAATGGGCACACATTAAATAAAATTTGACAATGACCTATGTAAAAGTGGATTCTTAGTCATACACTCAGAGATTTAGTTGAATCTGTGTTGGAACCTTGGGATGATGAATTTTTAAAATACTCAAGGTGTATTACCCTTGATTTGAAAGCAACTGATCTGGAGCACAGGATATAATATCTGGGAACCCTCATTTATTGCTGGGGGAGATCCAAATACAGAGCATTGAAATCAAGAAATTAAAAGGAGGAGATCCATGCTACAGTCTCTACCCCCATAATGTAGCAGATCTTAAGGTATCTTCTGGGTGTTTATGGGAGAGTTAAGAAACAGATTGGAGTGATAAAAAAATAAATGTTTCTAAAGACATTTATATACACTCAGAACAGCAGTGATATAAAACAATGAACTAAAATACACAGTCTTGATAGTTAAATTATTATTTAGCTATTTTAATATTCTTGGGGATATTTTTTCAGGAAATTAACAAAATCACAGATATCTTGAAATGTTTAAGAAGGAGCAATTGAAATAAAATTTTTATTGTAACTTTACCTGAGAAATTTGCAGACAAATGGATGGAACTAGAAAAAATTATACTGAGTTAGGTATCCCAGACCCAGAAAGACAAATAAGATATGCATTCCCTTATATGTTATATATATTAGCTGCTAAGTCAAAGATAACTAAACTTCAATCCATAGAACCACAGACAGTAGGTATAGAGTAAGAGGCTAGATGTAACAGATAGACTTCCTTAGGAAAAGGAAATAAAATAGATTATTATGATTGGATGGTAGGTACTAAATGGGAGGACCAAGTAAAGAAGGTGATTGAGGGAGGGAATACATGGAAAGATAACTCAAATTAAATGGCATTTGAGGGGTAGTATGGAAAACTAATATAGTAGAAACTTCCTAAAATATATACATATATGAAGGCAATCTAAATGAAACCACCAAATAATGGGGAAGACAGAGTCCCAAATGGCCATATTTATGCCGCCAAATAAGCTCCCAGTACCTTGACTGGGTAACATCTAATTCAGTTGTTGGCTAAAGGGGTTCCATGAGAATCACCAAGCAACCCAGGCTGTTGCTGAAATAATAGATTGTTCTCCACAAACTTGATGTCAAGGCCCCATTGCTGAAGACAACACCTGCACAGCTCATTGAACGTGGAGAAGTTAAGCTGGTGCCTAGACAGAGCCTTCAGTCCTATGTTCTAGCATCTTTGGTACAGGAAATTACGTTGCATACTACCAAAAGAGAAACATAAACACCAAACCAACAACAAACCTATTGATCTACAATGGTGTTGTGTCCTGCCTGCAAGATATACTTGTAGCTGGAGAGCTTCTCTCCAGGTCCCACTGAGCCCCGGCAGTACGATGGACCACTTATAAAATAAACACACAAACGTTTATATTATTTACAAACTGTATGGCATTGGCAGGCTTCTTGTTAACTGTTCTTATATCTTAAATTAACCCATTTTTATAAATCTATACCCTGCCACGTGGCTAGTGGCTTACCGGCATCTTCACATGCTGCTTGTCATGGCGGCAGGTGGCAGTGTCTCTCTGCCTCAGCCTTCCTGTTCTCTCAATTCTCCTCTCTGTTAGTCCCGCCTATACTTCCTGCCTGGCCACTGGCCAATCAGTGTTTTATTTATTGACCAATAAGAGTATATACAGACCATCCCACAGTATATACTAGTGAGTGCAATGGTGCCACAAAGCTCATGGAAGTAATCAACCAATGTCTCATTGAACTTAAAGCCCACTCCACGAGATTTAACCTATCCTAGATACTCTTTGGTTACCAAGAATCAGAGACTATATATTTTATTGTTTTAAAGTACACACACATATGCACAAAATATAGTGATTAAATGATTCCTAAAGATATTTTGCTATATTCATGGGTAAGTGCCTGTTCAGATATCATCAGGAAAGCTTCCTCCTGTGCCAGATGGAAACAAATACAGAAAACCATAGTCAAACAAATGGAGAGAGTGAGAGTACCTTGGAACACACAGCCCTAAATATGATGTTTCCATCAGATCCCTCCCCTCAGTGTTTAGGCCAGAGGGGATTGAGGACACCAAGAAAACAAGACCCTCTAAATCAACATGAGTAAAACTCATATGAGCTGACAGAGACTGAAGCTGCATGCACCGGGCCTGCACGGGTCTGCATCAGGTCTTCTCCATATATATTATAGCTTCCTGTTTAACACTTTTGGGGAAATCTTGAGTGTGCAATGAGTGGGTCTCTGATTCCTGTATCTTTACTTGGGCTTTTTGTTCTGTTGCTTTGTCCTTCCTATCCATCTTCAATGTGATAGTTTTTGTTTTATCTTAGTATATTTTATTTTGGTATATTTTAATATTAGCTCAAAGAAGCCTGTTCTTATCTAAAGAAGGACAGAAAAGAAGTGGTTCTGGATTGGAAGGGAGGTAGGGAGGAACTGGGAGGAGTAGAGGGAGGGGAAACTGTAATCAGGATATATTATATGAGAAAGGAGGCTATTTTCATTAAAAGGGAAAAATAAAAAATAGTTTTTCTAGATAGACTGATTAATAATAACTTCACTGTTCATGTTTTAATACACCTATTCAACTTATTGAAAAGGAGGAGAAATTGTATACTCATGCATGAACAAATGTTTTATAAAATGTAGGCATGAATAAACTTTTACATGCATTTAAAAAAAATTAGACCCTAGTCAGTAATCAATTTGTAATTCCTTACAACTATGTATTATAGAACTTCTAACAAAATACATTTATCTTTAATAATACATTTTCTTTTATGAATACTGGATAATTAACTAAGTGGATAGAAGAAAATGAGTCAAAACCTAGAGAAACCATTAATGGGTTCTCACTGGATTCAACAGTCATCCTTTGGGAAGACAGAAGTCATAATTTATTATATCCCTTGCCTATTTAATCATAAGGTGTATAAAATCTCTCCCCTCCAGGCTAGAATTCACAAACTGTCAGAAATGAACATCCATATTTATATGATTCCAGCATTGTTGCAGTGAAGGATACAGAAAGCATCCTTTTGGGGAAGAGAAAACAAGTTTTTATTTAATGCTGTAGAACACAGGTAGATTTTAAAATGCATATCACTCTGTTTACAATGAGTCATTGTATTGAAATTTATAGCAGCCAATGCTGAGGTGCCTCAGACCAAAGAGTGTCCTGATGAAACAAGACCATGCCTGGAGAGGGTAGAATTTTATTTGAAGGCCACAGACAAAGTGTGAAAAGCTAAATCAACAGCACTACCTACTAAATTGTTCTTGCTATGTAAGGAGAGAATAACTCAACAGGTCAGAATGGCATATGACCTCATGTCTTGGCTTTTTGTGTATTACAAGATCTAGAAGATTCTCTGCGCAACAGTCCAAGCCTGTTTCCATCACCTTCACAGCTACTTTGAGATTCTGTCTCGATTTTAGAGTTTGTCCTACTTTTCCTATTACTGACATCTTATGGCTTTTTTTCTAAAGTGATGTTAACAATTTTAACTATCTACCATGTAAATAGGAGACTTTGGTCCTTAACTAAAACACACCTATCACCATGGTGACACTGTGTCTTGTAAAATGGAATTCTAGATGCAGAGAACTCTTGTGCCTGTCAGCTTACCTAGTATTCATCATTGCTGTTGCAAGGAAACATTGTCCTCCTTTACTACCACAGCTCCAAAAATGCCTCTGAACCTAGTGCTCATGAAATACACTGAACATATCCCCTGTTGGCCATACAAATATGATCTGCAGTTCCACCCACAGGCTCATAAGGTAAAAGCTTGGGGAGAGGCAGACTATAGGAAATGAGTCCTATTGGAGGGAAACTAATCCCCAAAGGAAGTACCCTTGAAGAGTATGTTAAGACATTAGGCATTTTCCGACTCTGTTTTCTGGAAGCCAGGATGGGAACAGACTTCATCTACCACACACCACCACTATGCTCCAGTGCTTCAGCAGAGGACCAAAGCAACAAGGCAAAGCTGTCATCAGTGGAAACCTTTATAATCAGGAACAAAATAAACAATTTTTAAACTGTCTCAGGCATTTTGTCACAGTAATGGAAAGTTAATAGTGTTGATGACCTAAGTGTTTTATATTTTGTTTTGCATAGGTAAGTTCTAAAGGTCTTACAGTACAGGGAATCTATTACTCAAAACAGCCTCTAGCTCTGATCAACACAAACATGAAAAAAAAAAAACCCAATATGGTAGTTGCTTCTGCAGTCTCATCCAATTAATTAGAGTCTAGGAGCAAATTGGGGAGAGGGGTCTGGCATGACTTGCTGTTACTGCAGAGGCAAGTGTTCACATAATGTGGTGTAGGAACAAGAAAGGCAGAGAAGATGAAACTTCCCTCTGTGATTTATCTTTTCCTGAAACACTGGCTTCAGATTTCTACAGTCTGAAGATCAACTTAATTCCTCTGGCTCTAGGAGGCCATAAGTATGAGTGTAAAGGACCAGGCAATTGTATCAATTTTGATTTTATGAACAGTTCTTTGAGATGGATATTGTACATTAGTAACAGCATGTTGTACCATTGTAACATGTCTGTTGTCTCTTCTAGCTTATGAAATGTCACATTAAATGACTAGATGTTTATATCCTCTACAGACCAGCCAAAGGGCACAGTTAACATTAATAGCAGATTCCGGTCTAAATAAAACAGTTCATGTTGCAATGCTTCTTTGTTTGTGATTTTTGTACCCAATAACAATAAAATGTATTTCATGAAATTTTGCAATAAATATGAGTTAAGAGGTAAGTCAGACACTAAGAACAAAGTGAGGACACAGGTAATATTGCCGATGAACAAGCAACCCAGGAACATACCTAAAGTAAATAAAATAATGGAGAAATGGAAATAACAAAGTGACCCTCAGCTCACTGTCACTCTAGGATATACAAATGGTCTGAGAAATTAGAGGACCATGAGTCTTATTCAGCCTGCTTTGTTCCAGAAAAGGTTTAAGACAGGTGTTCCAATCAGAGGACCTCAGACCCTTATCAGAAAGAGTTTATTACAATATAGTATAATTGAAAAGTGAGTAATGTGCCATGTGACAACCTCAAAAGCATTAGGAATATGACTCCATCATGCCAAGAAGGATATCATATTGTTTTGTTCACCAGTGGCCAGCAGAATAATGGTCATGTAGTAAGGAGTCAATAAGTATGTGTATGTTAAGGCACAGATCCATGCACATTGTATGGATACAGAAAACAGTCTACATTTGAGCAAGTTTTACAAGTTTACACATTCATTCTCCATACCAAGAAATTAGGAAGGGACAATATCAATCTCTTTCCATGCCTGATGAAGCTGTTAATTATTGAAGATTTCAAACAATTTGGGAAAGAAGAGAAATCTAAGAGGCAGTAAAACCAGGAGTAACCTTCTCCTATAGTACTAGGTATAGTGTTAAAGTACTGGAATGCAAATCCGGTCCATACTTCCTCTCAAGTTCACCTAGTGGGCAGCACAACCAGGAACACTCCTCACACCTTCCATGAGATATAAACTGGAAATACTTACGTTGAAAATTATAAAGCTCTTGACTTCTGTCAAAGACCCACATGTACAAAATGCCACACATGGCTTGATCTGTTTGTGGAGCCCCTGGCAGTGGGATCAGGATCTATCCCTAGTGCATAAACTGGCTTTTTGGAGCCCATTCCCTATGGTGAGACACCTTGTTCAGCCTAGATATGGGGGAGGGGCTTGGTCTTGTCTCAATTTGGTATGCCAGACTGTGTTGACTCCCCAAGGGAGGCCTTACCTCATCTGAGGAGTGGATGGTGGTTGGGGTGGGGCGATTTGGGATGTGGGGTGGGGGAAACAAAAGAAGGGGAGGGAGAGGGAACTGTGGTTGGTATGTAAAATGAAACCAAAATTAATTAAGAAAAAGAAAAGGACACACATTACCACAAGGAATGGGTCACATTAAAAATGCCAGCACGCACCACAGAATTGTATAAGATTACTTTTGTTCTATGAACGTAAGTTAAACAGGAATCACAAATAAATCTTATATTTCAATTTTGGCCACACTCCCATATTATTTTATTGTTTATATTCAAATACTCTTAAAAGTGTCGATATTCAAATTCTGTTTGATGCAGAGTATAATCTTCAAATGCCACCACACCTCCATCCAGGCACTGACTATGATTCCCTGACAAGCACAGTGCTAGAATTTACATGTATTATATTATTTAAGGTCCTTGATTACACCTTGGCATAGATTGCACTTGCCAATTAAATAATCAGATATTGTAAATCAAACATTTGGCTCAAATCCAAGGTGGTAAGTGACACAGTTGTGCTTCACCTATATGTCTTCTTTCCTTTGTTATGAATACATTGCCATTAAAAAAGGAAAATTACCTATTCTCATGAGATATTTTGAGCACTCTGTCCTAAGAACTAACTGAGCATGCTTGCCACTGACCTCTTGCATAAGAAGCCACCATGGTTTCCTTTGATCAGAAAGAATGCTTCAGAACCTCGCAGTGCTTATAATGCCTTGCTCTAGGAACTGCTTTCTGTCCTCTGAGATGTGAAACCACAAACCAGTTGCTCTGGGTAATTAAAGATCTTTAGCACCAGCAATGCATCAATAGCAAGTATCCTGAGTAAATTTCCACTAAGTAATCACAGCTGCCAATCTGAAATGCCTTCATACGTTCATTCCACTAACATATCTATTTACTGTATCTCTTAGCCTGACTTTGGATAATTCTATAACGGTCAGGACCACACAGTCAGTTCCCCTAGAAAGGAAAATAAAATGGGTATTCATTGGGAAAATTAGACAAATTCTGCTATATCTTTGGATAGAAGCCAAAATATATGAAAAGTGCCTATTTTCCCCCTGTAACAGTCAGATATCCAATAGATAATTCAAGCAAATGGAAATGAAAGGTAGGCATTTGTTCTTTTACTATATCATACTCACTTGATACAGTATGGAAGTTCAATTTATTAATATTATAAGAATTTTTTGAAAAAGAAAAGAATGTCTGTGGAAACATTACATTAATATATGTAGACAATCTAATATCTACAATACTTTTGGAAGAGCAGTGTTCTTGAAAATAAAGTGTCCTACTTAAATCCATCACTCACACTTTATTATAAAAATACATGTTATTCCCCAAAGGACAAAAAAAGTATCTCAAGAGTAAGACTTAATTTGTGCAGTATTTTTCTCCTCGGACTTTGTAGGGAAGACTCCATTGAAGCGATTACTTTAAAATGTACTGGGCATGAGCTAGATAAGTAAGTGTTTATTAAAAAAAACCTACATGATTATCTATAAATTAATTGCTCAAGCAAAATCCCTAAAATAATTTGCTTTTCTAACTAATCCGCATTGCTCAAAAATATGGTATATAATCAGGCAATTTATAAATGAAAAGTCTAATGAGAAATTCTGTAATTGCAATAAAAGCAAACAAATCAATTGTTAATCCAACCTAAAAACATTTGAAGTGGTCTTGTAAGTGATTTCCCATTCCACTCCAATAAACCCACACCAATCTAACATAGAGCTATGTGTATTTGTTAGCACGAACACACACACACACACACACACACACACACACACACACATACATCTGTGAGCCACACAGACATACAGGCATATTTGTTAAACACACAGACACACAGACACAGACATACACACAGACACACACACACACACACACACACACACACACACACGCAGGCACACAGAGAGGGGGTGGAAGGATCTTCCTCCCAAAAGCAACTTTGTAACTTATGCATCAAAATGCTGAGTTATGTCAAGATCTGGCAGAGGTATCCATACAAATTTCATTTCTATAGTCTAGATACTTTAAGTTTCCATAAAAATTGAACAGATTCTGAATATTAACAGAAGCCACTGAGCAGAGTTGCTGAGGAAAACCAATTTGATGCAGCCCATGAACCATTCACTATATTGGCCACCTAGAGCAGAATAATTTTTAAACTTAGTCAAAGGTCTATAAGCTACAACATCATTCAAAGTGTAAGACAAAAGAAACTCACATATTTTAAAGCTTAGAGTTGAAAAGGTGACAAGTTGCTGGAGAACTTCCTCAAATTCATTCCCAGAGTCATTTTATGTCTTTCATATCTGTCCATTTCTAGAAATTCCCCAGATGAAAACTACCTTTCGGTCATTCTCAGAGTCTCCAAATTCTAAATCTCAGAATATATGCAGATACTGCATTAGTAATACAGTGTGTGTGTGTGTGTGTGTGTGTGTGTGTGTGTGTGTGTGTGTGTGTTCTCAACATGGGAGCACAAGCTCCATTTTGAAAAGTTTCATGACTTCTCACTACTCAGCTTTGGTGGTTTTGATCAGAGCACAGGCAAGGGCATCCTGCCAGTTATTCTGATACTTTGAAGGAAAACAGATATCTCAGTTTTTATGGAACATTTCTTAATTTTTAAAATTGGTTTTCACAAAACTCTGTTCTGTTCTCCCTTAAAAGCTCTGTGTGGCAAAGTCCAGCTATTTAGTTCACTAGCCAGGAGAGCTGTAAAGGCCTAAGTATGCTTTTATTTATACCTGGCACCCAAATACCACAAAAGCCAAAGAGATATTTAGTTGAGAATGTCTGGTTTTTGTATAGTAATAAACAAAAAAAATAAGAAGGTAGCAGTCATGACACCATGTTCCCTTCTTCTATATGCCATGAACCATTCCAGATAATATTCACACACTGCCTCATCACTCACAATAACTTTTATTAATATCTTTATTTTTCTTATGTGATAATTGAGGGTCAGTTGAAGTTCAGAGATGTAAAAATGGTTGATCTATAGGGCTATGATAAAAAGTAATACACACATTTGAATTCCAGTCTCCTTGCAGATGTGTTTTGATCAAATTTCTGTGTGCATGTGTTTGTGTATGTATGGATGTACATACACAAACAGAGAGAGAAAGACATAGACAGAAACAGGGAGAGGGGAGAGAAAGAGCAAGATAGGGAATTGGCAGTGTAGATCTATTCAATAATCCTTTTGTACACTGTGAAGATTTGTCACTCAGATTGGTTTAATAAAAAGCTGATTGGCTTGCAGTCAGGCAGGAATTATAGGTGAGACAACCAAACTAGGAGAATGATGGGAAGGAGGGTGGAGTCAAGAGTGGTGTCATCCAGCTGTTGAGGAAGCAGGACATGTAGAAAATGAGGTACAATCCATGAGCCAAGTGGCAAAGCATAGATAAGAAATATGGGTTAAAGTGTAAGAGTTAGGTAGTAAGAAGCCTGAGCTACCAGCCAAGCATATATAAGTAACAATAAGTCTCTGAGTCAATTACTTGGGAAGTGAATGCTGATTATTTGAGAGTAGCTGTGGGACAGGAAAACTCTGCCTACAGGAACTAGTTTGTAGTCTATATCAAGACATGATAAAGTGAAATAAATTTAAATCAAAGAGAACCTGGAATACAGTGTGGCTATTACTTTGATTCCTTGGCATATCTCAGTTAATAATCAACAAGTTATTTCCTTCTTTCAGTTAGTTATAATATTATAAACTCCAGAGTTACAGATATAATCATCCCAATCTTACCTCTTCTTGTTGAATCTACCTTGACCATGACCGGATTCTGGGGAATGAACTGTCCTGAAATCTTCAATTTGCATCATCAAACAAATTCTATTACAGTTGTGTCCCCATTAATTTGATATTTGTCTGCTTATGATATCCTATATTATACAGACTAAACAGATTATACTTAGGAGCATCTATTTATATACATATATGCATGCAATAACAGTGACATAGGTGGTCATGAATTTAAATGAATGTAGGAAGGTGTTGTCCTCAGGAAATTTTGTAGCTTCACTCATAATATAATTCTGAGCTCATGAGGATTCATAGCAATTGTTGTAGTTGATCATTCCCAAGCTATGGAAAGTACAGAATTTCTATTATTGTATAGGCTATGACAGCTACGTATGAATGGCAAAAATATGCCCTTTGACATCATCTATTCCATTTCATGAAAATTGAGTCATTGACTACAAAGGAGGGGGCACATATAGGGTAAGGTGTAGCACGAATCTTAAACAGTTTTATTAATAAAAAACAAACCTGGAGCCAGGTATTGGGGTGAACACTGAAAGATCAGAGAGACTGAACGAGCCACATCCAACCTCACCTTGCCAATTTCTCAGCTGATCTCGTTTTCTGAAACTGGAAGCCTCTGTGTCCTCATCTGAATGAATCTCAGCTGAACTGCTGCCCAAAAGTCTAAAAGCTTAACAGACCTAGTTCCTGGTTTTCATGCCTTATATACCTTTCTGCTTCCTGCCATCAATTCCTGGGATTAAAGGCGTGAGTCACCATGCCTGGCTCTTTCCAGTGTGCCTTTGAACTCACGTAGATCTAGATAGATCTCTGCCTCCAGAATGCTAGGATTAAAGGTGTGTGTGCCACCATTTTCTGGCCTCTATGTCTATCTAGCAGCTGTTCTCTTCTCTGACACCAGATAAGTTTATTAAGGTGCACAATATATTAGGGAACACAGTATCACTACAGTAAGGAGTTAAATGTTTGATATGCTTTTGTGGTTTAAAAAAAAATCTTCTGTATGAAAGAGCAATGTAGCAAAAAAAATTCTAGAAGATATGGGATATTTTATATGCCCAGCAATAATGATACAATGTCATGATTACTTCATTGGGCTACCAAAATCCTTAGTAAAACATCCACAGATGCCTTTAGATGGGAGGATAATAGAGAAGAGAATGGAAATCATGTGATATCTCATTTTGCCATTGATGAAATAGAAGCAATGACAAAGACAAAGTTGTTGTCCTCCCAGGTTGTTACATGATTTTTACTTAATTAGATATTTTAGAAGAAATAATGGGGCTTTTCACTTCTGAAGAAATGTATGGAAATCAGCACCATGTCCTGGAAGCTTACTTTGCCTATTAGTGTGTTGTCTTTCCTAATAACTAGACTGTACTAGTTGAGTATAAACATTTTAATGGTGCAGAGGTTGGTTCCCTGATGAGATTATCTTTCTCAATGTCATTCAGATTATAAATTAACAAACTATCATTTAAGCCCCATCATCTCCAATATCTGTGTTCAACTTTCTAAAATGGCTGAGACAGGTGAGAAAAAAATAATCAGACAGATGAAAATGTTCTTCAATTTTATAAGGATCTACTTTTAGGAATAGGTGTTTATTAGAGCAGTTTCAAAGCCAATATTTATAGAATGATTATATTTTGTTTTTATGCTAAAATTTTACCACTCCATGCATTCTTTACTTGTGATATAGAATCTACTAGAAAAATTCCTTGCTATGAGTTGAGAAAGTAATTGTTCAAATACTTCATTGTTTAAATGTAGAATCAAGAGATGTCCACTTGCAGTAAACTTGAAGCGACTACTCTTAGTGGACTAGCAAATAGTAAAGATGCTTTAAGTCTAGTTTCTTTTGCCTTTACACAATAAAATAATTTAAATGACTCCTAATTCTTAACAAAAAAGAGAACATCATCCACTTAAGAAAATATTGAGAGGAGAGGGAAGAATATGAAGAGGTTCAACATCTTTCATGAAG
Organism: Peromyscus eremicus; assembly: GCF_949786415.1. Taxonomy (NCBI): domain Eukaryota; kingdom Metazoa; phylum Chordata; class Mammalia; order Rodentia; family Cricetidae; genus Peromyscus; species Peromyscus eremicus. Next base: position 41,565,040 of record NC_081426.1, read on the forward strand.
ACAAGGATGGCATAGGACATGGATGAAGCTTCCATCACTGTCTCAACCAATTAATCTAGTTACTGGCAAACAAGTTTTTTATCCCACTTGGCTACAGAAATGACATAATACAACCAAATACAACATTAGAAAACAGTAAACACTTTTCACATTCTGAGACTAAGGTCAAAGCACGATAGATTGAGTATCTTCTGATTCAAACACAAGACCTTCTTAATGTAATCCTAGCATGAATACAGGGGGTAAGCTTCTAGAGTTTCACACAAGATCAATGATCCCACTAATCTGGGCCCCACTTCTATGACTTAAGCACATTCTTTGATAATTCCATAAAATATATTTTGACCAGATTCACCTTCATCCATCAACATCTCCCAAATTTACTCTCACCTCCTTATTTCTCCAGTTTCATGTTCTGTCTTTCTATTTTTTAACCCACATAGTTCAATTTGTATTGCCCACATACTCTTGGCTATGAGGCTTGTACTGAAGTTTGGTTAACCTCTTCCTGGGATCATACTCTTAAAAAATTTCAATTCTCCTTCTCCCAGCAACTATCAAATGCCAATAGCTCCTCAGATATGAGTGGAATTTCACGATCACCTCCCCACAGCCATGCTCAGCTTTTGTAGATCTTAAGAATGTGAAGGTCTTGTGCATGTTGTCATGGTCTCTGTGACGTCATATGTATGACTGTCCCATTATATCTGGAAAACAGTTTTCTTGCAGTCACCACCACCTCTGGCTCTAAAAATCTTTCTGCCCTGTCTTCCATGATGACCCCTGATCCTTAGGAGGAGGCATATGACATACATGTCCCATTTAGAAATGAGCATTCAGTAGTCTCTTATTCTCTGCATGATGCCCATTTGTGGATCTCTGTGCTGTTATCTACTGCTTTTTTTCTGTTGAGGTGTGAAAGATACATCAGCTTATGTGTATAATAATAAGTAATTAGGACTCATTCAAATTCCTGTTTGTGGCCTTTAAAGACTTACTGACTTCTTGTCAAATATTCTTATTCTCAACACTCCAAAACACACATCCAAAACAATTTAAATTAGCATTTGTATCAGTTTTATGCCATTAATTTTATATTACTTATTACATCACAAAGCTGAAGACACTGGGTAGCAGGTCAGGGTGCTTTACCATATCTGCCGAGATGCAAGACCCACACTTATTCTATTTCTCTTTATGTGGACCTGTAAAGTAAACGCTATATTCAAAGTCACCTAATGGTCCACATTTGGTTCATCTTGTTAGCATGAAAAGAGGTACAAGGGTTAAATCTATTGTGATACAAATGGATTTACTGATGTGATTAAATACTAATAATTTGTATGTGGTGGGTAAATGGTGGAAAGTTCAGACAAAAGGGACATGCCTATGAAAATAGGAAGATCAAAGGTGAAGTAATATGAACAGAACCATGAGAATAAACTGAAACCCACATCAGTCTCTAACAACTTCTGATTGGGAAGATCTAGAATATTTTGCTACTAAACTGTTCAAGACCAGAGTCTATATCAGGATTCAAATTAAAGGAGAATCAGATGCTAAATTACAAAGTATCTCATGTGGTGGTATTGTGTTCCCCCAAAATATTGTGCACCCTAATAAACTTATCTGGGGTCAGAGACAGAACAGCCACAATATTAAATATAGAGGATAGGCAGTGGTAGCACACGCCTTTAATTCCAGCACTTGGGAGGCAGAGCTAGACAGAAATCCATGTGTTCAAGGATACAGCCAAGCATGGTGACTCACGCCTTTAATCCCAGAAAGCAAGCCTTTAATCCCAGGGAGTGATGGTAGAAGACAGAAAGATATATAAGGCATGAGGACCAGGAACAAGAAGCATTTGGCCTGGTTAAGCATTTGGCCTGCTTAAGCATTCAGGCGTTTGAGCACCAATCAGCTGAGACCCATTCAGATATGAGGACACAGAGGCTTCCAGGCTGATGAAACAAGATCAGCTGAGAAGTTGGCCAGGTGAGGTTAGCTGTGGCTTGTTCTGTCTCTCTGATCTTCCAGTGTTCACCCCAATACCTGGCTCAGTTTGATCTTATTATTAAGAACTTTTAAGATTCCTGCTACAATCTTATGTCTTCTGGGGTTTAAGCAATTATTTTAACATTCTAGATAGAGATAAGGATGGTGTGTTTTCTCTCTGAATTTGCTTGATTTCTCTTCTCATTATATTATGGATTTATAAACCCTAAGAATATTATTTGAGATATATTTGTGTACATGTATTAACAGTACGTCTATGAAACAATGAACATCATATTACTATTTTTCCTCTTATTCAAGGAATATTTTCCTCTGTAAATTTCATTGCTCTTAAATTTGATATTTGAGATTTCTACTATTAGAAGTGGATACAGATAGTTTTGTCCTTCTGTGGCTGGCTTCTGTTACATTGATAAATATCTTCAAGATTCATTCACATGACAATGTATTACAAGATTTCCTTTTTTTCTGGTTGAATGATGTTCAATTTTCTTTATCCACCCATCCATCAATAGAAATTTAAGTTTCATTCTCCTCTTAGTTATTATGATTAATGTTGCAATGAAAGTGGGAGTTCAAATATCTCTTCAAGGTCCTGATTTCTATTTTTTAAAAAAAATGTCCAGAAGTGGATTTTCTCATTTAAATAGTAGTTGTATTTTCAATTTTTAAAGAAACTCCATACTTTTTTGCATAGTGGTTATATTATTTTATAGTTCTATGGACAGAGGACAAGATTTCACTTGCCCTACAGTCATGCCTGCACATGGCCTTTTCTTCACTTATTTATTTAATTTTTAATGTGCTTATGACTGATCTTAACTTATGATGACTGAGTTTAGAAATCCTGGCAGATCAGTGACACATGCCTCTAGATGTGTTACTAAGAGAATTCACAGAAAACATTACATTATGAAGGCTCTGGCCATAGGATTGTTTAAACCATTCATTTGTTAAAATTTGAATAGGTTATCAAATGATGATAGAACTCTGAAAAGTGGACCTGGACTGAAAATGGGTGACTTCATGTTAGTGTTCTTTGCTTTTATCCTGTGAATCCTGTCCACCATAAAACTAGTAGCTTGTCCTCCACACACCTCAGACATGATAGTATTCTACTCACATACCAACTATTTGGTGGCCATGGGCTGAACAATCTAAAAGTATGAGCCCAAGCAAATATTTTCCCCATTTGGTTGTTTCTGTCAGGTATTTGGTCATATCAGGAGACAGGAAATTACTACAGTAAGGCTAACAACATGTTAATGTCTATCTCCTACACTCTCATTTTTATTTGTTTATTTATTTTTTTCAGTAGTGTTGAGCACTTTTTATATTTGAGATACTTTATGTTTTCTATATGGAAATGATTAGATTGAGTTTTTCATTGGGTTTTTATTTTCATTTAGTAATTGGTTATTTTTTGCTATTGAATTTCATGTGTGTTTTGAATGTTTTGTAAAGTAGTATCTGACAAGATGTAAAATTTGAAAACATTTTGTACATTCCATTAGTTTCCCTTTTCTTCTTTTTATTCTCTTTTATTAACTTTAGTATTTTCAAATTGTTATTTTTACATGTGTCTATTTTTTAACACTTGATAGCCAGCTTTTAGTGCTATATCCATTAAATCATTACAAATATTTATGTTGTAAACATTTACCTTTTGCTTTTCTTTTTTAATTAATAATTTTTATTTATTTTACATACTAATCACAGATCCCCCTCTCTTCTTCCTCCCACTTCCAACTCTCCCCCAGCCCAACCTCCCCATTCCCTCTTCAAATAAGGAATGGCCTCCCATGGGGATTCAGCAGAGCCTGGTACATTCAGTTGAGGCAGGTCCAGTCCCTTCCCACTTCACCAAAGCTGTGCAAAGCATCCCCTTATAGGTAGTGGGCTCTAAGGAGCCACCTCAGGTACCAGGAATGAATTTTGATCCTACTGACAGGGCGGGCCCTTAAGCATATCAAACTACACAACTATCTTGCTTATGCAGACAGTCCCATAGAAGCTCCACAGCTGTTGTTCTAAATTTCATGTGTTCCCACTCATTTGGATTGGTTCTCTGTAGGTTTCCCCATCATGATCTTGATGCCCCTTGCTCATAGAATCCCTCTTCTCTCTCTTTGACTAGACTTCTGGAGCTGTGGATCTCTGTATCTGTTTCCACCATTTACTGGATGAATGGTCTATGATGATAGTTAGGGTATTCACTGATCAGATCACTGCGGTAAGCCAGTTCAGGCACCCTCCACTATTACTGGGTTCATCCTTGTCAATTCCTGGGAACTTGCCTAGCACCTGGTTTCTCCCTAACACCATCATGTCTCCCTCTATCACAGTATCTCTTTCATTGCTCTCCCACTCCATCCCTGTTCCAACTTGACCATTATGTTCCCTTATGCACTCACCCCTACCCCCTAAAATCCATTACACCCTGCATACCTCCAGTTTACTCATGGAGATCTCATCTATTTTATTTTCCCAGGATGATCCATGCACCTCTCTTAGGTCCTTCTTGTTAGTTAGAATCTCTGGAGCTGTGGGTTGGAGACTTGTTATCCTTTACATCTAGTACCCACTTACAAGTGAGTACACACTATGTTTGTCCTTCTGAGTCTGGGTTACATTATTCAGGATGATATTATGTAGTTCAATCTATTTGCCTGCAAATTTCATGATGTCATTGTTTTTTACTGCTAAGTAGTACTCCATTTTGTATATGTACCACATTTTCTTTATCCATTCTTCGGTTGAGGGGCATCTAGGTTGTTTCCAGGTTCTGGCTATTATGAATAATGCTGCTATGAACATCGTTGAACATGCTCTTGTGGTATGATTGAGTATTCCTTGGGTATATACCCAAGAGTGGTATAGCTGGGTCTTGAAGTAGAATGATTTCCAAATTTCTGAGAAATCGCTATAATGATTCTCAAAGTGGCTGTATAAGTTTTCACTCCCACTAACAGTGCAGGAGTATTTAACCTTGCTCTGCATTCTCTCCAACATAAGCTGTTATCAGTTCTGACAGGTGTAAGATAGTATCTCAGAGTTGTTTTGATTTTCATTTACCAGATGACTAAGGATGTTGAGCAATTCCTTAAATGGATTTTGGCCATTTGAGATTCTTCTGTTGAGAATTCTCTGTTTAGCTCTGTAGCCCATTTTTTTTTTTTTCGTAAGTGGATTGTTTGGTGACTTGATGTCCAGTTTCTTGAATTTCTTAAGTATTTTGGAGATCAGCCCTCTGTCAGATGTGGGGTGGGTGAAGATCTTTTCCCATTCTGTAGGCTGTTGTTTTGTCTTATTTGCCATGTCTTTTGTCTTACAGAAGCTTCTCAGTTTCAGGAGTTCCCATTTAGTAATTGTTGCTCTCAGTGTCTGTGCTATTGGTGTTATATTTAGGAAGTGTTCTCCTGCACCAATGTATTCAAGGCTACTTCCTAATTTCTCTTCTATCAGTTCAGTGTAACTGGATTTATGTTGAGGTCTTTGATCCACTTGGACTTGAATGTTGTGCATGGTGATAGATATGGATCTATTTACAGTCTTATACATGTTGACATCCAATTATGCTAGCACCATTTGTTGAAGATAATTTCTTTTTTCCACTGCACAATTTTGGCTTCTTTCTCAAAAATCATGTGTTTATAGGTGTGTAATGTCAGGGCCTTCAATTCAATTCCATTGGTCCACATGTCAGTTTTTATACCAATACCAAGCTGTTTTTATTACTATAGCTCTATAGTAGAGCTTGAGGTCAGGGATCATGATGCCTCCAGAGGTGGCTTTATTGTACTGTATCATTTTAGCTACCCTGTGTTTTGTTTTTTTATATGAAATTGAGTATTGTTCTTTCCAGGTCTGTGAATACTTGTGTTGGGATTTTGATGGAGATTGCGTTGAATCTATAGATTGCTTTTGGTAAGATTGTCATTTTTACTATGTTAATCCTACCTATCCATGGACATGGGAGATCTTTCCATTTTCTGATATCTTCTTCAATTTCTTTCTTCAGAGACTTAAAGTTCTTATCATACAGGTCTTTCACTTGCTTAGTTAGAGTTACCTCAAGATATTTTATATTATTTGTGGCTATTATAAAAGGTGATGTTTCTCTGATTTCTTTCTCAGCCCATTTATCATTTGTGTATAGGAGAGCTACTGATTTTTTGAGTTAATTTTGTACCCTGCCACATTACTGAAAGTGTTTATCAGCTGTACGAGTTCAATGGTAGAATTTTTGGGGTCATTTATGTATATTATTATATTGTCTGCAAATATCAAAAGTTTGACTTCTTCCTTTCCAATTTGTATCCCCTTGATTTCCTTTTGTTGTCTTATTGCTCTAGCTAGAACTTTAAGTAATATATTGAATAGATATGGGGAGAGTGAACAGCCTTGTCTTGTTCCTGATTTTAATGGAATCTTCGAGTTTCTTTCCATTTAATTTGATGTTGGCTGCCAGCTTGCTATAAATTTCCTTTTTTATGGTTAGGTATGTTTCTTGTTTTCCTTAACTCTTTGAGTTCTTTATCATGAAGGGGTGTTGGATTTTGTCAAAGGCTTTTTTAGGATATGATGAGATGATCATGTGTGTGTGTGTGTGTGTGTGTGTGTGTGTGTGTATGTGTGTGTGTGTGTTTTTCAGTTTGTTTATATGGTGTATTACACTGACAGACTTTCATATGTTGAATCAACCTTACATCTCTGGGATGAATTCTACTTGGTCTGTTCTTGGATTCAGTTTGCCAGTATTTGATTGAGAATTTTTGCATCAATGTTCATGAGAGAATTTGTCTGTAATTCTCTTTCTTTGTTGCAACTTTTTTATGGTTTGGTTATCAGGTTAACTGTGTCCTCATAAAAGAGCTTGATAATGTTTCTTTTGTTTCTATTGTGAGGAACAATATGAAGAGTATTGGTATTAGTTCTTCTTTGAAACTTGTAGAATTCTGCACTGAAACCATCTGGTCCTGGGCTTTTTGTTTGGGAGATTTTAATGATTGTTTATATTTCCTTAGGGGTTATAGGTCTATTTAAATTGTTTATCTGATCTTGATTTAATTTTGGTGTGTGGTACATATCCAGAAAATTGTCCATTTCTTTCAGATTTTCCAATTTTGTGGAGTATTGGTTTTTGAAATATGACCTGATGATTCCTGGATTTTCTTGTTGTCTGTTGTTATGTCTACCTTTTCATTTCTGATTTTGTTAATTTGGATTTCTCTCATTGCCTTTTGGTTAGTTCGGATAAGGGCTTATCTAGTTGATTTTCTCAAAGAATCAACTCTCTGCTTCAGTGATTCTTTGTATTGTTCTCTTTGTTTCTATTTTATTGATTTCAGCCCTCGATTTGATTATTTCCTGGCATCTATTCCTCCTGGGTGAGTTTGCTTCTTTTTATTCTAGAGATGTAAGGTGTGATGTTAAATTGCTAGTGTGAGATTTCTCCAACTTTTTTATGTGGGCATTTAGTGCTCTGAATTTTCCTCTTAGAACTGCTTTCATAGTGTCCCATTAATTTGAGTATGTTGTACATTAATTTTCATTGGATTCTAGAAAGTCTTTCATTTCTTCCTTGACTCATTGGTGGTTCAGTTGAGCATTATTCAATTTGCATGAGACTGAAGGCTTTTTGTAATTTTTATTGTTGTTGAAATCTAACTTTAAGCCATGGTGGTCCAATAAAATACAAGAGGTTATTCCATTTTTTTTTTTTTTGTATATGGTGAGAATTGCTTTGTGACCGAGTATCTATTTGACTTTAGAGAAGGTTCCATGAGGTGCTGTGAAGAAAGTATATTCTTTTGTATTAGGGTAGAATGTTCTGTAGATATCTATTAAGAAAATTTGAATCATAACATCTGTTAGATCACTTATTTCTCTGTTAAGTTTCTGTCTAGCAGACCTGTCCATTGGTGAGAGTAGGGTACTGAAGTCTTTCACTACTAGTGTGTGGGGTTTGATATGTGATTTAAGCTTTAGTAATGTTTCTTTTACATGTGTGGGTGCCCTTTTATTTGGGGCATAAATGTGCAGAATTGAGACTTCATCTTGGTGTATTTTTCTTGTGATGAATATGTAATGTACTTCTCAATCTCTTTTAATTGATTTTAGTTTGAAGTCTATTTTGTTAAATATTAGGATAGCTACATCAGCTTGCTTCTTAAGTCCATTTGATTGGAAAGTCTTTTCCCAGCCTTTTACTCTGAGGTTGTGTCTGTCTTTGACGTTGAGGTGTGTTTCCTGTATGCAGCAGAAGGTTGGATGCTGTTTTTGTATCCATTCTGTTTGCCTGTGTCTTTTTGTAGGTGAATTGAGTCCATTGATATTAAGAGATATTAATGACCAGTGATTGTTAATTCCTGTTATCTTTTGGTGGTAGTGTGTGTGTATTTCTCTTCTTTGAGATTTGCTGCTGTGGAGTTATCTATTGCCTGTGTTTTAGTGGGTGTATCTAACTTCCTTAGGTTGGAAATTTCCTTCTAGTGCTTTCTGTAGGTCTGGATTTGAGGATAGGTATTGTTTAAATCTGGTTTTGTCTTTGAATATCTTGTGTACTGTGTATATGGGGATTGAAATTTTGCTGGGTACAGTAGTCTGGGCTGGCATCCATGGTCCTTAGTGTCTGCATTATGTCTGTCCAGGACCTTCTTGCTTTCAGAGTCTCCATTGAGAAAGTGAGTTTTATTCTGATTATTCTGATGGATCTGCCTATGTAAGTCACTTGTCCTTTTTTGCTTTGCTGCTCTTACTATTCTTTCTTTATTCTGTATGTTTAGTGGCTTGATTATTATGTGGTGAGGAGGATTTTCTGGAGGGGGGGTCTAGTCTATTTGGTGATCTATAAGCTTCTTGTATCTCCATAGGTATTTCCTTCTTTGAGTTGGGAAGTTTTATTCTATAATTTTGTTGAATATATTTTCTGTGTCTTTGAGATGGTATTCTACTCCCATTTCTATCCCTATCATTCTTAGGTTTGACATTTTCATGGTGTCCCAGATTTCCTGGACATTTTGTGTTATGACTTCTTTCCTGATGAAACTATTTATTCTATTGTATGTTCTGTGACAGAGATTCTCTCTTCCATCTCTTGTATTCCATTTGTTGTGCTTGCTTCTGTAGTTAGTGTTGGTTTACTCTGATTTTCTATTTCCAGCATTCCCTCAAATTGTGTCTTCTTATTTTTGTTGTTTCTATTTCAATTTTCAAATCTTGAACTGTTTCCTTCACCAGTTCAATGGTTTTTTTTCTTAATGTTCTTGGCTTTCTTTAAGGGATTTATTGATTTCTTCCAATTTTTGGTCTTTTCTTCAATTTCTTCAAGGGAATTTTTCATCTCCTTTTTAAAGGCTTCTATCATCTTCATAAAGTTATTTTTAAGGTCACCTTCTTCTGCTTCTTCTATGCTGTGATGTTCAGGTCTTGCTGTTGTAGAACCGCTAGGTTCTGGTGGTGCCATATTGCTCTTTATGTTTTTGTATGTACTTTTGCACTGGTGTCTATCCATCTCTTCAGCCAATAGATACAAGAAGTGTCTGTGTCTGAGGTAGCTACTCTTGGTCCAATATGTGCTTGCTGTGTCTATGTCTCAGGAGGCCACTCTTAGTCTAATTATACCTCTTGGTCTAATTGGAGGTGATGGATTCTGTGTCTCAGGGACCCGCTCTTGGTCCAATCAGAGCTGGGGGTTTTTGTATTCAGGGATCCACTGAGGTTACAGGGGGATAGGTGGGTTTTGGGTAGGGAGTGGGTCTTGTAGATTGCAGGATCCAATGGGGAGTATTGGTGGGGAGGCCTGCCTACAGGAGTCTTCCCTGCTGGCCTGCAACTGTGGCAGCCTCTGCTTTTGATTTTCATCCAGGCAGTTAAGAACACTTTAAATTGATTTTTATACTTGCTATATTACAGTTGCAATTTTCTTATTTTGCATGTGGATATCAAGTTTGCCCAACACTACCTGATAAACAGGTTTATCTTTCCCCTTGTCTCAGGTAACTTTCAGTTCTATGAAAAAAAAATGTCATTAAAATTTTGGCAGAGATTATAGTCCATATCTCATATTTAATTGTGTGACATTTGGGTAATATTGCATCACAATATATGACAAAATATCTTTGTTTGTGCCTCCCTTAATTTTCTGTAAACATTTTGTAACATTAGGTATACAGTCCCTTGGCTCTTTGACTTATATGTAAGTGGATTTTATGTACAGTAGTTGACCTAATTATTATATATTGATTATGTAACTTGCAACATTGTTCACTTTTTTATTCAAAACAGGTTTTATGGAAATGTTAAATTGTTTACAAAGGACATTATGTCAAGCAAAAATAAGGTATTTCAGTCCTTTCATTCAAATTTAGATGCTTATTATTTCTTTTGCTTGCCTAATTCTTTTAGCTAATATTTGCCATGCTATGTTGAGTAGAAGTGATGAGCCTCTGCATCTTTCATTGTTTCTGATCTTAGAGGAAATGCTTTCAGCTTTTACCGGTGGGATAGTGGTAGTTTTCTTTGCACTGTGACACACTGAAACTGTTAAATAATGTTTACATTGAATCGGGGGCAGAGCTAGCAACTAGCTGACAGGAATTGGTCATAGAGAAGCTAGCAATTTGGATAGAGAAGATATACAGAAAGAAAAGAGTAGGTGCTTGAGTTTGGCTTATGGTTACAGGATGACTGAAGAGACATATCTTATGTTGGGCCTCTGACCAAAAAGTAAGGTCAGCTCTTTTGTTCTTGGCTTTTCTGATCTAGCAGGTTTTAACCCCCCCCCACACATCTTACTTCTGAGTCTTTATTGGTAAACAGAAAGGTAGAGACTTTGTTGAAATGTCAGCAGAGGGGCTGTCAGACTGGAAAGTCCTCCAGGCTGCAGCCTGAGTGGCTGGTGGGGTGTTTACTGCGGGGTGTGGGGCTGCAGATGATAATTAAAATATCAGTAAATTCATGTGCAGCTGCTAAGCTGACAGAAAAACATCAGTAGTTGAGTATTTTATACATATAGTGTTTTATAGAAAATAATTTCTTTCTATTTCTGGTTTATTGCATGTTTTGTTACAAAATTACATTTTGCCAATATATTTTTGGGCTTACATTGAGAGAATAATGTATTTTTGCTCATAATTTATTGTAGTAATGCTATCAAAACTATTGATACTTTTATTTATTGAACTGTCCTTGCATCAAAGGCATAAATCCCACTTAGTCATAATGTATAACCATTTCAATATTATATGGCATTCTCCTTGTTTCATGAGTGTTTTATATCTATGAGCATCAGAGAAAGGGACATATAATGAATGAATTCTGAATATAAAGCTGCAATAGTTGTTTGAACATTTCATATGCTGATATAACCTTTTCACTAATAGGCTATTTAGGATTTTGTTTTTCTACCTGTCAAAGATGTTGTCTACTTGCTTTATTTGGTATTAGATTTATTCTAAGTTCATAAAATGCATTGGGATTTGCTCCCTGCTCCTTACAACTTTTTGGAAGAATTTAAGAGATTTACACTGATTTTTTTCTTCAAATTTAGTAGAATTCATCAGTGAAATCATCTGTTAGGACATATTTCCATTTTGTAGCTAGAACTTTTGAAAATATTTTATTAATTCTTTCAGAATTTCATACAATATATTTTGATAATATTCACCCCCCCACTTCCCAGGTATCCAACCAGTCCCATCTCCTTACCCACCCTACTTTTTGTCCTTTTTTATCAATCAATTTAGTCTAATTTTTGGCTGCTAACATTCCTTGATGTGTGGCCATGCACAGTGAGGTGTTAAACCTTCGGGGACAACACCCAAAAAAGTAATTTATTCTCCCATTCTGTTTTATTTAGAGTTTTCTATTGCTGTGAGAAGACACCATGACCTTGACAACTATTAAAAGGAAAACATTTAATTGAGGAGGCTTGCTTACATTTTCAGAGGTTCAGTCCATTATCATTATGGCAGGAGCATGGTGGCATGAAGGCAAATGTAGTGCTGAAGGAAGATCTGGGAGTCCTACATCTTTCAAGCAACAGGAAGTCAACTGAGACACTAAGCAGTATCCTGAGCATATAAAACCTCAAGGTCTGTCCCCACAGTGACACATTTCCTCCAACAAGGCCCTGTCCACTCCAACCTCCTAATGATGTCACTCTCTAAGAGATTGTGGGGGCCAATTACATTCAAACTACCATACTCTCTTAGCACCTGTCAACTGTCAATAACTCTTCAGATAGGGATTGAAATTTCGTGCCCACCTTCCCCATTCAATACTCATATTTTGTCTTCCTTGAGATTATATAGGTCTTGTGTGCTGTTATAACTACTGTGTTTTTAGTGTCATTTGTTTTTATTTTATAATCTCACTCTTTCAATGCTTTCTTTGGCCCATTGATTTGATAGTATACTGTTTAATCTCCATATATTTGCAGGGATTCCTTGTACCACTGAAATATTTCTTTGTTCATTGTACCAGATAGCATACTACCTAAACCTTCAAAGCAAACATTGATATAATTGAGGGGGAAATGAATGACAAGACAAAAGGAGTAGAAATGTTTAATATGTCATTTTAATAATTGATTAAAAACAACTAAGGATGAATCAGAACTATGGACCTGGGCAACATGAAACATCAAATGGGTCTAATAAACTTCCAAAAAGAATTTCATTAACAATGGAATGGTGTGTCATTACATACACATTGTCCTCAAGTATACTCAAAGAATTTTCTAAGATAGATCACATGTTAATTCACAAAACACTTAAAAATTTTAAGATGATGGAAATCATAAGTAATATGACACCTTTGTTGAAAATGGACCTGGGTAAAATGAATGAAATTTGATGAAGTTTAGTTTGAACTACAAAAACCAAGGATGGCAAGTTAGGAATGTTCAATACAGATTGACTGTACCAACAGTTTTTTCATTCCAATGAGCATGTTCATGATTAATGGTAACTGCATGGCCTATCTTAGGTACTTCCTTAGATCTATTCACAAATCAACACTATCTATACAACCACAATATAGAAATTAAGTGGGGATAATTCATTCCAAATAAATTTGGATTGTCCTTCATCTTCCAGTAGCCCCTTCAGCTCAACTACAGTCCTTATCTTTACCAACCCAGATGCATTTTTCCTATTATGTGGTCTATCATTTTTTTCTCACCTATAACATCTGTCACAACAGCAGTGCATGAGTTACATTTATTCCTTTGGTCAATATTTGTTGTACCTAGAGGTTAAGATAGAGACTTTTCCAGGTTTAGTCACTGATATGTCCCACATTTTAACACAGAGTGGGTATTCAACAACTAATAATTGAATGAACTAATGAATTAAGTGCAGAATGTCAGCTATTTAACTTTCACCTTGGCCTGAAGAGCATACAGCCAGCTTCAGGATTAAACAGTGAAATATTTTAGAGTCATAGTCAACCAGATGTGGACCAGTGGTCTTGATATTACTAGCATTTTTTTCCTGAGATCAAAATCTTCTTTTGTAGATGGAACAGAAACACAGAATTTATTGTCTCAGTCCAGCATTCATGATATTCTACTTCATGTTTTCATGCTGAGAGTCCTTGGGGAAACCTTCTTTGAAACTATTTTGAGAATCTTGAACTACCAGAAGTAGGCATTTTTTTAATTCCTAATTATATAGAACTCTTCGGGGAAAAGTCAGTGCTGGTAGACTTTGATGTAACAAAAATAATGTATCTTTCTTTTGTTATTCTGAAATTACACTCCACTGATTTTCATGCTTTCTCACTGCTTAGTGCTCATAGTTTTCGTGGATTCTACTTAATCCCTCAATCCTAAACACCATTCTTTTCTCACTCTGCCTATGATCCCCTCTGTAAGGTGATGTCCCTTTGCATTGCTTCAGTTATCATGTGTAAGTTGTCATTACCAAAACAAAAACCTTCTCAAAATGACTGTTGCTATTGCCCTACTGATATTCCTTTAAGTCCATTTATGTGTTCTTCCTGGAGTATCAATATGCTAGGCAATGATTAGCTCAGTTTCCAGCTTTTAGGGGGTCTGCTTTTAGAAATTGGAACTGCCTGACCATTTGGAAAAGTGCCTGGTGATTTTATGCCTTTCTCTCTATAGTTTAGAAGGTGCAATAAAACTCCTTTGCATCCATTGAGTTGAAGTCACAGGTGTAATTGATGCTATAAATATCTCCCCATAGGAAGTCAAAATTGTATAGCTAAAATAATCTAGTGCTTGGTTTCTTATTCTCTTTCCTCTTTCCCCTACTTCTTTAAGTCATTTGCATCCAATTTCTTTACTTAAACCATGCTTCAAAAGGAACTTTACCATAAAGTTTCTGCATATTTCCTAAACGCTAGGTCTATGCTTCCAAAACTTTGATAGATAAAATCTCACAGGTTTCACACAAGTCCAGTTATGTGCTGAATACTGAACTCATCTCTTTACATCGCAAACCTACTCATCTCTGTGGTTCTCTATCCCAGTAAATTACATCATCATCACTCTCGGGCTCAAACTAATAGTGTTGGACGGTCCCACTTCCCTCTGTTTAGTTACCCTTCTGTTGTATCAAAATGAGCATAAACTTTTAAATATTATTTTATTGAAATAACATGCTGAACTTCCAAATTTTATGTTATTGAAATAACATGGCTCTTCAGAGTCAATCTTATGTTTTCCATTAAAATTTTGCAATAGCCATCAAATAACCCTCCTTACTTCCAGTCTACCTTACAGGTCTAAGATATTATACTGTCCTTGCTTATGTTCTCAGTTTCTATATGTTACTTCTAACAAATTTTTATTTATTATGTCCTCTCACAATCAGTTGTTTGCCCAAGAGTCTTCTCCATTTGGAACATGTTCATTCATTCATGCATTTTTTTCCATCACTAACACTTTCAACACTCTGTTTTCTCTACTTTTATTTATCTCATCACAAGTACTTTAAATCTACCAGGCCTAGTCTACGTAGCAAGACTCTAGATAATCAACTTTGTAGCTTGGTTGAAAAGACATAGATCCATCAGTTAATTGCATGAGTATAAACCTGAAACTGTGTTAACATTCTAAATAAAGTTTATGCTGGCAAGAAAAAAAAAAGACACTTCATGATGAAGTAATAATGTCTGAGTTGGATCTGATGAATTTGCATTAACTAAATGAATAGAAGGAAAACACATAAGCCACACATAAGGGACAGATGGAAATATGAGTTTAATGACCAACTTAGTGTTTACCAGGCTAATTTTTTGTTTTTCTTTTATAAATATTAATGCCCACTTTATACTATTACTAATAAATTACTATGACTACCATTATTGACAAATTAATACAAACTTACAATGTGTTATTATAAGTAATAAATTCACTACAAAAATTTGTGTCTGATAGCAACTATTCATGGGACACTGTATTAAAGCCTAAGCAAATCATAACACAGTATTCCTCTGTCAGTTCTAAACAATTTTATTAAGGTCCTTTATATACTCTTATTCAGTGTTCTAGCACTGTACAGAGGCACCATGACCACAGCAACTATTATAAATGAAACCATTTAATTGGGGCTTGCTGACAGGCTGCATGCAAGCAGACATGGTGCTGGGGAAGCAGCTGAGAGTTCCACATCTGGATCTGCAGGCAGCAGGAAGAGTAAGACATTGAGCCTGGCTTGTGCTTTTAAAACCTCAAAGCCCAACCCAGTGACACACTCCTTCAAAATGCCACATCTACTCCAACAAATAGTGCCACTCCCTAAGCATTCAAATAAATATATGAACCTATGGGAGCCATTCCTTTTTAAACAACCACATATACCTACAGTTCAGGTTTGAATGTGTAACCAGGACTGTCATCTAATATTGCAAATTAACAAATGTTCTCATAAATTATAAATTTTTGAATGGACTGATAAGAATTTACACATTCAAATTTATGTCAAAAGAATTCCAAGAAATCTGGAAACCCAAAGAAAAACCTAGAAGAGGTTTCAAGAGTTATGTGAGACTAGAAATTCTAACTTGCTTCCAGCCCTTCCATAACAGAACCAGAACCCCAGGAGGAGTCTTCAATGGGGTTTATCAATTCAATGTGTGTTGAGCAGTTACTATGTGCTAAGGTCAATCCATTGGAATATTTTTCTTATGAAAATAAAAATGACCTGCATTTTACTTTCCCACCACCATGTATAAATGATCAAGTTTCTACATTCCTTACCACCATATATGATCTAGTTTCTGCATTCCCACCACCCTGTATGAGTGACCTAAATTTTGCCTTCACATCACCATGTATGATTAATCTAGTTACTAACTTTCTACCACCATGTATGAATGATCTACTTTGTAAATTTTCACCACTATGTATGAGTCATCTAGTTTCTACATTCTCACCATAGTGTATGAATAATTTAGGTTTTTCAATGACACAATTATTCAGGAATTAGGATTGTCAATACATTTACATTTTACTTGACCTATACTGATTATATGTATATGTATATATGTATGTATATGTGTGTGTATGTCTCAGTATATGTCATATATCAAATCATATATCAGTGATAATTCACTAGATTTTTATTTTGCATTTCCCACCTGGGTAGTATTTAATGACACTGTTTCATGCATTTAAGTATAATACACAGACACTTATTAATGGACTATTTCTTTCTTTTATGAATGTTTTCAGTATTTCCCTAAGGATTATTTTCTTGGTCTGAAAGATTTTCCACTAGTTCTTTCAAGGGGTTTTGAAATCCCACATTTTATAGCTAAGCATGCAACTTGAGTGGTTTAATTTTTGTACAGAATATAAGCCTTTCATCAAATTGGTCATATTTTGTTTTCTGCTTTCTGTTTCCCCTAACAATGCTCACATGCTCCAACTCTATTTTGACTTTCCTCCATTAGACTGACACTGGACCTTTGTCAAACATTAATATGGCATGTTTGTGTGAATCTATTCCTGAGTTTTCTATTATGCATCATTGATCAATATGTCTAACCTCTGTCAATACCACAGAGCCTTCATGATAGCAGCTATACATGACTTGAGAGACGGTAGAGCAGTTCTTCCCAGTTCATTTACCTTTTCTTAGGTCTGCTTAATAATTGCAGTTCCTTTGACTGTCAATATCAAGTATAGAATAACCTTGCTTTCATGCACATGAAATTTAATGTTGTGACTTTGACAGGAGACTCTCTTTATGTTTATATCATATTAATTGTCATCATTCCTATATGTGACTCCATGTACATATGTGTCTCCATTTTCATAGATTTTTTTGATCAGTATTTTATAGTTTTTGTCACATAAGATATGACACTGTTTTGCTATGTTGAGACCTAAGGACTTGGTTTTTAAACAGGGTATGAATGGCATCATATATTGTATTGTTACATCTATGAGTTAATTAATACATATGTGTATGTACATGTTTGGAGATAGGAAATTGATTGTTCATGTTTCTCTTATATTCTGTGATTGTGCTAACCTTAACTAAGAGATCTAGTGATTTTTGTTTTGATTTTGATTTTTGTGGATTTTGTAGAATTTTTCAATAGATAATTATAACATCTTCAAATACAGGCAGAGGAGTATCGTTCTTTCTTAATGATATTTATTTAATTTCCTTTCCTAGCTTCATTTTAATTACTGAAACCTTCTGTGTGTTGTTGAATGCAGGGATTTAAAATGAATGTCTCTTCCTTTCTTTTTGTCTTGTAAGAAAATGCTTCGTTTTAACAATTAGGTACCATGTCAAATACATGACTGTGTAGACCTTTACCAACTTCAGAATATCACTTTGCATTTCCATTTTTTCAAAAGGGTTAGTCTACTTGTGTGTTAAAAATTATAAATTGGCCTCAACTGTTATGACTCATGGATTTTCTTCCTAGATCTCTTAACACAGACTGCATTGTCTAAGTTTTTTCCAAGGCTCAAGGTTCATCACAGAAGAGAAGAAAAAAGATAAAGTTTGTCAATCATTCTATCTTGCAGTTCAACATTTCATTCCTTTGACTTTTCCATTGTGATATCCAGACTACTTGACGAATTTATTGTTTTGTTTACCATATTTTCAAATTCTAATATTTTTTTTCTTCTATCTACTGTTTATTGCTGAACTTTTCTCATTCTCTGTCTGTTTCTACCATGTCTATAATCACTCATGAAAACATTTTTTTTTTCTGATACTTGATTTAAAACTTCATGGCGGGCGGTGGTGGCGTATGCCTTTAATCCCAGCACTCGGGAGGCAGAGCCAGGCAAATCTCTGTGAGTTCGAGGCCAGCCTGGGCTACCAAGTGAGTTCCAGGAGAGGCGCAAAGCTACACAGAGAAACCCTGTCTCGAAAAAAAAACTTCTTGGCAGGCAATTTTAGCATCTGTGTCATGACAGTCTTGAGGTACAGTGATTGTCTCCTCTTATTCACTTTGAAAACTGCCTGTTTATTGTTTCTTTGTTTGCTTGCTTGCTTTTTTTTCCTTCCTACTAATTATTTGTTTCTTTACCTGGACATTTTAGCATTATGTTAGGAGATTCTTGTTCTTATTTGAACATTGTTGTTAACAGGACTCCTCTGACTCAGATCCTCTGGGAATGGGGGGTAGTACATATATATACACTCCCAACTGGAGACAGAATTCTAAGTCTGCATTCTGCCTCCTCTGAAACCAAGAAGGAAGGACTACTCATTTCCCAGGGCTTTCTTGGGACATCAAGCTTTCTATCAGATCTCTACTGGACCTCCTTGAAGGAGAGATGCAAGAAAGCTATTGACTGTTTGCCAGATAGCCAAAGACTGACACATGACCTCATTGCTGATGATGATTGTAAAAGTCCTTATTCTCCCCTAGGTCTTCTCTGATTTCTACCTGTCAGGAAGTAGAGTGGCACAGCAATACTGCTGAGTGGGAATTTGAACGTCCAGGTTCCCCAATATGTCTCCATTAACACCATCAGGTAGTGTCCTCATTACCACCCAGTGGGCGTGAAACTTCCACCTGCCCTCTTGGACTTCTCTGACATAACCACAGCAGGAGCTTTCTGGTGCTCATTAGAGTCTGACAAGGGTAAAAACCAAGGATCTCTCTTCAGCCTTTACTGTGGGGGTGGGGAGAGATCACTGCTACATTTGTGTGGCGAAAGGACAGTAGCTACTGGCTAAGAATGTTCTGTCTTGCATTGCAGTCTCCGGGACTAAGAGAACTGAACACTTCCCTAGCTTTTGGAATTCATTTGTCCCTGTTAGAATCTATACAGCATTGACTTTCACAGGTCAAGGTGTATAGCATAGAAGGGATAAAGTAAAAGCAAGGAATTCACATTTTTATCATTCCTTCACTGCCATTCTCCCATTCTCCTCCTCTGGTCAGTCTTTTCTTAACCATTGAGAGTCTTTTATATGACAAAATTTTTCATTTATCCCTAAAAGAGAAAGAGAATAAAGAATACCTGTTTTGTTAGGCAGTAGAAGCTTTCATATGGAATAGTTCTATTTATTCTACAAATATTCATTGAGTATGGCTGTTTGAATATCTGAAATGCCCTTCAGAGCATTATATGTTTAAACACTTGGTTCTCTAGCTGATGTCCCTATTAGGGTGATTTGTGGAACCTTTAGGAGGTGGAGCACAAACAGAGGAAGTGGGTCAATGACCCTAGACTTCCTAAATGCAGACAGGATATGACCCGCCGCCTCCTGATCTTGAGCTATGACTTTATCTCCACAATGGCCTGTATCCTTTCTTAAGCCATGAGTCATAATGCTCTCTTTCCACCTTAAGTTGCCTTTGTCATAATTTCGCCACATAAATAAGAAAAGTAACTAAACACTAAGTATCAAGTGATATAACATGGCAGTGATAGATGAGCTGTAACCCTATGAGAGTCCAGTGAGTTACATAGACTTAAAGTGCTATGAATTATTGTTAAGAACTATTGAGGTCAGTTGTAGAACATAAAGAAATATATAGACTCTAGTTTAGATTTCTATATTGCACATATCATTTGTAAATGAAACTGAGGTAGGAAAAATAATCCCATGTGTTATAATCTAACTAGCACATTTCATTTTAAATAAATACATTTTAAATACAGTGGCACTTTATTCAATACCTAATAAGTGCATGGTTAACACAGTGATGGCTGAAAATTATGGTCATAAATGTCAATTACAAATCTAGAATGTAAGGGGGTTTCTAAGTGGTGAATATGTTTATTTTCTAAAGTATTTTTCACAAATATTTATACTTTTTCCTCTATAATTCTCTTATAGCACCATAAATAGCAAAGCAATATAGCTTGAGTAAAACTTGCTGATGTATCCCTCTGAAGATTTGCCTGTATAATAGTGCTTATGAAACTCTGAAGCATCTCAGAATTGCTTCACTATGGAACATTCCGTTGCTCTATTTGCCTTGGATTGGGCTGACTTCATTGTCCACCATCCTCCAGAGAACATGCTGACATTTTTAATTTGATGGGCTGCTGAGAAACCACAGCAGGGTATAGACCAACCCATCAATAGTGAATTGAGAAGTTCATTGATGTAAAGAGCTAATTAGGTGACTCTGAAGAGGGTAACCTAATTGCAATCCATGTGGCTTTTCAGAGTTCACCCTGTAGGCCAGCATCTAAGAGGAATAGTAAATGAAGGAACTTGTTTTCTGCCTTCCTGTGGTTCTGCCTGGACCTTCTTTGTTAAAAGTCAACAAGAGCCCCACCCTTCCCCCATAATGAAGAGTTCACTGTCAAACATATATTTTCCTTCTCAGATTTTGAGAGATGCTGAGAACCTAAGAACTTACCTTCAAATGGTTGACAAAAATACAGGCTTTGTTTCTCTATTTCCGCTATGAACTTGAATACTTTGAAAATAACATCACCCACAGTAAGAGTACACATGTGTATATGTAAATATGTAAAACCTAAGTGGTTTGCTTGTTTATATTTTATATGCAAAGCTTTAATAATCTAGGGAGAGATTGTGAAATTATGAGGGAAGAGAAAATTTTAAAAACCTACGTTTTATTTCTAATTACATGACTGAGTATTTACATATTGCATTATAAAGATTTACTTAGTAGTGGCTTTTGTTCTGCTACTTAAAGAGACATTCACTCAATACAGAAATGAACAATTGCTCTCTGATATCACAGCATCTTTTACCTCTTGCATCTTTTCCAAGCCTAACATATTCTTCAATGAACTTAGTGCTACCCCTGTACAGTAAAGTTCCCCTTTGGCTGCCATGGCATGCTCAAATATTTGGCTTTGATTCATTCCCCTTGGAGCATGATTTCCTGACTCACCATTCCAAATATTTGCTTCAGATATTTTTCAGCTTATCTCATCCTTACCCCTGCTCTTCCTGCTAATGTTCTTCATAGACTCATTCCTGTTGGATCTTAATTTGTTTCACAGTTTAAAAAAGCTGTTTTAACACTGAGAAGTGACATCTATTTGGAGTATTTATTGAGTCCTGAGCATATTTAAGTATCATATTTTGTAGGTGTTAACTCTTCTCATATCCTCAAATCTAGGTTTCACTGTACTCATCATTTGAAGTGAATAATAGAAACACAAAGACACAGAACGCATGTAAAGTTACATATCTAGGACATTACTGATGCAAGGCCTTTTCACCTTTACTTGAGCTAAAAGTATGTTTTGCTTACTGTCTTCCACTATATGTTTGTAATCAAATATAAATTCATTATAATCAATTAATGTTTCTTTTTACAAGAAAATTATGACCTAAATAAATGGAAGTTTATTGTATAGTCTTCAGGGTGTAACTTATTACACACACAAGGTCTAACTGTTGTACTCATACATTTGGTACAAACTGAAACTAAGATGTATATCTGTTCAATAAATACTGATGATACTTCTTAAATCTTCTATATGTAACCTTATCTCCTGATTTCTAAATCTATGTTGAAGCTTTCTATTTCAGGAGCTTCTCCTATTTCAGTTATGATCCCTGAGCTACATAGGTTATAATATTTCATATTTTTTATTTATTTTTGAGTTATAATGTTTCAGGTAAAAAAAAACTGAAGTTGCCTTTATCTCTATTCTGTTCTTATCCACACCCAGGTCATCAGCAAAGCATATAAGATTTACCATAATACATCCAGGATGTAAATTTTTATTACTATCCTTACAGCTCTCATCCTAGGTGGTAGGCTCACCAGTACATCCCACCTGTAATAACTTGTCAACTTGACACCTTTAAGTCTATTCTAAACAATATTTAGTAGAGTCCTAGGTAGACACAAATCACAAAATATTTATATGCTGCACTCTACCATCTGGCTCCCACTGTAACTGGAAGAAAAGCTGAAACACTCCATGTGATTTATGGAGTCACATGATCTTGTGCTCCTGTTTTACATTTCTAACCCATATCTACAGGATCACACGACCTTGTGCTCCTGTTTTACATTTCTAACCCATCTCTATAGGATCATATGATCTTGTGCTCCTGTTTTACATTTCTAAACCATCTCACTAGTTCTCTTCCTTGTACAGATCTTCCAGGAACAGGGACCTGATATCCACCAAATCTGCACTTGCCTTAGTGATCCCCACAAACCTGCTCTTTCCGTCTGTCAAGAATTCCATATCTGATTATCCACACAGATAATCCCATGCTTCCTTCAAACCCTCCATAGAATTTCACCCGTTGAACATGTTATTGAAATTACAACCTCCTCTACCACCTCATCCTTCATCAAGATTTCATTTTTCTTCCTATCAATAATTAGCATTTCATACACTACCCAATTGACATACTGAAATTGGTTAATATCATCCTCCATCTTTATAACAAATGCCAAATGAGGGCAAGAACACACACACACACACACACACACACACACACACACACACACACACATACTGATAGTCTACATGTGTTTTTATAGTAACATTTCTTGTAAGTAGATATCTGATTTTTTAACAGTGCAAATAAATTCTTGTTCAATGAAAAACTTAACTTTAAATAAATAATCTTATATTAATGCATGCCTGTAACCCCAGCACTCAGGAGGCTGAGGTAAGAAAGCTATTATTTTAAAACCAGTTTGGCAGAGATAGACAGCAAGTTTGAGAACAGTTTGGGCTACACAGGAGGCACTGGTTCAAAAATGAAAGTAAAGGAAAAAGATGGAGGGTGAATATGATCAAGATAAGTTGCAATAAACTCTCAAAGAATCAATAAGACATAAACAAGAAAATGAAAATTGATAAAACTGTAACAGTGCATTGAATACTTAAAATGTATAAGAAAGCAAAAAAAGCCAGGAAAATTAAGTGTAAAAACATTACTTTCACAACATAGATTAGTTTTGTGACACATACTATGCTAATTTACTGAAACTAATTTTTTTCTATTGTGTTCAATAGTAGATATACTTGTATATTTTATATTTTGTTTGTTGTTGAATTCACTCTTGAAATTTACACAGTGAGCCACCAATTTTATCTCCATCAGTAGCACTTAATTTTCTTATCAACAATGAAATTTTCCTTATTTTGATGGGACAATTAGCATAGAAGAGCACCTCAAGCAAAATATGGAAAAGTAAAACATTTACTACTAAATGTCTTGTCAATGAATCATGGATAATTCATACATAAAAGATGGAAAATGTCCCCTAACATTCACTTGCTGTCTAAGTGTAACACAGAAAACATCGTGTTGTCCGGAAAGCCCATATTCTGTGATATTCAGACTTGTTTTCACCCATTACCACTCTATTTGAAATAATGTGGATACCCAAGACATTACCTTACTTGCTAATTGATGTCGCCTACACTTTCTGCTGATAAAGTGGAATGGAAGCATTAATGCAGAAATGCGAGCTGACACCTACTAGCAAGGCCATCATTCAAGGTTTCCTACTTTCAAAGACAAAAACTCAAGATGAAAACACAAACTTCAGTAATTCTAACAGATGTTAAGACTACATCATCAGAGACTTTGCCTCCACTCACAAAGCACAGTTTAGAAGAAGTCCCTGTACCCCATTATAATCATGTGAAGTGAAATGATATTGCTTATTTATCTGAAAGACTAATATTTAATTGATGGAAAAATTGAATTTTTAAAGAAATGACATTTATGCTAAGGTCAATTTAGTTAGGTGGAAACTGAAAATCATTTAGGTAAAGAAATTTTCAGGAGTAAGATGTAGAGATTAGAATGTCCTGGGCTTCTCAACCATTTCAAAATCCTTTAACTGACTGAAAATTATGTGCACAAAAGTGTGAATGTAGATTCTCATAAGAAATTGTCTAGATATCAGGTACACGAACAAACAATGATGCCCATTGAGCAGATCCCATATTTCTCACCCATCAAGCACTATTCTAGCTGATTTGCACCCAGGAACACAATATGAACCAGAAACTAGACTGATATTTTCACTTTTCTGTCTTCATTTATAATGGCTTGGTTGCTTTTCCAAGGTCAATGATTTGCTTTTGCCTCTTTGATAAATAATTTAAATTTCCTCACATGGCTTTTCATCTGTCATCTGAAATGATGAATTGAAGCTCTTTGGTGAATCAATTAAAGTTCATTTTAATTTTAATAACTATAGAATAGATCTTTCTTGGTTTGGGCTATAATTTCTATTTGTAAAATCATGTAGCCTCATTATTATTTAGAACATTACCTTTAGATGAAATGCAAATAAAAGGACACTTTATGACAGTTGATTGAGGCATATATGTAAATGATATATCACAAATATTTAAAAATTTTAGGCTACCTAGTATTCAGCTTGAGTTTTGACAAATTAATTAAGGAATAATACAAAATGCAGATGGAGAAAGGTTCTAGAAAATAATATCTATACCGAGTTCACATGTTTACGCTAACAATTCTGGATAGAACCTAAAATTATAGTTATGATATATATTATGCTTATGAAAGCACAGCTTAGGTCAAGAATAAAATACTTACATTATGAAATAATAAATGCTATAATGTCAGGATCTGCAATAAAAGCAATGCTGTGCTAAGTTGTATCAAGTTGGAGTTTAAGTGATTAATTAAAAAAAATTCATCCAGTAGTTATGCTGCTGTGTGCAGTGTTTACTGATTTCAGTTATATGATATTATTTACTTGGTGCAAGATTTACTGAAAAAAGATGCAATTATAGGTGATTCTAGATATGGTAGGAATTTCATAAGAAGTGTGGGTAATGAAACAATAAATATAGTAGATTAAAAAAAATCCCAGTAAATATGGTAAAAAATAATGAGGGACAGAAGCCCCAAGTCACAGTATAAATATAGAAAAGAGAGTACGTAAGAAAATAGACAATACCACGTGTAAATAACCCTGACATAATATTACTTTGAACTGTGTGAGTCTCCATCTATGCCTTATTATTTAGTTTTGGAAAGGCACAGCAATTTGGTAAGTCACAGTAAAGCTACATAATCTAAGAATATGGATGAAATGGAGATGTACGCAATGACTGCATCATATATATGTATATTCATACATATATTTATTCATATATATATATATATGAGAGAGAGAAAGGATTGTTTGATGTATATTGGTTTCCAACATAAAACATAATACAAACCTATTGTGAAAAGTTAAAAATTATCAAAACTTATATCCACAAAAGGAAAAACTTCCATATAATGTTTCCATTCCAATTCAGAAGGAATATAAATTAATATAAAGACACAGTGTCTTAGTTAGGGTTTCTATTGCTGTAATGAAATATCATGACCAAAAAGCGAGTTAGAAAGAAAAAATGTTTATTTGGCTTACACTTCCAAGTCATTCATCATCAAAGGAAGTTAGGGTAGGAATTCAAACAGGGCAGGAACCTGAAAGGAAGAGCTAAGGCAGATGCTACAGAGGGTTGCTGCTTACTGACTTGCTCCCCATAGCTTGCTCAGCTTACTTTAATAGAACCCAAGACCACCAGCCCAGGGTTAGCACCACCCACAATGGGCTGGGCCCCTCCCCATCAATCACAAATTAAGAAAATGCCCTACAGGCTTGCCTACAGCCTGATCTTAAGGGGTCATTTTCTCCACTGAGATTCCCTGCTTTCAGATAACCTGGTTTATGTATCAAGTTGACATAAAACCAGCCAGGATGCACAATTTTAAATAACAGTAGCTTCATGGCTGGTGAGATGGCTCAGCAGGTAAGGGCTCATGATCCTAAGCCTGATAACTTGATTTTGATCCCCAGAACCCACATAGGAGAATACTGATTGCAGTGAATTTTCCTCTGACTTCCATAGACATGCCATGGTACATGCGAAATCAATAACTAATATGATAGCAGTTTGTGCTTGGTGTGGTAAGAAATGTCTGTTGGCCACTGTGGTGACACATGCCATTAATTCCAACATTTAGGAGGCAGAAACAGGCAGATCTCTGAGAGTTCAAGGCCAGACTGGTCTACAGAGCAAGGTCCAGCACAATCTCCAAAGTTACACAGAGAAACCCTGTCTCGCATTAAAAAAACAAAAAACAGAAATGTTTGTCATCACAGCACTCAGGAGACAGAAGCAGTAGAATCACTATGAGTTCTAGGCCAGTCAGAGCTGTGTGATGAGAACTAAACTGAGATCAGTTTGAACCCATCAAGGTTGTAGAAACTAAAAGGTACTACCCAGGCAGTATGTATAAATGGTAGATGAATAGGCTTTTTCTCATATTGCTAATAGAAGGAAAGTTACTGTGGTTTGTTATGGGAAAATAACTGCAGAGTCTAATAAAGTGTTTTTGGTTGGTTGGTTGGTTGGTTGGTTGATTTGTTGTTTTGGTAGGGGTTTGGAAGCTTTGGTTTGTTTATTTTTCAAGACAGGTTTTCTCCATGTAACACTGCTGAGTGCTCTGGAGACTAGGCTGGCCTCCAAGTCACAAAGAACTGCCTGCCTCTGCTGGGATTAAAGGTGTGCACCATCATGCCTAGCTCTGACAAAGTTCTAAAGTTCTTAATCCAATAATCCCATTTTAAAGAATTACTTTCATAGAAATAAATGATCACATAAAATATATCATAATAAGCATAGTACATCCATATTAGGGAATAAGTAACTATCTGACAAGGTTATAAAGATTATATATATATATATATATGTATATATTATATATATAATAATCTCAGAAATTTAAATTGAAAAAGTAATTGTTGAAAACATTGTTAACAAATGGTTAACATTAATTAACAAAATAGAAATAAGATAGAAAGGTACTATTCTCCAGTGATCTTTAACCACAATAAAAGTAATCTTATTTGAAAGTCAAAGTTTCAAGTCAATACATTTACCACACAACCCCTATAGCTGAAGCCTGGGGAACAACATGTAAGTGGGCGTGGGAAGATTGTAAAAGATCTGGACAGGATGTCTGCTTTGAGATTTTGTCTTGTAAAATGGGAGGGTGGCACTGGTTCACTTGTCACCAGGACAGCCAAACTACAAACTGCCCTTGTAAATTGTGTATTTGAGTTGGGAACAGTAAGCAACCAGGACAATCATTGGTGTTTTTAGTTGTCTAGCTTCATTTCAGATATTTGAAATGTCATTGTACTCCAATCCATGCCATTAGCCTTTGCTTGAGAACAAAATAATATAGAAAAGAAAGTTTAAAAATCATTCTTAAAATGTGGTGTATAGAGACGCATGCATATATATGTATATATGCAGTTATCCATATCAATTCACACATATTTAAATATCACAAATGTTACTGAAACAGAGAGGTCAAATGACAGAGATGGTGTGATAGAAGTTTATTCTTCATTGCCCAGAAGGCAGCTCTCTATACCCATGGCTTGCCAGGAGAACATGAGTCATTTGTTTTTACTTCTCCTCACTTACACTGATCACCGTTGGTGAGATTAGGTGGAGTATAGCATGTGGATGATGGAATATTACTTGCAGTTTTCTTAAATGCATGCTATCTGATTTTTCTTGTCAATCATTTTGTGGATCGTTCTCTAATGTCATGAGCTAATCCAAGCGTGAAGATGTCAAAAGGCCTTTATAACTGCTATAAATATTATTCCAATGATAAGTTATCATACTTAAGCCTCAAACTAGTCATCATATTAATGAATGAGTGGTTATCTGTAGCTCTCTTAAATGAAGCCAAAATTTGTTATTTTTGATTATTTTGATGTGTTTTATTTTTTCTCCACAAAACTTGAAATCTCAATATTAGTACAAGAAAACCCTTTCTTTTCATGTGATGGAGTACTATACAGTTTTTTTTTGGTCAAACTGAAATCATGGGACAGACGCTAATTTCCAACATCATTAACAAAGAATATCAGCTAACGGACAGGGAAATAGATCAGTCAGTGAAGTGCTTGCATTTTAAGAATCAGAGGTGAAATATCATCCCAGTACCCATGTAGAATCTGATATTGTGGTGTGCATCTATCACTTCTTTGAGGGGAGGCAGAGAGAGTAGGACCCCTGGGAAATTCTGGTGAACCAGTCCAGCTGAATCTATGAGGTCCTAGTTCAATAATAGACTGTGTGTCAAAAAAAAAATGGAGGGTGATCAAGAAATACTTCATTTTGCCTCCACACACATGTCACATGCATATACATTTTCATGCACCTACAGGCAAATGTGCCTAAGTATGTATATGCATAATACTCTTTAAAGACTTTCAGCTAAACATTATAGTCAGAGGTCACATTTAATTGCTGGTGATATAGTTCAGTGGATAGAGTGCTTTCCTAGTAGACACAGAAACCCTAGGCTCAATGCCAAGTACCTCATAGACCAGGTTTAATGGGGCATGCCTGAGATTCCAACACAAAGGAGGTGAAGGCAGGATGATCAGAACTCCAAAGTTATGCTCAGCTACATGGTGAGGTTGAGGCCAGGATGCTTAAGATCCTGACAAAAAATAAAAATATCACAATCAAATTTTATTGGAACAGAGGAGGTCTTCAGCACATAAAGTCCTGAGTGAATGTGTACTAGCTGAAACGGGCACAAATGTGTCAAAGACTCGTTGTCCCAGACCCATGGGAGTGGTAAAGCTGACACCCCAGAGTAAAGATCAGAGGGATGGGAAAGGCTTCTTCTGGTCCTGGTACAAATTTTGACTGTGTATATACATGTTTACAAATGATTGACCAGTGTACAAGAACTAGCAACTCCAGCTTCCTCTTCCAAAATGTTCATAGCTTGAGACTGCTCACCCACAGACTCCTCCTACTGACACTAGCCAACTCAGTCCCCTGTCATGTACATAGTATAGATCCTAGGTTGCTGTGCAGTTGGTATCCTCTATCAAAGAGCATAACCCATCTGATACCAGCTTTTCTGTACCTGTGTATGTGTGTCTTTCCTCCCTGCTTCCACCTTTTATTTTTTTTTAATTCAGTCATCATCTAGTCAGGTTTTCAGGACCAAGCTACACATGGTGCAACAATGATATTCTTCTATTGAATGGTCTTAAAATATGGCAATTTTATTATTCTTAATGATCACATAAAGGAAATAAATTAAATTTAGCTTTAGCCATACATGAAAACATTGTTATCTTAATTTTGAAAGACAAGAGCAAAACTATACTGCCCTTTATTATTTTCTCTTACAAAGAGGAAAAATGTTAAGATCTCTTCCACTTCCTTACCATTGATAGCATATTGTCAATAAATGTCTTCATTCAGTCAAAACTGATGGAGCACTTACTGTGAGCCAGTTATCCCTCCATGAATAAGAGATCTGAACCTTATGCAAAATGGGCAAAAACTGGGGCCTGCCTATGTGCAGTTTTCATTCTACTAGACACACTAAATGTATAGTGTGCAGCCTGGTTTTGCCAGTTCTACTGAAGAACAGAAAATAGAAAAAGCAATGGTGTGTGTGTGTGTGTGTGTGTGTGTGTGTGTGTGTGTGTGTGTGTGTAGTAAACTATTATAGAATGGTTGGACATACATGCAGTCTCATATAGGTCTGTCTGGGAATTCATGAAGAACAAAGGCCACTTGAGCAAAGAGATGAAGCAAGAGAGGAGAGAAAAGCATTCCAGGTAGTAGGGTAGGAACCAACATGGAAGGTAACATTTACTATCATAGTCACCAATTTTAAATGATTTGTAAGTAAATGTTAAATACCACAATGTCTTCCCATACAGATTTTTAAGTAGAAATTATTTAGTTCAAAAAGGCAGTGAAAGTGAGCTGCGTTGTTGTTGTTGTTTTTTTTTCTTTCTAGATTTGTTTCTCTATTGAGCAAACACACTCCCTTAGCTTGCTTTCAATATTCTCCTGTAGAAATAGACTCTCAGAATTAAAAACATGTCAGGTTCATTGAAGCTGTATACACTGATCATCTTCATGGATTTCATTCCCTGTCCTCTGTAACATTTGATTTTTATAAGCAAATTGAAGTCCTTATGGCCTTTAGGAATTATCAAGAGATAATGTAAGCAGGGGACAAAGTTTTGGGGTTTTAGCTGACTCTCTCTCTCTCTCTCTCTCTCTCTCTCTCTCTCTCTCTCTCTCTCTCTCTCTCTCCCCATCTCTCTCTCTCTCAAAATTACTGAGCATTTTGTTGGCACTTTATATCATCTCTTGGAGTCTCTAATTTCCACCAATAAAGTTATTCCATTGTATTAAATAACAATCAGTGAGCAATTATAATGCATTTATCTTCGTTTCTTTCCTAACAGATTCTATAGGACACATTGAAAACAAAGGAAAACAAAGGCAGAATAAATTAGAGACTGATTTCAGATTGCTAAGTACCCACTAAAATGTAAATCTCACTTCAGATGATGTGATCCTGTAACTATGGTAAGTTAAACACTACACTATCCCCCAGCTTGTGTCTATTAAAAATGAAATGAACACTTGGAAATGTCTGATGGGATCCATACTGCATAAAGTGCACATTTTCCCTGTCTACTGATTGTCTCTAGATCTGCTACTTACAATTCACCCTGTCTGAATTAGCAGGCTGTTTCTCCAAGTCAATCCTGCTCCAGACAGAACATGGAGGGTGTAGGAAAACAAAGCTTTGCTGCCTTGCTCAAAGCAAGCCATGCATATTCATGGTGCAAACAGAAAATCATTTACCAAATTGTGGATGGTAAATACAAATTAACCCTGCAACAAAAAATGTATTATTTGCATTTTCAAGACGTAGATCTCTGTGGGACTAATTAGATGATCAGTAGGAATTACAGTTATCATGAATACAACCTGGCTGTAGAGCGTGTGAGTGAACATTTGTGTGGCAGAGGCTTGCAGTAGTAATTATTTTTCATTTCTTCATAGTTCTTTAAGACTGGTGTATAAACTGATGGATTAAAACTTTTTGTGGATATATTTTCCAAACTATTTAAAGCTAGGTAAATACAATGGAGCCTTTGAATTTTTGTGTGCTCAGCAAAATAGCAACAAAGAAAGCTATGGATGATCTAGAAGACACTCCAATGATATCCCTCTGTCCATTGGTGCTATTCTCTCAATGGTCCAGCTACTCAACATTCCTTTCTTATGGAATGCAACAGTCTGTCAACTTCTTTCTCTGGCTCAACATTTGATTTGCTCTACTCTGGTCCATTTCTTCAGTGCTGTCACAATGGATTTTCCAAGACCCAAATATTATCAAGTCAGATCATTTATAACATCCTGCCATGCCTCTTGGATAAAATCCAACCTTCTTAGCTTGCACAGATAATCGTGGTCCTGCCTTCTCTCCAGACTCATCTCCTGGCAGTCCATCTGTCAACACTTTTGACCAAGAGTCAATTCTGTGCCAGCTGTGGTATCAACACTACACATTTTATTCTCTACAGTCCAGCCTGATTAAATCATGCCCAGTTCCTATCTGCCCTGAGGTGCCTATAGCTCCTCTGCATTTTTCACATTGTTGTTTCCACTTACAAAACACTTGTTTCTGCTTCTTTCTAATGTCTTATGGATTAGGAGTCAGCTTATACATCAAGTCTGATTTTATTTTGTCCAGTCTCACACTACTGTCATTCCTGTCACATTGGGCCAATAATAGCTATGCATGTAGACCAACCCTTAATGTCTTCAACATATTCTCTCATCTTGTTCTTTTAGAATGCCGCTCTTGAAAGCAAAATGTTTCATAGATTCTGTAGCACACAATTGATATGAAGTGAATATGCACTAAATGAATAAATACCATAGAGGACGATGCTGGATTTCTCAGAAAATTAAAATGTGTCATCTGTGACACCTAAATTCATCCAGGAAGTTTTAATTTATTAATAAGATAGCTTGAACAATAGAAAAATTATATTTTCTTTTATTGCATCTTATTAAATAATCTTGGGAATTTATTTCAAATTTTAATATATCCTGTCATGAAGAATCAGTCCTTATAGTTTGACACTCTTTGAAATAAAAAGCTTTAAAAATTAATATATCATACCTAATGATTGATCCATTTTAAAAGAAAATTGGGATATATCCTGTGATTACATGCCCCCTGCAAAAAAAAAAATACAGAGCAAGGGCTTGAAGTGAGTCAGCAGGTACTTGAAAACAAATTATAAAAGCATAGCTTGGGGAGAAGACAAAGCAAGGAGCATTTGAAGACATGAATACTTAAGTCAAAATGCAGGTGACTTTCTCAATTCAAGACCAAAAAATCAGACCCAGAGGCTGTGCCCACACTTCCAGTTTTTTGTTTGTTTGTTTGTTTTCTTGCTTGCTTTTTGTTTTTATTTATTCTTTTTGGTGTTCGTTGGTTTTCACATGTTTCAGTGGTTGTATTTTAAATGGTTATTATGAACCAATATAAAACCAAGCCAATATTCATCCTTGTTTGGGAGGATGAAGCAGGAGTATTGTAAGTTTAGGGATACTCTTAGCAACAATGTGAAGGTCAGCCTCGATTACTTAGAAAAATCTTGTCTCAAAGTACAAAGTGAAATAGAGGGCCAGAGGCATAATTCAGTTTTATAATGCCCTAAATTCAATCCCCAGTAACACACACACACACACACACACACACACACACACACACACACACACTCACACAAAGAGTGTGAGAGAGAGAGACAGAAAGACAGAGAGACAGAGAGACACACAGAGAACACAAAACCTATTCAACATTTTATTTGTCTCTTTTTATTGTTGAAGTAAATACTTGGCTTTTCACAGAACAAGTCTGCAAAACTTGAGTTCCCTAATATTGAGTATAGATTAGGGATGAAATAGATAATAAAGATACAACTAGCCACTGCTGTGTTTCTACAGTAGACTAACAGAAACTATAATCAATTGAAAAATAGTCTCCACCAATCCTAATAGTAAGAAAAAATAAGTTTCTTACTATCATCTCATTACTCTAAATAATTTAATTATAATTTAAAAATCATATAAAAACAACTTTTTATATAACTTTTTATATATCTTATATAAGCTATATGTATATGCACTATACACACACACACACACACACACACACACACACACACACACATACACATATGCCTTTTAAAAGCTTCACTAAAGTCCTATAATTTTGTGAGGATATTTGATTGGCTATTAATGATTTCAATACATAATAAGATATTCTTAGTAAAATGAACAAACAAAAACGAAAGTTTACGTCCCGACTATCACTTTCTAGAAATGGATGCAAGTACAAGATTTGTTTTTAACTAAGTCCTCTTCTGACAACCACTGTAAGAAGGATGAAGGCATGACATCCCATGTTAGTTAAGGAGTTTTGTTCATCTAGATTACCTCTGTGGTCAGGAGGGTCCCCTAACTCCTCCATCCTCTTCAGAGAATGTGTGTACATCTAACCCAGGCTTCAAATTTCTCAGCAGTGATGACTGGATATTGATTTGTTAAAATATAAAGAAACCAGACCAAGTGTCAAAGATTGCTTTAACAAGTAACTTCAAAGTCACTGAGGTTTGTAAACACGAAAATTACATCTTGAATAAAGAGACGTTCAGAAACCAAGTGACAAAATTAGTTTCAAATTCTATAGTGCATTCTGCTCATGTTCTTAAGAAAATGGGAGAGTATATAATGGAGTATATAATTGAAGCAATTATGATGTGTGAAGTCCTAAGTGGAATATATGGAAATGATCTGTTTCTAATAGGCCTTAATTTGGGTGTCAGCGTTAAAGTTGGCAAGTACCCCTCAGCTCTAAAAGTCTTTTCTGACCTTGTTCTTATTTCTCCTCTGTTTAATTGTCCCTCCTCCACATCTCTGTCTAAGAACAAAGCTAAAATCAGATTAACAGGGACATGATTTACACAGCTGTATATCCACAGATGCATGCTATGTCATTGCTTGAGGACCTACTCTCTATATATGACATTTCATAAGCTCTTCACAACTTGATAGAGTATTGTATTAGTTATTTCTCTCTTTGATATGACAAAATATCTAACAAAAGTAATATAAGGATAATAAAGTTAATTGGGGCACAAGGTAGCATGAATCATGATGGATTCAGGGCATCACTGCAAGCCATGGCAGCAAAGCTTCGGGCAATTGATCCCATTGTATCTGCAATGAGGAAACAGAGGGATGAAGGCTGCCAGCCAGCCTGCTTCCTCCTTTTTCTTCAGTCTTGGACCCCAGGCCCAGGAACACTGCCACACCTATTAAATGTGTGTCTTCCCACTCCAATTGACTCCATACAGAATGTCCTCATGGACATGCCCAGAGGACATGCCCAGGTACATGGATATCCTATAATTTGCATAATCAGTATTAACTATCCCAAGAC
This sequence comes from Peromyscus eremicus, assembly GCF_949786415.1. Lineage (NCBI taxonomy): Eukaryota > Metazoa > Chordata > Mammalia > Rodentia > Cricetidae > Peromyscus > Peromyscus eremicus. Next base: position 41,599,839 of record NC_081426.1, read on the forward strand.
TCTATCTAATCTTGTAACAAAATGGAAATTTAGAAGGGTTGAAGTATACACTCACATTGGATTGTACTGTCATAGTTTAGATAAAGTTAGAAAGTAGAAGCCACACTTTGAGGACTGGAGAAATGGTTCCTTTTTTAAGACTGTAATTGCAGTGGGCCTAAGTCTGGTTTGTAAAATTCACTTCAGGTGCCTCACAATGGTAGTAGAGGGTATATAAATAGAGTACCTCAATAAAACCCTGAAAATCTGCTCTTTGGTTGCTCTAAACAGTACATCAAGAGGGCAGTTCAGTGTTCCTTGTGTGTATGTGTATGTGTATGTGTATGTGCGGTACATGTGTGTTCTAATACGTTCATGTGTGTATATGTGTTGGTATGTTATTGCATACTTGTTACTGTGGTTGAGTATACATATGTATATAGAGGTCAGAGGTCAAAATGTGGTGATTTTCTTTGATCCTTTTGGACTTTATGGATTCAACTAAGCTGGGGACCAATGAGATTAAGGAGTCCAACAGTCTCTACCCTCCAGCATGGGGGTTATAGCCACATGACATCTTATTCAGGTTTTTATGTTGATTCTGTAAATCTAACTCGGGGTTTCATGCTTGTGCAGCTCAAACTCTACCCAGCAAGCCTTCTCCTCATTCTGGCCAGTATTTCTTTGTCAGGTCATTTGACCTCTCCTTTTAAGTGTTCTATTCTCATGTTGGTTTTAAGTCAAATTCATAAAATAATTCCATCACTCCTACAAGGTTGACTATGAGTTTCTTTTCCAGTTGGAACTCTAAATGATAAAGGTATCTAGAAACCACAGAACAATGAAGTGAATCTAGGACGATCTTAACCAAAGCCCCTGTTCTGAGGATTGTTATTTTCTGACATTTTTTTTTATGTATAAACTATTTAAGTTTGTATGTACTCTGTAACTCCATAGAAGATGCCAAAATGAAACAGGCTTAGTTTAAGTCCTCAAATTACTAAAAAATAATGTAATATCCATAGCTAAATACAAGACAGGGCATAACAAGATAAGCATCATTGGAAAAATGGAGATAGATTATATAGACCACCACAGATGGAAGAGATATTGTAAAGCATGATACCCTGTAGTTGGTTGTTTTTACTCTTTGCTCTTTGAAGAGCCTGCCACCCAGCTCCCAGACAAATACACAGAGACTTATTCTTTCTTATAAATGCCTGGCCTTAGCTTGGCTTGTTTCCAGCCAGCCTTTCTTAACTTAAATCAGCCCATTTACCTTTGGCCTCTAGGCTTTTACTTTTTTCTATTTCTTTATGTCTTTCTTTACTCCTTACTCTGTGACTTGCAATGTAGATGGGTGGCTGCCCCTTGAAGTCCCCTTCTCTGCTTTCTCTGGTTCCTTTATTCCTCTTCCCATATTTCTCCTCCTATTTATTCTGTCTGCCAGCCCTGCCTATCCTTTCTCCTGACTCACTATTAGACATTCAGTGCTTTATTAGACCAATTAGGTGTTTGAGATAGGCACAGTCAC